>NC_143016.1:204585844-204937221 GCF_055824585.1 Amblyomma mixtum
AAGCCCTCGACATCACGCCAGGACGTCACGCCCGCCATATGGAAGCCAGTTTTTGGACGCCTACAAAAGCAGCAGCACACATCCAGTGGAACGTCATTTGGCAGCAGCGAAGGCAGCGGAAGCAAGACGCTATAAGCTCGCTCTGTGCTATTGCAGGATACCAGCCACTGATACCAACCACCGAGGACCGAGGGAAAAGCCAGGCAGCGGTGACTAAGCACCAAGCCCTCGACATCACGCCAGGACGTCACGACCGCCAGAGGGAAGCCAGTTTTTGGACGCCTACAAAAGCAGCGGCTCATCCACTGGATCGTCATTTGGCAGCAGCGAAGGCAGCGGAAGCAAGATGCTATAAGCTCGCTCTGTGCTGTTACAGGATACCAGCCATTGATACCAACCACCGAGGACCGAGGGAAAAGCCAGGCAGCGGTGAGTAAGCACCAAGCCCTCGACATCACGCCAGGACGTCACGCCCGCCATATGGAAGCCAGTTTTCGGACGCCTACAAAAGCAGCAGCACACATCCAGTGGATCGTCATTTGGCAGCAGCGAAGGCAGCGGAAGCAAGACGCTATAAGCTCGCTCTGTGCTGTTACAGGATACCAGCCACTGATACCAACCACCGAGGACCGAGGGAAAAGCCAGGCAGCGGTGACTAAGCACCAAGCCCTCGACATCGCGCCAGGACGTCACGCCCGCCAGAGGGAAGCCAGTTTTTGGACGCCTACAAAAGCAGCAGCACACATCCAGTGGATCGTCATTTGGCAGCAGCGAAGGCAGCGGAAGCAAGACGCTATAAGCTCGCTCTGTGCTGTTACAGGATACCAGCCACTGATACCAACCACCGAGGACCGAGGGAAAAGCCAGGCAGCGGTGACTAAGCACCAAGCCCTCGACATCGCGCCAGGACGTCACGCCCGCCAGAGGGAAGCCAGTTTTTGGACGCCTACAAAAGCAGCAGCACACATCCAGTGGATCGTCATTTGGCAGCAGCGAAGGCAGCGGAAGCAAGACGCTATAAGCTCGCTCTGTGCTGTTACAGGATACCAGCCACTGATACCAACCACCGAGGACCGAGGGAAAAGCCAGGCAGCGGTGACTAAGCACCAAGCGCTCGACATCGCGCCAGGACGTCACGCCCGCCAGAGGGAAGCCAGTTTTTGGACGCCTACAAAAGCAGCGGCTCATCCAGTGGATCGTCATTTGGCAGCAGCGAAGGCAGCGGAAGCAAGACGCTATAAGCTCGCTCTGTGCTGTTACAGGATACCAGCCACTGATACCAACCACCGAGGACCGAGGGAAAAGCCAGGCAGCGGTGACTAAGCACCAAGCCCTCGACATCGCGCCAGGACGTCACGCCCGCCAGAGGGAAGCCAGTTTTTGGACGCCTACAAAAGCAGCGGCTCATCCAGTGGATCGTCATTTGGCAGCAGCGAAGGCAGCGGAAGCAAGACGCTATAAGCTCGCTCTGTGCTGTTACAGGATACCAGCCACTGATACCAACCACCGAGGACCGAGGGAAAAGCCAGGCAGCGGTGACTAAGCACCAAGCCCTCGACATCGCGCCAGGACGTCACGCCCGCCAGAGGGAAGCCAGTTTTTGGACGCCTACAAAAGCAGCGGCTCATCCACTGGATCGTCATTTGGCAGCAGCGAAGGCAGCGGAAGCAAGACGCTATAAGCTCGCTCTGTGCTGTTACAGGATACCAGCCACTGATACCAACCACCGAGGACCGAGGGAAAAGCCAGGCAGCGGTGACTAAGCACCAAGCCCTCGACATCGCGCCAGGACGTCACGACCGCCAGAGGGAAGCCAGTTTTTGGACGCCTACAAAAGCAGCGGCTCATCCAGTGGATCGTCATTTGGCAGCAGCGAAGGCAGCGGAAGCAAGACGCTATAAGCTCGCTCTGTGCTGTTACAGGATACCAGCCACTGATACCAACCACCGAGGACCGAGGGAAAAGCCAGGCAGCGGTGACTAAGCACCAAGCCCTCGACATCGCGCCAGGACGTCACGCCCGCCAGAGGGAAGCCAGTTTTTGGACGCCTACAAAAGCAGCGGCTCATCCAGTGGATCGTCATTTGGCAGCAGCGAAGGCAGCGGAAGCAAGACGCTATAAGCTCGCTCTGTGCTGTTACAGGATACCAGCCACTGATACCAACCACCGAGGACCGAGGGAAAAGCCAGGCAGCGGTGACTAAGCACCAATCCCTCGACATCGCGCCAGGACGTCACGACCGCCAGAGGGAAGCCAGTTTTTGGACGCCTACAAAAGCAGCGGCTCATCCACTGGATCGTCATTTGGCAGCAGCGAAGGCAGCGGAAGCAAGATGCTATAAGCTCGCTCTGTGCTGTTACAGGATACCAGCCATTGATACCAACCACCGAGGACCGAGGGAAAAGCCAGGCAGCGGTGACTAAGCACCAAGCCCTCGACATCACGCCAGGACGTCACGCCCGCCATATGGAAGCCAGTTTTTGGACGCCTACAAAAGCAGCAGCACACATCCAGTGGAACGTCATTTGGCAGCAGCGAAGGCAGCGGAAGCAAGACGCTATAAGCTCGCTCTGTGCTGTTACAGGATACCAGCCACTGATACCAACCACCGAGGACCGAGGGAAAAGCCAGGCAGCGGTGACTAAGCACCAAGCCCTCGACATCGCGCCAGGACGTCACGCTCGCCAGAGGGAAGCCAGTTTTCGGACGCCTACAAAAGCAGCGGCTCATCCACTGGATCGTCATTTGGCAGCAGCGAAGGCAGCGGAAGCAAGATGCTATAAGCTCGCTCTGTGCTGTTACAGGATACCAGCCATTGATACCAACCACCGAGGACCGAGGGAAAAGCCAGGCAGCGGTGACTAAGCACCAAGCCCTCGACATCGCGCCAGGACGTCACGACCGCCAGAGGGAAGCCAGTTTTTGGACGCCTACAAAAGCAGCAGCACACATCCAGTGGATCGTCATTTGGCAGCAGCGAAGGCAGCGGAAGCAAGATGCTATAAGCTCGCTCTGTGCTGTTACAGGATACCAGCCACTGATACCAACCACCGAGGACCGAGGGAAAAGCCAGGCAGCGGTGACTAAGCACCAAGCCCTCGACATCGCGCCAGGACGTCACGCCCGCCAGAGGGAAGCCAGTTTTTGGACGCCTACAAAAGCAGCGGCTCATCCACTGGATCGTCATTTGGCAGCAGCGAAGGCAGCGGAAGCAAGATGCTATAAGCTCGCTCTGTGCTGTTACAGGATACCAGCCATTGATACCAACCACCGAGGACCGAGGGAAAAGCCAGGCAGCGGTGACTAAGCACCAAGCCCTCGACATCACGCCAGGACGTCACGCCCGCCATATGGAAGCCAGTTTTTGGACGCCTACAAAAGCAGCAGCACACATCCAGTGGATCGTCATTTGGCAGCAGCGAAGGCAGCGGAAGCAAGACGCTATAAGCTCGCTCTGTGCTGTTACAGGATACCAGCCACTGATGCCAACCACCGAGGACCGAGGGAAAAGCCAGGCAGCGGTGACTAAGCACCAAGCCCTCGACATCGCGCCAGGACGTCACGACCGCCAGAGGGAAGCCAGTTTTTGGACGCCTACAAAAGCAGCGGCTCATCCACTGGATCGTCATTTGGCAGCAGCGAAGGCAGCGGAAGCAAGATGCTATAAGCTCGCTCTGTGCTGTTACAGGATACCAGCCATTGATACCAACCACCGAGGACCGAGGGAAACGCCAGGCAGCGGTGACTAAGCACCAAGCCCTCGACATCACGCCAGGACGTCACGCCCGCCATATGGAAGCCAGTTTTTGGACGCCTACAAAAGCAGCAGCACACATCCAGTGGATCGTCATTTGGCAGCAGCGAAGGCAGCGGAAGCAAGACGCTATAAGCTCGCTCTGTGCTGTTACAGGATACCAGCCACTGATACCAACCACCGAGGACCGAGGGAAAAGCCAGGCAGCGGTGACTAAGCACCAAGCCCTCGACATCGCGCCAGGACGTCACGCCCGCCAGAGGGAAGCCAGTTTTTGGACGCCTACAAAAGCAGCGGCTCATCCAGTGGATCGTCATTTGGCAGCAGCGAAGGCAGCGGAAGCAAGACGCTATAAGCTCGCTCTGTGCTGTTACAGGATACCAGCCACTGATACCAACCACCGAGGACCGAGGGAAAAGCCAGGCAGCGGTGACTAAGCACCAAGCCCTCGACATCACGCCAAGACGTCACGCCCGCCAGAGGGAAGCCAGTTTTTGGACGCCTACAAAAGCAGCGGCTCATCCAGTGGATCGTCATTTGGTAGCAGTGAAGGCAGGGGAAGCAAGACGCTACAAGCTCGCTCTGTGCTGTTACAGGTTAGGTTCCTTTACTTTGTAATTTGCCGTTTTTAGGCAAATCATTCTTATTGCTGCCTCTGCTGCTGCTATGCCACTGTTTGTTTGCTTGTTGTAAACCTTCTTTTCACTTGTGTGCAAGCGCTAATAATGCCTGATACAGCCGAGGAGCTTAGAAAGGAAATGCGGGACCTTTCTAATATGGAACGTGAATTTTGCAAGGAAATGAGAGAATTTTAAAAAAGTCTAGATTTCTTTAATGAGGAGCTCGAAGAAACAAAAAACAAACAAGCTCAGCTGGAAAGAGAAAACCAAGCTTTAAGGGAAGCCAATGAAAAGCCTACTGAGGAGTGTGATCTTCTGAGACAACAAGGTTGCCAGTTTGAGCAGAGAATTACAGCTGGAGAGCAGTATTCACGCAGGTGCAACCTAGAAATCAAGGGAATGCCTCAGCTGGAGAGTGAAAACCTTCCTAAAACCTCGAGCGAGTTGGGGAACTACTGAGCACGCCCATTACTGAAGGCGACATCGAAGTATGTCATCGGGTTCCTACGAAAAACAAAAACGAGCCATCTAACATTGTGTTTCAATTTAAGAGCCGCTCAAGACGTGACGAGGTGCTCCAGAAAGCAAAGAAAACGCGTATATCAACTGAAGACTTTGGTCTCACGCCCAAGAAGCCTGTGTTCGTGAATGAGCACCTGTGCCCTACTGTGAAACAGTTGCTCGGAGCTGCGGTTGCGAAAAAGAAATCCGCAAACTGGAGTTATGTCTGGACGAGTGGTGGAAAAATACTGGCCAAGAACACAGACACATCTGTACTCTACATTCGTACCGTTCACGATATTGAGAAGATGACGTAAAAAGCGTCTTTCATTTGCTGGTACTCCTTTCACACTAATAATGGCCGTTTCTCCTAGTGACGTCAATGACAAAATCAAGTCTTGTAGAAATTTTAGTCTTTGTTGTTTTCACTTAAACATACGTTCTGCCAGACACAAAGATGATACTTTGTCAGTACTGTTGCACGAGTTCGACTTCGAATTTGATTTAATAATGATGACAGAAGCATGGTACACGTCTGGCACTGAAATCTGTAAGCGTCAAGGCTACCGCAGCTTCTTTTTAAACAGATCAAATCGACATGGGCGTTGCAATTTTAGCAAAGAATGAAATAGAGTGTGAAATTCTTCCGGAATTTTCTGTTATTTCTCAGGACTTTGAATGTCTATCTTTAATATCTCGCAATTACATTTTCTGTGTGATGTACTGTCCGCCTGATGGCAGTTTCAACTCTTTTATTGCTCACGTTGACAGTCTCTTGAACCATGTCAATGAGGGAAGATGCAAGTTACTACTCGGAGGCGATATTCACATTGATCTGTTGAAAGCTAGTTCCGAGAAAGCATTGCTCTTGTCTAATGCAGTATCAAATGGCCATACCGTTATCGCAGACACGCCCACTAGGGTTACTGCGTGCACAGCAACGCTAATTGATATCTTTATCACTAATACAGATACAGATGATGCTTTATCAGGCGCACTGTGCTCAGACATAAGTGATCATTTTCCCATATTTTTTCTTTCGAAAGCTGCTGTCAAACCAAAGCGTCAGAGCATAGAAACGTCATATCAGAACATCACGCCGAGAAACTTGGATGCCTTTCATAGTAGCCTCATGAACGAACAGTGGAATGCAGTTAAACGCTGCGCTTCTGCTGATGCTGCCTACGAAGCATTTATTTGTATATTCAAGCCCATTCACCATAAGAATTTTCCTGAAAAACGCTTCAACAAAAAGTGCACTAAAGGCCGTAAGCCATGGATCAGCCACGAATCTCTGAAACGAATACAGCATAAAGTCAAACTATACAAAAAATTTTTGAAAACGAAGTCGATTGCAGACCTGACTAAATACAAGCAGTACCGCAATAAGTTACTCATTTTTGAGGAGTGAGAAAAGTAAGTCTACATAACCAGTTTAGTAGTGATTGCTGCAAGGGAACGGCTGATGTTTGGAGGAAACTTAACGGATTGTTGAATCGTTCACAAGCATCTTTGGGCGTTAATGATCTTATTCTGGAAGGCCGTCATATACATGGTAGAGACATGGCTGAAAAATTCAACAAATTCTTTAAGGACGTTGCCAGTCAGGCGCAGCACGCCTTAACCACAGCATGCGACATTAAGAGAAGTAGTCACACCATATATTTAGAACCTACCGATGAATTTGAAGTGCGTGATATATATACATCTTTAAACAACACCAAAGCACGGGATATCGATGACATTCAAATAGAACCGGTAAAATATGTGCTCGATGTCATTGCCCTGTTGCTTGCTCATATCTACAACCTTGCGTTATCAACGGGTTGCTTCCCTAAGCTGATGCAAGTTTCCAAAGTTATGGTTTGGTTTGGTTTATGGGGTTTAACGTCCCAAAGCGACTGAGGCTATGAGAGACGCCGTAGTGAAGGGCTCCGGGAATTTCGACCACCTGGGGTTCTTTAACGTGCACTGACATCGCACAGTACACGGGCCTCTAGAATTTCTCCTCCAAAGAAATTCCAGCCGCCGCGGCCGGGATCGAACCCGCGTCTTTCGGGTCAGCAGCCGAGCACCATAACCGCTGAGCCACCGCGGCGGCGTTTCCAAAGTTATAGTTTTATTTAAAAGTGGCGACAGAAACGATTTACGAAATTACAGGCCAATTTCTATTTTGCCCATTTTTTCGAAAGGTCTGGAAAAAAATAATTTATAAAAGAGTATCCAATTTTTGTCAGAAGTTTCATGTTATCAGCCCGTCACAGCATGGATTCCTCCACGGCAAGTCCACTGAAACAGCTCTGCTGACACAGAAGGAAATTATTCTGAAAGCCTTTTAACTTAAGCTATTTTGCATAGGGATTTACGTTGATTTTTCAAAGGCTTTTGACCGCCTCAATCACGAAACTCTGTTTAAAAAGCTGGAATTGTACGGAATTCGTGGGACATCCTTACTTCTGCTTAAGTCCTATCTGCAGCATCGTGTCCAGTGCGTTAGCATTGGAAACGCTACATCCTCCTTGGAGGATATTTCTACAGGTGTACCCCAAGGAAGTATTCTGGGGCCACTGCTTTTCATTTTGTATATTAATGACATTACTTCCATAAGCAATGACCCTAAATATGTTATCTATGCAGACGATACTACGTTATTATTTCAAGGTAGTGACATGCAGTCTTTGGTGCACACAGTTAATGACACCCTGTTAGCATTAAATAAATGGAGTGAAATAAACTCACTGCTTATTAATACCTCAAAAACAAAAGCTGTCTGTTTTCATCCACGGCAACGTGTGATGTCAACAAACTATGAATTATACCTTGGAAATTGCCGAATAACATTTGTTGAGACCATAAAAACTTTAGGTGTTTACTTTAACGCAAACATGTCATGGGATGCCCACTTTGAACATGTCGAAGTACAACTTTCAAAAAGTGCCGGGATACTCGCTAGATTTCGCTATTTTCTTCCTATTCTTGTTAAGATTTTGATCTATAACGCTTTGTTTCTTTCTTATCTTAATTACTGTTTTTTGGTATGGGGAAATTCTACTCAGAAGAATGTTAGCAGGATTGACCTTTTCCAAAAAAGGTCAATCCGTTATATTGCAATATAAACTATTATTCTCATACTAAAGGACTATTTACACGTTACAATATTGTTCCTGTACATAATTTATATGACTATTGTTTATGTGTTAAGTACAAGAAATGTGTCAATAACCAGCATGTGTTTCTGCAGCTAGCTGATCTTAAGGCCAATATACCAACTTACACACTTCGGCACCAAGAATTCTGGCACGTTCCAAGTTCTAGAACTCAATTCGGTTGCCAGATGTTGTGTTCCTCTATGCCACGACTTCTAAATACCTTTTGTACCAGCAACACACATTTGGAAAAATGCAGCTTGCGTTCCATCAAAACCAGGTTCCTCTCGTAACTTGTCAGTGTAAATGAATGATGGAAGAGTGATCTGTACCATGTGTATATTTTTGTTTTTGTTTTCTTAATAGTTTTTTCATCTACAAACTAACAGAGTATGAATTGATATATGATTACTTTGTGTGCTGTTTCTCTGCATGCCATGTACAGGGGGCGCCGGCGCATTTCAAGCGAAAATTTTTTCGCTTTTTGCCGGTGCCTACCCACATCTTTTTGGTGTAAATAAAAAAGGATGAATGAATGAATGCATTTGTGACTATTTTATATCTGACGAAGATGTATCTCGGAGTGCTTTTATATCTTGTGGGAATCCTGGCTTCCCGCCGTCGCCTTTGCGCGGCTGTGCCGGCCTCCCGCGTTGTTTCTCCTCTTTCCCTTGCTCCCGCCTCAGGCGGTGGAGAGGCGGCTGGGTGACTAATCACTGTCATTTAGCCACAGCTCCGCCCCGGCTCCCCAAGGGCCTTTGCCATTGGCGCCTTTTGGCGGGAATTCGGGACCCGCTTTGGGCGGCCGCGCACCGCGCGACCGTCCGAGCGGGGCCCAGAGAGAGAGATCCCTCTGAGACAGCGTAAGGTGCGTACGCTACTGTTTGTCCGTGCCGGCCTTTGCCGTTCGGACGTGTCCTCTGACCTGCAGCGGCTCGAGCCTGTCCAGCGGGGTCCAGCGACCTCCGACAGGCGTACCTTGCGTTGATTGCCCACTCTTTCTCGCAACCGGCCCAACGGTCGACACGAGAGAGAGATCACAGCACTGCCGCGGGGACATTCTCCTGTAGCGGCGTGCTAGCGGTGCGCATTACTCGAGTCGCTTCGTGCGCGCAGCGGAGCCTTGCTCCTCGCGCGCCCCCGGGACGGGGTGACTATTGAGTGTTTGTGTATCTGCTAGAGGACGACGTGAATAAACGTCTCCTTTGTGAACTTGGAGGCCTATTTCTTTGCGGCGAATCGCTCTCCTCCCAGCGGAGGTTGAGTGCGCTGCATCGGTGTCCCAGTGTGTGTGTGGTGACGGCTGATCGGGGCCCTTGGCTCGCGCGAAGCTCGAACCCGCGGTGGGTGGTGGCCTGTGTCCACGTAGAAACCCACAACTGGCGCCCAACGTGCTAAGTCATGTAGTTAAGAAGAACTTCTTGTTGGGCGAGTTGGTGCATACTGTTGTAGGTACGAATTGCGCACAAAAGACACACACAGGAAAACACACGAGAGAGACTGAAAGAGCGCAAACTATCAACTGGTGTTTATTAGATTCAGTGCCGCTTTATAGGCAGTGTGCACACGTGCCTACAAAGAGGGGAAGGAGAGGATAAGGAGGCAAATCAAACCCTGCGCGACAAACCAACAGAAACGCTCCAAAAAATTCCTTTCCGCGTTGTACAGTGAAACGGATGTGTCACTCACACAGTTATCACCTCTTGCCTTGATATGATATGCCTCTAGAAGTTCACGGGAAACTTTGTCCTTGCTCTTGCCCAGAATTCTGATACTTTTTAGCAGTGGCTCACAACCGTTGCATGCAATGCAATGAGCAGGCAAATTAGCTCCTTCTTTGTTCCTAATTGAACGCTGATGCTCCCCTGCGCGTTCATTCACGCAGCGTCCTGTCTGGCCCACATACATGCGACCACACTTGAGCGGGATGAGATACACGAAGCCTGTGGTGCATTTCACAAATTGTGCCGCATGCTTTATCTCGCATGCTCTTCGTCGAGCGCCTTCCGCGCTGATCCTTGGGCACAACCCGGCGAGCTTGCGTGGCGCCGAAAACACCACAGGGACGCCATGCCTATTCGCCACTTTTTTATGTTGTGGGCCACCTTGTGTATATACGGGACGACCGTAGTCTTTCTTCGTGGTAATCGCTCCTCGTTGTTGGCGCGGTTTCCTTTTTTTACCTTCCGAAGAAGGTTCTCGGCCACAGCTGAGATGACCTCGCAGGGGAAGCCGGCTGAAAGCAGCCTTTTTATCTGATTATGGAAGCTAGTGTGCATTGCATGCGGGCATGACTTCGTCAGAGAAGATCCCAGGCACGAGCTAACAATAGCTCTCTTGACTATCTTCGAATGGGCAGAGTCATAGGGAAGAAGCTCTTTCTGCGCTCGCGGTGCGTAGTGCCAGCAGACGTGATGCAAACCTAGCTCTAGGTTGATATCTAAAAATTGCAGCGAACCATGGGTCGGAAGTTCGTACGTAAAACTCAAACCCTTCCCATAGCGTTTAAAAAGAGTTAAAATGCTATCCACTGAATTAGTGGGGGTCAAGGTTTTTTGTTTAGATAAAACAATTAGAAAATCGTCAACATATCTACAAGCCTTAAGGACACCCTGGTTAGTAAACTCATGATTCAGGGATCGGTCAATAGCGGCTAAAAATATATTGCAAAGGGTCGGTGCGACGCAGGATCCAATGCAAATGCCTTGTCGTTGAATGTAAAAGTCATCATTAAAAGAAATAAAAGTAGCTTGCAAATAAAATTCTAGCAAGGAAATGAAGCTGTCTGCTGGCACACCGGCTGAGTTTCGAAAACTTACTTCACCATTCCTTTCGATACACTCTCTGACGGCAACAAACAACTCATCATGGGGCACGGAATAAAACAAATCCTCCACATCTACAGAGAATGCGTAGCCAATAGGTGCGTTGGATTTCAAGAAACTGACAACATCACCGGAGGTCTTTGTGGCGAATGGGTCCTCTACTTGTAATCCACTCAGATGCTTCTGCAAATACTGGCTAATGAGGAACTGCCACGAACCCTTCTCACTAACGATTGTTCTGAACGGCACTGAGTCCTTGTGGGTCTTTGCGGTGAAGAAAACCGATAGCGCTCTCTTTCTACAATCAGTTATCGATCTTGCCAGCTTCGTTAATTCAAGATCACTGCACAGAGCCGCAGCCTTGCACTTGATTCTTGTTGCACTGGGCTTCACGCGTACAAAGTTCTTAGCGCTCGCTTGGCCAGCCTTTTCGTTGAAATCATCTTGCCGTAAAACTACGAATCCTCCAGTCTTATCAGCCTGTAGCAACCGTAAGTTGTTTTCCCTGAAGAACGCGACAACACTTCTGGTTGGGTCTTTGCTGTGCTTAGTGTTCACTGTTCTTGTAAGGGCTTCTACTCCTTCCAGAAGGCACCTTTCACGATCTTCTTGTTCAACCTTGCTTGAAACACGCCGCTTAAGTGCTAGCAGGTCGTGAACTGGGACGGCAGGCTCGTAGCTGTACTTTGGACCCTTGCTGAGTACACAAGCAACTTCTTCAGGTAACGCAACGTCTCCCAGGAGTTGAAGACCTCCCTGGATTGGCTTGAATGAAGTTTTAACAAAAGCCCGGACTTGGTTAAGGCACTGAGCCCACCTAAATTCAGTCAACTGAGCAGCAAACCTTCTGGCAGCGCGTAGCTTGATTTCAGCTAGCCAGGCCGGGTCTAGGGCATAGCAAAGCGTTCCCAAAAGATCTTGGAACCTGCGCACTTGACGCCAGAGTTCTGATCTGAGGTACCTGCAAATGCGTTTTAAAAGGCCCGCCCGCGGTTTTAGGAAGCCGAACATAGAACTTACATCTTCGGGTACCCGAAGACTCATACCCGAAGATGTAAGATGTAAAGAGCAGGTCGCCTTGCCGATCACGCTTGCGCACCATGTCTACTCCCAGCGGGGCACTCGGCAGCTACATGTCGGCTCCCTACGGAGTTGTAGCGTCGTTTGATCCGCTGGCTGCTGTTCCTTCGAATAGCCAGACACCGTGGTTGGCCGCGGCCCCCGTTGGGGTTTACGGCGACACAACCCAAAATGTCGACCACGCGGCTCCCATTGGAGCTGTATCGGAAGCACCCTGCGGTGCATCCGCTGGTCACATGCCTCAGCTGTGCACGCTTTCCGCCCAGTGCGAAAGCAGTTCGTGTCACGCTGCCGCAACCGGCAGCTTCTCTCAGCAGCAGCCGTGCCCCGCGAGCAGTCAATTCTGCTCTGGGAACGGCGAGGCGCTGGCCCGGTTCCCTGTGGAAACCACGCCGCTCATCGAACTAGGAGCCTTGCCTCCCTCGTTCGTGCAGCCCGCCCAAACCTCCACTGAGGCCGGCGCGCAGGCGCTGCTAGCCAGTGCTGCCCAGATGATCCAGTCGCTGTCAGGGGCTGTTGGGACACTTTTGGCCACGCCGAAGTTGTCTCACCCCGCGGTCAAGTTGCCCATGCCAACATACCGCGGGTATGATGACCTACTCAGTGCCCGGGATTTCCTTGAGTCCCTCACCCATTATCAGAGAACTATGGGTCTCACTGAGCAGGTGGTGCTTGCACACATCATCCCTGGCAGCAGCGGCACACATCATGACTTGGCAGCAGCGGCAGCTAGCCGGCACTTCGACTTATCGAGCGCATTTCTGCACTGCAGGTTGGATAGCGAATAGTGGCCATACCCAGCTAGCATCCACGTGACCCACTTGGCTGCGGCAGCTTTCCACTGGCGCTGACTCTACCGGAAGCTATCGGAAGCATCTTCGTCGACTTCCCGGGGACTAGCTTCATAAAAGGACTGCGCGTGACGGACGGACCACTTGGCAGCAGCGGCAGCTAGCCGGCACTTCGACTTATCGAGCGCATTTCTGCACTGCAGGTTGGATAGCGAATAGTGGCCATACCCAGCTAGCATCCACGTGACCCACTTGGCTGCGGCAGCTTTCCACTGGCGCTGACTCTACCGGAAGCTATCGGAAGCATCTTCGTCGACTTCCCGGGGACTAGCTTCATAAAAGGACTGCGCGTGACGGACGGACCACTTGGCAGCAGCGGCAGCTAGCCGGCACTTCGACTTATCGAGCGCATTTCTGCACTGCAGGTTGGTGCAAAGCTATCCTGTGGCTGGTTGCTTTTTTTTTTTTTTTTTTGCTGTTGCTGTTGCCAAGCTTGTGTTTCTTCTGCAGTGCTATTGAGCTTATTGAGCTTTTTGTTTGTACGGCTTGTGCATCTAACTCATAGCAAGTGGTAATGCCTAACCCATCGCAGTCCTCAGACCGGGACAACCGTTCCGACCTGCGCGAGCTTCGTGTAGAGATTAAAACGCTGAGAGACAGCGTGCAATTCATGAGCGACGAGTTTGAGAGCATGAAGAAGCAACTGGCTGAGGCGCGGACAGAAACGGTTGCTCTAAGGAAGGAAAATGAAAGTTTACAAGCTAAATGCCAGGAAAGTGACAGCGCACTCAAACGACTTGAAAGCAGAATGGTTCAGTGTGAGCAGTACTCTCGTAGGACCAACGTAGAAATCCGAGGCATCCAAGAGAAACAGGATGAGAATGTTCTTGACATGGTGACTTCGATAGGTGAAATTATAGGCGAGCCTGTAAGTCCTGCCGACATCGAAGTGTGTCACCGTGTACCAACTAGAGAAGAGGGCAAGAGCAATGTACTGGTGCAGTTCAAAGGCAAACAAAAAAGAGATGCATTTCTTGAAAGGGCACGTCGAACTGTAATCAAGGATAGCCAGCTCGGAATCCAAAGTGAAACACAAAATGAAATGCGGGTCTTCGTAAATGAACACCTGTGTCCTGCACTGAAACGCCTGTTGCACCTAGCTAGCACAAAAAAGACTGAACGCGGATGGCGTTTTGTGTGGGTGCGGAACGGCAAGGTCTATGCGCGAAAAGAAGAGGGGAGCGATGCCATACGGATTGCTTCTGATAGGGACCTATGTAAGATTGACTGAGCGTTTTTTTTCTGTTTTTTTCCCTAAGGCTTTACTCACCTGTTCATGTATAAAGAATACGCCTTACCCTGCGACATTTCACTTCACTGCGGTCAAACACAGAATAGCATCTCTGCTATTCATATCAATGCACGGTCTCTGGCTTGTAAAGAAGATCAGGTCACTGTGTTCCTAAGTAGCTTCCATTTCAAATTTGACGTCATCATGTTCTCGGAAACCTGGTATCAAAATAGCAGCCCTGTACTGATCTTAGATGACTACACCCATTACAACCTCAACAGAACAGGCATGCGTGGAGGGGGTGTTGCACTACATGTTAAACGATGCATATCAACAGAGGTGTTCAAGGAATTTACACGTGCCACAACTGATTACGAAAGCTTGTGTGTGATATGCGGCCTTGAAATGTTTCTTGTCATCTACCGCCCTCCATCTGGCAATCGCAACGAGTTCATAAATTTTCTAGAAGAAATACTTGAATATGCCTCGGTTCACCATTATCGGTTGCTACTTGGCGGTGACATGAATATTGACATGCTGACTGATAGTCAACATTCTTGTGAATTAGGAAACAAGTTTCTTGCTTCTGGGTTCCACAACGTCATAACGACGCCAACTCGTGTAACGTCGACAAGTCGGACACTTCTCGATCTTTTCGTTATTAATACAGACACACCTGTTCTAGCGGCTGGTACAATCAGTACTGACATCAGTGACCATTGTCCTATATATATAAGTTATTCCACCAATTTAGTCCGACAAAAACAGTGCTCAAACAAGCTAAAGTACAGATGCTTGTCAAGTGAGAACCTTGAAACATTTCGCAGACGAATAATCCATGCGGACTGGTCATCCATTTTTTACAAGGTCTCCAGCAGTGACGCCTACGCTGACTTTTTGTCAATATTCCGTCAGCTGTATGAGTTGTCGTTTCCATATCAGAATGTTAAACTTAAGAAAAAAATAAGGAAACCTTGGCTAGGACCAGAACACATAAAAATGATAACTGAAAAAAACCTTCTTTTTCAAGCCTTCCTCAGGACAAAAGACCTAGCTAAACTTGAAATATTTAAGAAGTATCGGAACAAACTAAATGCGGAATTGCGAAGAGCAAAGAAATACTACTACAACCACCTTTTCAGTACTGCAAGAAAAGAGCGTCCGGACAAAGTTTGGAAAATATTCAACGAAGCCCTAAATAGACAAACAACACGAGAAAACACTTCTGAATTGACAATAGATGGTAAAAAATTATCCGGAATCCCTCTAGCCGAGTATTTCAATGAACACTTCGTCAATGTGGCAAAGCCAGCAGTCGACAACTCGACTAGCGCTTTGCTTCACTACCAGTGTAAGGAGACACTATTTCTTTACCCAACGGATGAAACAGAAATCTATCGCACATTTATAAATTTGAAAAACACCAATGCCAGCGATATTGACGGCTTTCAAATAAAAGCAGTGAAATACGTTATCGATATTATTGCGCCGCATCTAGTATACATATTCAATCTGGCTCTTACATCTGGATGTTTCCCGGACAGGATGAAAATCGCTAAAGTTTCAGTTCTCTTTAAGGGGGGCGATAAAAACGATGTTAACAACTATAGACCCGTCTCAGTGCTTCCTGTATTTTCTAAGGGTTTAGAGAAGATTATTCTTTTGCGCATGAACAGCTTTTTCGTTAAACATAACATGCTTTCAGATGCTCAACATGGCTTTCGGAAAGGCAGGTCAACGGAAACAGCACTATTAACTCAGAAGGAATTAATAATCTCTAATATTGATGAAGGCAGACTTACCCTCGGAATTTTCATTGACTACAGCAAAGCATTTGATCGCCTAAACCACGAAATATTACTAGACAAACTGTTCAGTTATGGTGTCCGAGGAGTTGGTTTCGCTTTACTTAAATCCTTTCTTTTGAATCGTCAGCAGCGCGTCTCTATCGCTGAAAGTGACTCATCACACAGATTACTAACTTCCGGCGTGCCACAAGGAAGTATTTTAGGGCCGTTTCTTTTCAACATCTATGTGAGCGATATCGTGCAAAAGGAAAGCAATGCAATATACGTGCTCTACGCAGATGACACGAGCATCTTTTTCACCGGTAAAAATGTAGACGAACTATTAATAGAAGCCAAAAAAGAGCTTGCAATAATTTGGGATTGGTCAAGTAAGAACTGTTTAAAAATAAATGGCAATAAATCTAAGGCCATATTATTCATGGCTAGAGGGAAGCAAGCACAGATAGAAGAAAGGTTGGTCCTTGGGGGTGCACCCATAGAAATTGTTAAGAAACATAAAATTCTTGGCGTGACCTTTGCTGCTGACATGTCGTGGAATCATCACATTCAATCATTATCAAGGACACTATCTACGGCAGTCGGAGCACTAGCACGGTGCCGTCATTTTCTTCCAGATAGAGCAAAACTTCAAATTTATCATGCACTGTTTTCCTCTCACATAAATTACTGTACACTGGTTTGGGCCACAACCACACAAACAAATATTCAAACACTGCTCCTTCTTCAAAAGAAAGCACTTCGTTGCATTGCAAATGTGTCCTATTTACATTCATCTGCACCATTGTTCACACGGTATAACATAATAAGCGTCGAAAAAATTTACGAGTTCCGTCTACTGTACTCACACTTATTTTCCGATGAAAAGTTTAAGAGCCTCATAAAATTCCTTTCGCATTTGCAGAAACAGAAAAGTGATTGTCGCACCCGTGGATCTGAGACATGGCTGATACCACGCAGACGTACAAATTATATGCTACAGTCGCTCACGCACAACTTGCCGTGCTTGCTTAACAAATTACTGTCAGCAAATTTTGACTTAAGCGCATGTAATAGAAAACAGACACGTGAAATTTTTTTCTCATCCCAGTTTTTGTGCAGCTAATCGTATTCAATGTATTTTCATTGCCTTTATGTTTTTCGTACTGTATACTTTCTTGTGCTGTGTTTTGATGTGTTTGGAATGTGTTTCGATGAGTCAATTTATGTGAAAGTGTTCAGAATTTTGTGTTGGCTATATGCTGCTGCCTTGTACGGGCATCAGGCACCCTCAAGCTGCCAATGGCAGCTTTTTTGCCTCATGACCCCCAACGAGTCGTTGGAAATAAAGTTTTGAATTGAATTGAATCCCCGCAGCGCTGACTGACACGGCAGCTCGGTGGCATCGGCTTTCCGGCCACCGGGCAGCGACTCTCGAGGAGTTCCCCTAGTAGCACGCTTTGTTGCCTCAGTGTGGCCACAACGTTAGCTTCTAACATTGCCATAACGTGGCTAGCGTCCTCTTTTTGCCACGTTAACGCAACATACACAAGACAACGTTGACACAATATTGCTCCAATGTTACGTCAACTTTCAGTCAATGTTAAAGCAACTTCTGGAGACAATATTAATGCAACATTGCGACAACATTTTCTTAATGTTGATACAACTTTTTATTCGCACACATGCAACATTCCCACGACAATGTTACTGCAATATTGCTGCAATGCTGTCATAATGTTTCAGAAACTTCAGACAGCGTTCTAAATTACTGATATATTTCGGCGACCAATAATGGCTGCTGCTCAATACAGTGATCTCTTGAAAGACAATGGCATCGTCATACCAGAATGGTTACAGCAGCTTAAGGTCACAAGAACGAGCAACTGAGCATTACTCCTTGCTACACAGTAATGCGGTGCTTGCTATAGAATACAAATACAAGACTGCACTGCACAACACATTGTTTTTCCATACTTTGCAGACCGCTTACTCTAAATAAATCCTTAAATGTAACATTCATCAGCTCTCTACCAGTGCTCCTATCGTTTAGATGCAACAAGATTACATGACATGGTTATTCTGACAATTAGACTGATTTATTTAAATAGACAGAAATATAATTTAGAAAAAGGAAGCAGACTTATAATACACTCAACATTTACACAAACACATTGGCATAGCTTGAAAAATGCAACACATGGGCTTACATTTTCAGAGATATGATTTATTTAATTACTTTATAAAGAAACTTGCAACAAATCTAAAAAAACAGTACACATGTGAGCTACTCAGGAACAAGAAACACAGCTAATGTTTTAAACAGTTACTAGGCACATTACCATAGCATGAAAACGTGCACACACCTCTCAACTTGCATGTTATAAATACAAAACACCTGAGTAAACTATTTACACAACAACAGCACATCTTGAAAACACGCACCACCTGGACTTTGTATTTCCCAAATATAAGACATTCATTTTGTGCACAAAATTGCAACAAATAAACAAAGTAGCAGTGCAACCTAGTTGGACATTCAGAAACAAGGAGTAGAGGTAACAGCAGAGTTAATAGTTGGGCTGGTTAACATCACTGATTTAAGTGCATAGTTTTCCAGCCCTACGGAACACACACACAGATATATGAGCCGCCGCGGTGGTTCAGTGGTTATGGTGCTCGGCTGCTGGCCTGTTAAGACACGGGTTCTATCCTGGCCACGGTGGTTGCATTTTGATGGAGGCAAAATGCTAGAGGCCCGTAAATGCCATCTGCATGCAAGAGATCTAAAGAATGAGGACAGGTTCCAAACTTGTCATGCACTGCAGTGATTGTACAGAGATTTTCAAGTGTGAAGATCCTTAGCAGAAGCAGACTACAAACCACATGTGAAGCGACAGAGATGCATCACATTAAAAAAGCTGGTTCACAATGTGCGAGCAATAATACAATTTTATCATATAATGCAGATATGTTTCTTTCATACTTTTTATGATAAAGGTGTGATAAGTTTGTTTTTTTCCTGCTGGGCTGGTCTGAGGGCATTTAAGCAGTGTCTGCGCCGTTAAATAACCAGTTGTTAGTGAGCGCTGTGTTTTATCCTTCTTCCCAACTTCAGTAAAACGGCAAGTTGAAGAAAACAGCGCAGCAACAGGCACAAGAAAGAAGATGGGACAGGTGCTGACTAGCAACTGAAGGTTTATTGAAAAGGAACACTTAAAACATACTCTCTTCACAACCAAGAGCGTGCATGAGCTGCGCGAACAACACTGATAAGCTATCAACTTCAGTCATGGTGGTCAAGATTCAACAGTTCACAGCCATGAACGGCCATCCGTCCTTGTTAATGATTGTGAACTATTGTATCCTGACCACCATGACTGAAGTTGACAGGTTATCAGTGTTGTTTGCGCAGCTCATGCACGCTCTTGGTTGCGAAGAGAGTATATTTTATGCATTCCTTTTCAATAAAACTTCAGTTGCTAGTCAGCACCTGTCTCATCTTCTCTCTTGTCCCTGTTGCTGCGCTGTTTTCTTCAAGTATCCTTCTTCCCTTCTTTGGTCATGCACCGTTGCACTGGAAAACTACAAATTTAAAGTACTGTCAACATTTGCCTGAACAATTTAGCACGTCTAAAATATGCTTGTCTTCTGGTAGCCTCCAGCTACTCACGATGATGGTCTCTTCTAATTCATGATGTCACAAGCGAAGCTGCATCCCTGCATAAAAAAGAACCAAAAATTTCCTAATATAAGCGTACACGTCTAATAACAAATCTTCTACACTCCTCAAGGAACACAGACATTGGACAGCTCTGTGCAAAGAAAGAACTTATGTCCAGTCACTTGGCTCAAACCAAAATAGTGAAAAAAAAGCCCTTCCCTGGCACCGCGAGCATATTTTAACAGCCTAAGCAACAAATTGTTCTGAAAGTGGCTAAAAATGCATTCATTACATAAAACACATCAATTATTCATGCCACCTGAAATTCCTCAAAAGCAAGCAAATAATTTACAAACAGAAATTCCCATTCCCGCACCTCACAGCAATGGCCAGTGCTGCTGTCTCGCTTGAATCCTGCCTTACAAGCGGACCTACTGGTGTCAGCCATGGGGACGACCATTCAATTGCTTAAAACCACAGGGGCATTTGTAGATGAAGGCGTAGCCAGCTGGAGGTGGTTGCACATCACTCCCTTTGTCTCCCCTCAATTGTGCCATGGTGGGTGGCCGACAAAGTAAACCGAGCCAAGAGGGCAGGCCCAGCCTATAGTCTTTTTCAGCCTCACTGCTGTGCACAATTTGAAAGGCAAAGTTGCTAACGGCCGATTCTTCCGGGGCTACATAAGCTAGATCACAAACTTATGATGGGTGCAGGGGTCAAGTGGATGCAGCTAGCACAGGAAAGGGCTAATTTGGGGAATATGGGAGAGGCTGTCACCCTGCAGTGGGTATAGTCCGGCTGATGATGATGAAGGATGATTGAATACCAATGAATATTTCACTTTTCTTACCCTTGGCGCAAATCGCTGCACAGTCCCATACATGTTGGTTATAAGAGTATACATCTGATTGGGAATGAGAGGGCAAAGACTAAACTACTGGCATGATGCAGCAGCGTCAGTTTCGAGTGAAAGAATAAATTCTGGTTCCTTGCTTAGAATGCCGCTGGATTTATTCTATCTTTCAGTATAATGCATAAGAACTGGTGTAATGCCCTCGTACAAAGTGCACGTTAAGGAACATGCACAACATGTTCTTTCAGAGAACGAAAAATTCCAAAGTAGTGGTAATGACCATCGGTCATCACTGCTGGTGATATCAGTATGCCTCTGCGTCTTTAGTAATTTTCTAGCATCCGTGGGTAACTCTGGCTTCAGCACTTTAAGCAGGGAATGCAGGTGAGAAGCAGGCTATTAATTGCCCACACGCGCAAGTCGCGCTCTAGACATTGAGTAGCGGCAACAGACTCAAGTGTCATCCTATCTTCATAGACCACCAACTCCTCATTGTCAGAAATCCGCGACAACTCTTACGTTGCACTTTCTATGTCACAGATGCTGCTAGCGGTGCTAAAATCCGACAAGTGAGAACTGCGGCTTTCAACTGCGTCCTCGCCTGGCGCTGATAAAGAGGATAAAATAACATTATGCGATCAAAAGGCATCTTGATACCGTTCTGCTCCTGTTGCGTACAGTCTGCTGCCATGACCATTATCAAGCCTGACAACTGCCAAACAGTTTTCTAGTTCGTCGTGAACAGCCTCTGCTGTTCTTCGGCGTCGTTGCCGAATGGACACTTCGCTTAGCGAACACTTCATTCTCTTCATGATACAACGAATGTAGCACTTTATCGAACTATCACGAAGGGCATTTGTGACAACCAACACAAGTCGCAGCACAACAATGGAAGTCTAGAAATCACTCACCATTGAGGTCATCCTCTGGGCAAACCTTTGTTGTTTCAGCTGAATTCCAGTGAAACCACAACGAAATACAGCAGCGCGGGCACGGCGACCACAAAAAAAACTGTACTAGGAGAGCAAAAAACGTGAAGATCTTGCCACGACTGCCGCTGACACGCGGGTTTTCCGACGAGCGCGCATCGCAGGATTGGCTCTCGGCGCGGCCGTGGTTTGGATTTGGATTTGTGATGGTGATCTCCATGGCCATTAGACTGCGGGGCGTCAGTGAAACCAGAACTAAATTTCTTCGGCAGTTTTAATTTTGTCTGCGTGTTTAATTGAAAAACAAAGTAATTCCAGCTCTTTAAAAATATTTTAGATAGAAATATATCTTTCTACATTAGTGTCACAGAGTGCAAGTACACTTGCACTGCTCACCATTTGCATACACAACACCACATGCAAACTTGCCCTCGAAGTAAAAATAAATAAATAAATAAATAAATTAATACTGTCATGGTGAGAAGTGATCTGGTACCGGCTTTTCTATTCAGGCTTCAGAAATAGCCCAATAGGGCAGACAATTAACCTATAGCATGAATGTTATAGCAATGCCATCGTATGTGGTTCAACATTTATTCATCATTTGACAATATTGCTGCAATGTGAAAGACCACTTTAGGGCAACGTTATCAGTATGTTGCTTGGTAACATTGCAGCAACATTATCTAATGTTGAAGAATGTTAGCGCAACATAGTACAACATTGGCAATGTTGTTGCAACGTTGCAGTAACATACTGTGCTACTAGGGTCCGTGCAGCATTCCTGCGCGAATTCCTGCCCGCTGACTACGAGCGTAGGATGCGGCGAGAGCTGGAGCTCCGTACTCAGGCTCCGGATGAGTCGCTGCAAGAGTATGTTCGTGCGATGGAAGACCTTTTCTCAATCGCCGAGCCCAGAGCCTCGAACAAGGAGCGTGTCGAAAGGACGATCAGGCAGGCACATCCGACCTTTTCGGCTTACCTGCGCGGCGGCCGATTCCGAGATTTGGAGGAGCTGGCCGCCGAGGCAAAGCGCATTCAAGGCGACATTCTCGCCGCGCGCGCCTATCGTCCGCCACCGCCGGCAAGCGAGGCCCTTGAGCCACGCTGTGCATGGAGAGGGGCCTTGCCCTTACCCAACCGGCGACCACCCGCACAACCTGCCTTTGCAGCTGTTAGTGGGCAAAACGAGGCATGGGAGTTGAGCGACAGAGCTCTCGATCCCTACTCGTACGGGAGACGGGCAACCTGCGCTGCACCGTTTTCTGAAGCGCGTGCTGAGGGGCGCCAGGCGCTCCAACGCACAGCGGAGGGGGAAACCCGACTCCGCCGACCCTTTGGTCGTGCAGCGGGCGGACCCAGGCAGGGCGAAGCGCCATTGTCCCGCGACCAAGCTCGCGGCGGTGTGCGCTGTTTCCGCTGCCAAGAGAGGGGCCACTTAGCAAGAGAATGCACCGTAGCCAGGCCTCCTGCGAGGCATGGAAACGGCGGCGGGGGTCGGTCGTAAAAGGACCACCGGCCCAATCTCTGCTAATTCCCTTTGCGTACAGAGCAAGCTGCCTTGCTAATGCGCACGCGCCGTTTATTCCGGTCACCATTGCTGGCCGCGAATTTTCGGCGTTACTGGATACGGGAGCCAGCGCTTCCTTGTTCGATGAAGAGGTGTTGTCCCACTTGCAGAAGCACTCTGTGCGCTTGCGGGACTGCCGTACGGCATTCAACCTTGCGAAAGGCGTGGCCCATTCGGCTGGCGCCGCGAGGCTGACTGTCAGGTGGGGAGAGCGGACGAGACGCACGCGTTTCATCCATCTCCCAGGGCTCAGTGTGCCCATGATTCTCGGACGGGACTTTCTCCTGAAAACCGGGATCGTGGTGGACATTGCGAATGGCGGCTATCGCGACGGACCATTTTCCCAGCTTAAGCCGTTCATTAGCCCACCGGTGTCAGTATCTGCCTGCGCAGTGAAGGCGTTCGGAGAGTGCCACGCTCAGCGGACAGGGCCACGCCCTTGTGTCGAGCGTTCCGTCGTTCAGCCTCTCCTTTGGGACCGAGCGGCGCGGCACGACCAGGCACCACATCCGCTGGCCGCCTGTGCGGTAACATTGGATGACACACAGAAGGCTCGTTTGGCAGCGCTATTGCGTCAGTACGATGAGCTCTTCACGGATCAACCTGGCTGTACCACTTTAGTGAGCCACAAGATCCTCACTGGAGACGCGCTTCCTTTGAAGTGCAACCCTAGACCCGTCAGCCTTGCGGAAGGCAGGTGATTGATGGGTTGCTGGATGAGATGCTGTCGGCGGACATTATCCGCCGCTCGTCCAGCGCCTGGGCGTCTCCGGTGGTGTTGGTGCCTAAGAAAGATGGCAGCCACCGTTTGTGTGTGGGTTATCGCCGTCTAAATGCGCTGACTCGCAAGGATGCCTATCCGCTCCCGACGATCAGCTCAATCGTAGGAAACCTGGGCAGCGCGCGGTACTTTTCCACGCTAGATGCCTCCAAAGGTTACCTACAGGTCCAGATGGCTGACACTGACCGGTCTAAGACCGCGTTCACGTGTCACAGAGGGCTGTTTGAGTTCACTCGTATGCCCTTTGGTCTCTGCAATGGTCCTGCGACTTTTCAGAGGCTCATGGACCGCGTCCTGGGGGAAGCGAAATGGTCCCACGCCATGTGCCACCTGGACGATATCGTGATTTATTCACGAACCTTCGATGAGCACTTAGGCCACATTGCCGACGTGCTCGAGAGGGTACGGGCTGCTGGGATGACTTTGAATCCTGCGAAAGCCCAAATAGCGCGGACCCGGGTTCAGTTACTAGGGTTCACGCTGGGCGAGGGCTCCATTGAGCCTGATGCGGAGAAACTTCGAGCCATACTCGAATTTCCCGTGCCAAGGACCCCAAGCAACCACAGATATCCGTCGGACGTACGAGCTAGATCCGAACGTCCTTTGCCGAGATCGGACGTCCAT
Source organism: Amblyomma mixtum (assembly GCF_055824585.1). Classification (NCBI taxonomy): domain Eukaryota; kingdom Metazoa; phylum Arthropoda; class Arachnida; order Ixodida; family Ixodidae; genus Amblyomma; species Amblyomma mixtum. The sequence goes on from NC_143016.1 coordinate 204,610,058, forward strand.
CGGACGTACGAACACAATCCGATTTCGGATATCCGTATTCGTACATCCGCCGGACGTACGGACAGTGTCCACTTTTGTATATCCGCATGAGAGACGAGGTGGACGTCCGAAGAATGTAAGGTCGAGTATTTTCCCAGGCCATGAGTATGGACTTTTTTTATTTCACAGAAAATTCGAGTGTTTCATGTATGTATACTGTTTTATTTGCATCAGTTGGAGGGTTTGACGCGAAGACGTTAGTAAACTGGTACGATTCCACTCCTTCCTTCAGTGCAAGAGCCGCCAACGAGCTAAATTTATCTAAGAGGAGAAGCAGGTGTTGCAGAATTTTGCAAGAACTCAATGACTAGTTTTATATTTATAAAACTTCTCCAAATTAGAGGAGTTGCGCGACATGTCCACTGTTTTGCTAGCTAAACATGCCATTGAAACCATTCGTAAGCATCAAAACTCCCGTGCATTCTGCTATCACCATCATCATAGATGATGGTGATAGCATGGTGATGGTTCGCGGTCAAACCAATCCAATCCATCAGTACGGCTCCGTAGCCATGTCCGTAGCGCTGTTGTTGATATGTCGCGTAGTGTTGTCGCGCAGATCTTTATAGCTCTGTTATTATAAAATGTGGCTTTGTTCGGTCTGTGGACGAAAGTTGTATGTAACTTAAGCAATTCGAAAGCTACGGGAAGCGCCTGAAGCTCTTCTGGAACACCGGAGTCCCGTACTGCGTCGACCTTGGTGTAAAGAAGGCTTAGTGCACTTGTGATTGCCTTACGAAGGTATGTATCCAGTACACTTCTTGGAACTTTGCTTCTAGGACAATGCAGCATGCTCATATAACATTCGTTCACAGGACAGTGGGAGCAGTAAGCGCGAGGAGATGGCTTCCCCAAGTGTGTGCTGTTCTCACACAGCTGCGGGAGCCCTCAACTCGCGCGACTAATTCCCACTCCTCTTCAAAGTTGCTGGACGGAGTGTTTTCGCATCTTGTTAATTTTTAAGGCATCGCTATGTTCACTGTGCCTATATAAAGAGTGACAACGCGCGAAAGGCAGACCATAGGAAGCACGTGAGGTCGCAGTGGTTCGCAACGGAAGCTTTGCGGCTTTCTGTGCACAGTCGCGTACAGTGCTGCGCAGGTTAGTGCCCTAAGGCCCATGGAAATAAATAAAGAATAGATACATTGTCAAATATGGTGTAGAAAAGTGAGAGCTGTTATTGCCTTATACTTATTGAGGTGTTTGTTAGAGCGCGTTGTCTGTTATACTTGCAGCATTAAACACTTCTATTAATTGGTTCCAATGTTTTTACTTGGGCTACTGCATTGTGCCATCTGTTTCACATGGCTGATGTTTGCCGCGTTCTTTTTTATTTCAGAAATCCTGTGGGTGGGAAGATTACGGATGTGTGTCCCAAGCTTGCCACATTTGAAGAGTCACATTTAAGTAATTTTCCGAATGTGACCCATTGCTCTGCTGATGTATAATCAACCACAATAAAATATGCGTGCTATGCATGATTGTTTTTGGTTTTATTGCATTGCGCGGAGTGAAAAAGCACGCATGCACCATATATGCGAATATTCGAGAAAGATCCTCCAATGGACGTACTCAACTGGACGTCCGTCGGCGGGCGAACCGTATACCTTTGGCCACCTTTCGGACGGCCGACGGATGTCTACCGGCTGTTTGCGGATGTTCAGCGGACGTACAGAACATCCGAAATAGACCTCTGTCGGCCGTCCGAAGGATATCGGTGGTTGCTTGGGACGTACGCGGCCTCCGCCGTTTTCTGGGAATGGCCAATTTTTATCGGTCGTTCATCCCGTCCTGTGCCCGCGTGCAGGCACCCTTGACCAAGCTCTTGGGAAAGACTGCAGCGTGGCGATGGGGGCCCGAGCAAGAGCGATCCTTTCGCCTCCTGTCTAGTGCCATTGCCGAGACAGCGCAGCTCAGGCTACCCGACCTGACCAGACAGTTCGTAGTCCAGACTGACGCGAGCGATCTGGGTTTAGGAGCAGTTCTCCTACAGGAATTCGATGGCGTGCTGCAACCGCTGGCCTTTGCCAGCCGCTCCTTGCTGCCCTCGGAGAGGAATTATTCCGTGACCGAGAAGGAGTGCCTCGCCATCGTGTTTGCACTGCGCAAATTTGACGTCTACCTTGATGGAACGCAATTCGTGGTGCAGACAGACCACAGTGCGCTCAGCTGGCTGATGCGGCTCCGCGAGCCTGCGGGTCGTCTGGCGCGCTGGGCTCTCCTGATACAGCATTACGACTTTTCGGTGCAGTATCGAAAGGGGAGCACAAACGTGGTAGCTGACGCGCTATCCCGTGCCCCACTCGCCAGCGGCGCCTTGACGCCTGTAGGCGGAGGGGGGGCGAAACAGCGGACGAGCCGCCGGGCGGCAAGGAGGGGGAGCCCGCAAACTGGTTAACCCATTCCGCTAACCAGGCAAGCAGCGCTTCGCAAAGCGGACGAGAGGCAAAGCTCTTCGTGAGCGCCTCGGAGTTGCCGACTCGAACGGAAATTTTGGCTGCAAACCTGAGTGGGGACGAGACCAGGCTCCCCTCTGGGATGACTGGAATCGTTTTCAGCCGTAAAGAGCTACTGAAAACCCAGCAATATGACCCCTTTTGTCGCGAGGTGAGCGACGGTCTCAGGGAGACGGAGCGCCGTTACGCTACTGGTATTGTAGCGGGCGCAGGGGGGCAGAAGCCAGCGTGTGTCGCGGCGAACCCCGGGGATTCATATTTGCTGGACAATGACGGGCTCGTGCTGAAGTACATAGCCACCGATGACGAGTCCATCGACCCGTTTAAGGTGGTTATCCCCAAAAGTCTGAGAGGCGCACTGTTGAGATTCTCTCATGACGAACCACTGGCCGGTCATCTGAGTGGCTCCAAAGTTTTTGCAAAACTAAGTCAATCGGTGACGTGGCCCGGCATGAAGCGTGATATTTTCCGCTATTGCCGTTCCTGCCATGTCTGTCAAGCGGTGAAGTCACGGGGCGGCAAGCCGCCTGGAATGATGAAACCAATTGACACTGTGCGTCCGTGGCAGATGGCCACCTGTGATTTGATGGGGCCTTTCCCCAGGAGCAAGCAGGGGTTCATTTACCTGATCGTAGTCGCTGACCACTTTTCCAAATGGGTTGAGTTGTACCCCCTTCGGAAAGTGTCAGCACGAGCGGTGCTGGATAAACTCCAGGAAGTGTTCTGTCGGTTCGGCTTTCCGGAAAGACTGATCACGGACAATGCGTCCTATTTCACCGCTCGGGTGTTCGGTAACACGTGCCGTTCCCTCGGAATCGAGCACTACACCACTTCACCCTACCACCCCTGTCCAATTTGACCGAGCGAATCAACCGAACGCTCAAGCCAATGCTTGCGGCCTTTGCCGAGTGTCAAAAGGATTGGGCAGACCATTTGAGCGAGTTTGCGTTCGCCATCCGAACAGCTGAGAATCGCTCAACTGGTTTCTCTCCCGCCTTCCTCAATTTCGGGAGGGAGCTGTCGAATCCGATGTCAAACGTCGTGCAGAGCCAGCTCGGGGATGAGCAGACGCGGGCAGACTGCTCTGCTTATGCGTCGACGCTTCGGGACCGGCTTGGTCGGGCTCTCAACAGAGCAAGGCAGAGTTTGGCGGCAGCCAGAGCCCAACAGAAGGCTCAATATGACCGCAAGCACCGCCGCCTTACTTTTCAGTTGGGTGATCTTGTCCTGTTCTTGTCCTAGGAACGTTCTAACGTTCCTAGTCGCAGCGCTGGTGAAATTTTAAAGATGTACCAACTAGCTCAAACCACCATTTTGCTCCAGATCTTGTCCTGAAGCGCAACCACGTTCTTAGCGATGCGAGCAAGGGGTTCTCAGCCTCGCTCGCTCCTAAGTGACTTGGTCCGTACCGAGTGGTCAGAGTCTGGTCGCCACTCGCGTACCTGCTGGAGGATTCCCTTACGGGGAAAACCAGCCGTGCCCACATCGCAGACCTGAAGGCCTACGCGTCACGGTCTGACGAGCTTGCGCCGGTACCCATTGGTATCAAAGGCAAGCGCGAAGGCACAACTGGTGCTGCGGAACGCAAGCATACGGAGCACCGGTACAATCTGAGGCGACGACGGTCACCGGTGTGATTGATGCCGGACGGCTGACTTTTCCGCAACCGAAGGCACGCAGCCTCAGTAAGCTGGCGAGCTTTCTCGTCAGGCCCTACCCAGGCGAAGCACGGTGTGTTTTTTGTTTTGTTTTTGCAGCATGCTCAGTTCCAGCCTTGTGTGTTTATCTATTTATTTATTTGTTTTGCTTGAGTCAGTTTCTAGCCACTTTCGTTTCCCGCTGGTTCGTCTGTTTTCGTTCTAACGTACCGAGATGTACATAGGCAACATGCGTTTGTGTTGGCGTTCAGTTTTTTTTACCAGACTTGTATATACATAGGCAAACTTCAGCCCGCTCGTGCTTGCTCTTATCTTCTAGAAGGAATAGATTGGATTAGGTGTCGTTTGTACAGCGCGCCTTTTCTCATTTCCGGCCCGACTGTGGGTGGTTGGCTCGTTAAGGAGCCGTGTGTCGCGGTGCGCGAGTTTTGTGCGGCCCGTATGGAGGGGAAGTTGGCGGGGCGTTTGGGACGATGGGGGGGCGGAAAGTGCACCCTTTGACCCTCGCCGCGGCGCCTCTGGACGCTTCTGATGAGGGGATCGTTGTCGCCGACCAGCGTCCGCGCACGTGCCGTTGTACGTGTGTTTGTGTTTTTGGCTGTGTGTGCACGTAACCATGAGCCAAGGCGACGTCTGTGTGTTGTGCCGCTGTGCTTCTGCGTGAACGCGGGGATGAGAAGGACCCCTCGCTGTGGCCAAGCTTACACATCAGGACAACGCCGAACGTCCTCGCCCGTTTCAGCCGGCGTGAAGGGGGTGCACTAACTGTCTTGTGCCCGAACGTGATGTCGTGCCCAAGGGCGCGAGGTTAGTGCTCTCTGCCGCGGCCCCGTCGTCATCAACGGAAAGAAGACCACCATCAGTCGTCGGCCCTTCCAACCCGTTCAACTTGAAGTCTGCGAGCGGTGAGTCGCCGACAGGCCCACTGGGCCGCGCCATCGAACTTTGAGGCTGACATCCACCTGTCACATTGTTCTATAGTTGAATTCACATCGCCTTGTGTACCGTGTATATAATCTGCAAGCTGTTTTGATTTACTGAAGCGTATGCCAGTGTTTGTTTGTTTGCCTTGTTTTCCTTTGTTTGTGTTTTTTTTTACGTTGTTCTGGCTGGAACTGAAGCATAGCTAGTTTTTTTGTTTGTGTATTAATTTCTTTATTTTGGAACTGAAGTGTAGCTAGTTTTTTTTGTGTGTATTCATTTCTTTATTCTTGGACCTGAAGTGTAGCTAGTTTTTTTTGTGTATTCATTTCTTTATTTTGGAACTGAAGTGTAGCTTATTTTTTTTGTGTATTGATTTTTTTTTATTTTGGCCGCGTGCTTTGCCGATGGGTAGGAGAGCATTTAAGGAGAGGGGGATGAGGGAATCCTGGCTTTCCGCCGTCGCCTTTGCGCGGCTGTGCCGGCCTCCCGCGTTGTTTCTCCTCTTTCCCTTGCTCCCGCCTCAGGCGGTGGAGAGGCGGCTGGGTGACTAATCACTGTCATTTAGCCACAGCTCCGCCCCGGCTCCCCAAGGGCCTTTGCCATTGGCGCCTTTTGGCGGGAATTCGGGACCCGCTTTGGGCGGCCGCGCACCGCGCGACCGTCCGAGCGGGGCCCAGAGAGAGAGATCCCTCTGAGACAGCGTAAGGTGCGTACGCTACTGTTTGTCCGTGCCGGCCTTTGTTGTTCGGACCAGTGTTACTCGAGCTCGCCCGCACGTGTCCTCTGACCTGCAGCGGCTCGAGCCTGTCCAGCGGGGTCCAGCGACCTCCGACAGGCGTACCTTGTGTTGATTGCCCACTCTCTCTCGCAACCGGTCCAACGGTCGACACGAGAGAGAGATCACAGCACTGCCGCGGGGACATTATCCTGCAGCGGCGTGTTAGCGGCGCGCATTGCTCTGGTCGCTTCGTGCGCGCAGCGGAGCCTTGCTCCTCGCGCGCCCCCGGGACGGGGTGACTATTGAGTGTTTGTGTATCTGCTGAAGGACGACGTGAATAAACGTCTCCTTTGTGAACTTGGAGGCCTATTTCTTTGCGGCGAATCGCTCTCCTCCCAGCGGAGGTTGAGTGCACTGCATCGGTGTCCCAGTGTGTGTGGTGACGGCTGATCGGGGCCCTTGGCTCGCGCGAAGCTCGAACCCGCGGTGGGTGGTGGCCTGTGCCCACGTAGAAACCCACAATCTGCATGCATGAATTTTAAACATGTTAGCATGTACCCACTCCTGCTTGGGCCTCACGGCCTGCAGTGTGCCATAAATAAATAAATATGCATGTACAAGGTCGTCCACTCTTAGTTAGAACCCGCCAGCGCATGACCGCACTCTTCAGAGGGCCACCGCGTGCGACACAGTCGCTCATCGCAGCAAAGTGGCGCAGGAGAAGGTGTACTTGGACATGGTGCTTCACGTCATCTGCCACTTCACTTCGATGCGCAGCCGTTTCGGATGCAGTGACCGTCCAAAGAGAACGGCCATGCGCTAGCGCGTTCTAACTAAGAGTGGACGACCCTGTACGTAAGTTCAATGCTCTGAAACCATGTCTTGTACAATCTGCTTTTGCCCTCCCTGCTTGGATCAAAAAGGTCTGCAGTATCATGTAAATAAAATAAAACTGTGTCAAAGGCTTTTTTAATGTCCACAAAGATAACTGCTGCGAGTCTGTTATTGTGTAGAGCATTATTAATTGCCTCGATAACAGTGATGACTGCTGAGCTGAGTGGGCCTTGTGGTAGAGGATTTGCCTCGCATTCGGGAGGTGCTGGGTTCGATACCCAGTGCCGCATGGGTACCCACCGGTTTTTCTAATGGGTACAAGGTTTCCCCCGGCCTAGTACTCAGCTGTTCTGGGGTGAAGTACTTGGAAAAAGGGTCTTGACCACTGTTTACCAGGTTTGACAGGTTTTGGTTCCCTGAAGTTGGCTTGGACTACTTCTTGAGCCTTTTCCTTGTACAAGTCATTAGACACGATGACAAAGCCACCCTCCTTGTCGGACTGAAGCAGCTTCGCCTTTGCATCTCTGAGGGCTGCCGCAGCGGTGGTTTCCTTTCTTGACATGTTTTGGAAGGGACTCAACTCCTTCCAAGATGCACCTGTAGGCGTCAGCTGTCCGCACAAGAGAAAGTAGCTCCGTTCTGTCAAGTCGCGGATGTTCACAGAGCTTCGGCCCCCATGCAGCTTGAGAAGGCTTTCGTAGAGATGTTTACGTTGCCGAGCACAACAGCTTCCTGTTGAACTGTGGCTGGAGGTCTCCTTTTCTTTGGAACTATCTGACGCCACATGAATTTGCCCTCTTCTGGAATTCACCTCTTTGTTAGCCTCCACGTTTCTGTCCCATAGGCCAGTACTAGTAACATACAGCTGTTGTACATTTTTTTTCTCTCGAGGGATATCGAGAACCTGCCATATGTGCTCCACCCCATTCTTATTCTTCTAGTTATTTCCCTCCCGTGATCCGGATCAGCGGTCACTACCTGCCCTAAGTAGACATATTCACTTACCACTTCCAGCACCTCACTACCAATTGCTAACTGCTACTCCCGTGCTAGGCTGTTGAACATTACACTGGTTTTCTGCATGCTAATTTTTAGCCTCACCGTTCTGCTCTGTGTGTCTAACTCATTGATAATGCTTTGCAGTTCATGTCCTGAGTGACTTAGCAAGGCACTGTCATCAGCGAATCGCACATTACTAGGGTATTCTCCATTAACTCTTATTCCCAACTCTCAGGCCCCAGAATATTTCGTGTAAACAGGCGGTGAATAACATTAGCGCGATCGTGTCTCCCTGCCTGATGCCCTTCTTTATTGGAGTTATATTGCTGACGTTATGGAGGACTATGATAGCTGTGCATTCGTTATAGATATCCTCCAATATCTTCACCTAACACTCTTCTACACCTTCAAAAGTTCACCAGCGTTGCGACTAGGAACAAGAACAGAGAAGGAAGACAAGGGCAAGCGCTTCTTCCTTCTCTGTTCTTGTTCCTAGTCGCAGCGCTGGTGAAATTTTGAAGATGTACCAACTAGCTCAAACCACCATTTTGCTCCAGTTCTTCTACACCCTGATTCCGCAATGCTTGCAAGACAGCTGAGGTCTCCACTGAGTCAAATGCTAGTCGAAAAAAACCATTGGCACCAATTGGACATTCCAGTTGGAACTAAATGGGCATTCCCATTGCTTCCAATTGGATTTCCCAATTGGAACAAATTGGTTCCGGTTGTGTTTTTAGCCCACAACCAATTGGACCCATTCAGCCAGGCAGTTATTTCCCCCAGAAGATATTCACAAAATATGTTACGTTCATTGAGAAAGGTAGCTAAATGTTTGAATAATATGCTCTAGGATCTTGGATAAATATTTCTACAACTTAACACATTGTAATGTGCAAAAGGAAAACTGATTTATGAGGTAGTATAACTTTTTGACGGGTTAGTTGGTACATTGTCTTGAAAGAATATCGTACGCCAAAAAAGGACTCTTTCCTGTTCTGTGTTTTTCCTTCCTGTTTCGTCCTTTTTTGGCGTACGACATTCTTTCAAGATGATTTATGAGGACTGCAGGAAGACTCTGCCTTGTGCCAATCAACATTTTTCTACGGAATTGAAATTAACATGCTTTTATGGAAATCAAAGTCAACAGACACATACATTACACACAAGCAACACTGCACATTCAGGCACTAGTAGCATACATTAGCTCAATATGTACATCCAGAGAACACACTTCTGCTCCAACTTATATACCCAATTTATTAGGCTCTCATGCTGGGGCCGGTGGCGCTTGCCTGCTGAGCGCAGATATTTAATTTAATTTCAGCTCCAGTGGTGGTGTAGGTGATGAGTACAATTTATTAGGCTAAGCTGCCGATAGCTCTTATTGTAAGAGCCATATTAGTTCTACCTTTTTTGTCAAATATGCAAACATTCATTGGATAAATTGGGTGCAGTTGAGCGGACCAATTGGATGCAATGGGTAAAACCAATTGGGCTCACCAATTGGAAACTGAAATAGTCCAATTGGATAGTCCATTTGGACCATCCAATTGGAATGATGTAAAAAAGAGCGCACAGGGAACACAAGGGACGGAAAGTAAACGACGCAGACAAGCGCTTGTCTGCGTCGTTTACTTTCCGTCCCTTGTGTTCCCTGTGCGCTATTTTTTACATCATGAACGTTATCCAACTTGCCCAACTTTCCGCTTTGTCATCCAATTGGAATACCATTCCAATTGGAAACTGAACTCATCCAATTGGAACCCATTGGAAATCCAATTGGTTCCAATGGTTTTTTTTCACTGGGGCACTTGGACGGCTTTTTCCAGCACGAGGTCTTCTGGTAGTTTTCCCGCCATTTCCTCTTTTCGGTGGCGTGTTCGCCGTGGCGGCTAGGCGCGGGGTCGTTGACCAAGCATCGGCGGACAGTTTTTCCACCCTTTTCTCTTTTGGGCAGCTTCCATCGATCAATAACACGGGTAAAAGTTTTAATCAGGCCTGACCTGCCCTCTACATGCGGCCTTGCGGTTTTATCGTGCAAAGAAAGCAATTAATTGTGCACGTATTTAGAGTCGCAGCGTCCTTCTGCTTCCTGATACTTGTCGGGAAGCACCCTAATTGCTATTGTGACAAATTCATTGCTATTGCTATTAAATTAATTGCTATTGTGACAAGTTTGTTCCTCCTCCAGCCTGTCTCACCCAGGGAATGGTTATAGGTGCGCCCCTGCACGCGTGTAATACGCGGGCATACAGTTCGTGAACCTCAGTGCATGCATTTCAAGACTTGTTTAGCTACGGCGTTCGTGCGTGGTGCGCGTGTCGGTGACAGCCAGCTGAATTTTCTGTGCAGTTCTCGCTGGCGGCTTTCGCCGTTACAGTGAGAGCCCAGCAAACCAAAAACCTCTCAGAGACATCTAGCTAGACGTCTCTGAGAGGTTTTTGGTTTGCTGGGAAAAAATGCACGTTCAGATTTAGAAGCCATGGCGCTGTCAGCCTAGCTAAAATGATTGAACAGTTTTGTCATTCTGTATATTGGCAACAACGACCTTGACAGAGGAGGTGACCCACAAGAAATCATCAGCCACATAAAAGGTACGAATTGTGTGTAAAATACGCATAATCTCAAATTTCGCTTCATGAAGCGCGCTGTACCGCTTACCCTCTTGCCTCATGCATTGCAGGACCTCGTCGAAGTCGGCTTTTTAAAACTCAAGCTAGGCCTCATTGCAGGGTTAACCGAGTGCAGCGCGTGGCTTTGATTCTTTGTATTTTAACCTGTATACAGTGCACCTTCTCCTCATTTTTGTTTGTGAATGGAACCACGAGGAAATTGGCTTTGTTTCCTTGTGTTTTTCAATAAAAACATCTGATGTCGAAGGTGACGGTGACAGCTCGGGAAAAACCACGAGGACTGCGTCGTTGCTGCCAAGTGGAGAGGCACAAAATGGTGGCCGTCCTTAGGCCCTTCTCGCGGGGCCACCTGATCAGTTTTCCCTGGCAGATCACGCGATTTCTGCCCTGTGTCCTCATTTCCTATCATTTGTAAGTTGTATATCAATGAATATTGACTCAGTCAATCAATGCACTTTATTTACCAGGAAAATCTGGCTGGTCACCCTGGGCCTTGTGCACACAGCTTGACAAGACCTAGGGGACCATTACAAGACAGTAGTGAACATGAGAAAAGCAAGTTGCTGCTTTAATGCAACATGAAATGTACACCAAACAACATAAGAGGTACGTATTAAAATCGCATTACAGTAAAGAAAAAGAAAACACAGTGACAGCAGATAAACAGTGTCAGTTTACACTATAATACATACAAAAATTAAGACATTCAGCACTGTGGCACGAAATATAAAAACAACACATAAGGTAAAATAGAAAAATGCAAGTTACAATAGTACATATATATTAACTCCTAATATCAAAGGTTATTTAGAAGAACTTAAATTCGGCCTAGATGGAGCTATAGTGTACTAGAATACTAGTTCACTATAGATGGAGCATAGTACTTGAGAAAGCAAACAACACTGCCTACAATGACAAACACAGCGAAAGAACGACGCAGGACAAGCTATCTTGCGCTCCACAGTATGGAACTTTGTGACTGTGAAAAACTGACCTTCACATCAGTGCCATACGAGTCTTTATTCTGCCTACAAATTGTTTTTATATGTTTATTTTTGTGTACGAAGCTGCATTTTATTCTGTATTTTTTATTTATTTACATTACCTGTGAGGTCCAGTGGCATTACAGAGGGGGAGTGTTAAATATATAAAAACTCGGAGAAAAATATATTTTATTACATGAATGTTAAACAGCACCTGAATGTGCAATGTTAGCTGGTGCTATGCGGAACTGCTCATAACTTTCAATGACAGCAACTTCTGTGGGAAGGTGGTTCTGGTCGTGAGGTTCGCGGCAGGAATTACTGCGAGGAGCATTTCGTGTTGCATGTCACAGTTCCGACTTTGTGATTATGATCAATGCGGCGGGATACATAAATTGGCTGGAGTGATCACGAAGAGCAAGAGAGAGAGGGTGATCACGACGGCACAGCTTGTGGGACAGGGCGATACGAAACACTTTTCTACGGGATGTGAGCGATGGGAGGCAGAGATTAGACTTCATAGTAGTTATACTCGTTATAGCAAGGATAAAATGTACAGTTCTTTTACACCAACTCAAGAAGTTGTCATGAGCACGGTCCCATACAGGTGCTGCATACTCAAGTTTGGATCATATAGTGTTTGTTAAAGCAGCAGTTTCAAAGGAACATTTAAAAAGTTTAGACATAAGTAGCCAAGCATGTGATGGCATTTTTAATTATGTTCTTGGTATGAAGAGACCAATTAAGATTAGAAGATCACTTGCAACTAAATGCCTCATTTACTAGTTTTTGCACCTGGTGTAACAAATCAAAATAAATTTTACTAAAACTGTAGTGGTGTCTTTAACTGCACGTCCCCTTCACTGTTTAATTATGACTTCAATAACTCGCCACTGCATAGGACTTTCGAATATAAGTATCTCAGCATTATGCTCACCACTAACATGTCCTGGGCGAAACATATTAATTTCATTTGTACAAATGCACTAAAAACACTTGGGTACTTGAGGAGAAAGTTAACAAATGCACCAAAAGAAACTACGCTATTAATGTACAAATCCTTAATTTGTCCCGTAATTGAATACGCGTCTCCCGTCTGGAATCCTCATAAACAATGTGAAATTGATCAAATCGAGAGCATCCAAAGGAAAGCCATCAGGTTCATTCATCGTCGATATGATCGATACTTTTCACCTTCTTGTACCTTGTCCCCCTTGTCCGTACGCCGTGAGGTGGATTCACTGAAGTTCTTGCACTGCATCGTCAATTCACTTTATCATGTCACACCTAATGTCTGCCTTACCCCTGATATTCCCCGATCAACCAGGAGCCATCACAGCCTTAATGTTAAGCCATGCTTTGCATCTACTCATAATTTCAAACACAGCTATTTTCCTCGTACTATTGAGCATTGGAACTCAATTCCTGGCATAACGCGGTCTCTTCTAGTAAACTCGTATTTAACAGCTATCGGTGCCACATGATGTTTTCTTTGTGTTGTGTTCATTGTACACTGCTTCAATTTATTAGTTACTGCCTATCACGTTGTTCGCGTTACGTATTCAACCATGTTAGATGTGATCTTTTTGTGTGTGTATTGTACATTGCCATTTTTACAAATTGTGCTGCAGCATGTAAAAATAAATAAATAAAATAAAATGTGAATGCCGAGGTATTCATTAAGCTAGACTGATTAAAATGAAATGTTATCGATGTAGTACTAGTAAGGTGGGGAAGAAGTTTTTCTAGATACATGCATGACTTTGCATTTGTTAATATTAAGCTGCATTAACCATTCTTTGCACCAGCTCCCCATTGTGTTGAGGTCTGACTGGAGTAATGTAATGTCGTTAGCGTTGGTTTCTCTAAAAGTGACGCAGTCGTCAGCGAATAGGTGAATATAAGAATACACAAGAGAGGTGAGATCATTAATGTAAATTAGAAACAATAGGTCCAAGAACTCAACCTTGTGAAACTGCCTAAGACACCACTGTAAGCTGGGTTATAATCATTAGCAAAAACAAATTGTAAGCAATCCATTTCAATAAGTTACAATCAATATTCAGTTGTTTTAGTCTGTGGAGCAAGTGTGTAACATACCTTGTCGAAAGCTTTTGAAACCCTAGAAATATACAGTCAACTAGTGGTGATAAGTCTAAAATACAATGCAATTCATGTGTGAACGATATTAAGTGTGTTTCACAAGAGTAAGATTTTTGAAAACCGTGTCGCGCTGACGTAAAAATTGAGTTCAAGGAAGTTAACAAGGTTGATGAATATTATATGTTCGAGCATTTTGCAACAAGTGCTGGTAAAGGATATGGGACGATAATTACTAGGGGAAGCTTTGCTGCCGAATTGGAACCACCTTTCTGATTTTCTACTCAGTAACGTCGACTGGTCAGGTGACTGCTGGAAAAGTTGGGTTAGTACGATGGAAGAATAAGCTGCAGTGCTTTTTAAGAACTCTCGGTTAACGCAGTCAACCCGGAGCAGAATGAACACTGAGTCCAGCTTATTGACACCAGCAGTAGCAACAGTTATAGGTGGCATGAAAGCATAGTTGAAGTGGTGAGTTGTAAGTATAAGAGTGTGTTTATTTATTTATTTATTTACACATACTGTTAAACACGCACAAAAGAAAACACGCACAAAAGAAAAAATCGTAAATCATAAGCAACATATAATATTCAGCACATATGAGTGGTTGGCAAAATCAGCATGTGGCAGTGCACGAAGTGAGCCATCCAGTGAGTTTCATGCTTCTATATAGTTTGGGTGAAAAAGGAATACCTAAAATTGAGGACTGTAGCGGTACTATAATTAATGGGCGACTGCATTGAGTGCATGGTGCACAGGGGATTGTGAAATTAATTGGGGCTTGTATGGATATGAAGCCATTTACAATCTTGTGAAAAAGAATGATGCAGTCACGCCTGTCCGTGATAAGATGGCAGCATGAGCTGAAGGAGAGAAACTGCTGCCATAAATAAATCTTCAATAAAACTTTTTGCTGGGCGAGTTGGTTCATTTTGCTTGAGGGGATACTTGTAGCGCGACAAAAACTGACAAGAGACAGAGGACGATCGAATGGGACAAGCGCTAACTCTCAAATGGTTTATTCAAGATTCGATCGCACACATTTGTACATTTCCCTTCTCCTTCAAGAACATAATCACGAGAACACTCATGCGAATGACACGAAAAAAATCCACACGCTTGCATCAGATCAGGCTATCTGAAAAGTTATACTCGTTAGAGTACATCTTCACCGAAAGGCTGCTGACGCAGTCCGGCCCTTTTTTTTTGATATGGAACGCCTCTATCAGTTCTCGCGTTAGCGCGTCTTTGATTCGGTCTAGTGACCTCTGTCTTGTTTAAAATTGGTGAGCATTTGCATGATTTGCAGTGAACTACCATATATTTGTTCCACTCCCATTGCCAAGGCATTTTTCATGCTCGCGCAGGCATCGTCCGGACTGGTCAATATTGTCACGTTGTAGTGACGGCAGTCCAGCGGTCAGGAAGACACCAGAAAGACTTGTAAACGAAGCTCTTTATTTGGGCTGACTTGCGCCCTCAAAAGAACTGAATCACTCGGCGGCGGCGTAAGCAACAAACGTGATCGTCAGTCGTCGAACAACGAATGTCCGCCGCTCGCGGCATCGCTCAATTTAAAGCCGGCAAGGAAACTTCCAGATAACAGGACAAGATCATCTACAGTAATCTGGAAAAACCTAGATGCAGCCTTTCATTGCTGCGATCAATCGAGATTAGTCTGGTCACTTCTCGCGTCACGAACAAAAGTGATAACACCCCTTTTCTGCGGCCTTGCGCGAAAGAACGGATGCTACAATGATACGTGGCATTACCCCCCTCCCAAAGAAGCATCGTCTCGATGCTTTAAAATGAAAATAAACACGGAGAAGGCGAACTTCGAGTCATTTAGCGCTCGTAATAAGGTTTAAGGGTAGCGGTAGAAGCTTCAAGTCTGGCTGTGCCGTCGTCTTCGGTGTTGTCGTAGTTGTCGTCATCGGCGTAGGGGTCGTCGTCCTCGTAGGGGTCGTCGTCGTCGTAGGGGTCGTCGTCGTCGTAGGGGTCGTCGTCGTCGTAGGGGTCGTCGTCGTCGTAGGGGTCGTCGTCGTAGGTGTCGTCGTCATAGTTGAGGCATATTCTTGTGTTTTCGTCGATGGACGATCTTAGTTCTTGCGCTCAGAAGCAACCTCACCTCCAGAGGCTGCTTTATTCAGTTTAACCTTCGGGGGCCGGGGGACCGACCACGTACTGCGTAGCCTCGGCTAGGAGATACATAGCGCGGTGACGATGGCGACGGAGAACGAGATAGGCGGCTCGGCGATGAGTATTCTTCCCGACGCAAGAACTCCTCGATGGTGGCTGGTCGCAGGCCAGGTCGGGGTCGTGGGGCGTCGTAAGAAAACCCTCGGATGCCCATTCTCCTGCATGGACAGTACCGGAGAATGTGACTGGCTTCTCCGCAGTGGAAGCATAGTGGGCGGCGCTGGTCGGGTATTCTCCACTCGTCGAATTTGCTCGGCTGCGCGCGTCGCTCGTAGGACGGGCGGGTTGGGGTGAGTGGGCGGCGGTCCAACGCAGCTGGCTGAGGGCGATAGGGGCTTGGGTCCCGTCGTCGAGGTGCAGGACGCGCACAGCTGCGGCGTAAGTCATGGCTGGGGGCTGCAGAGGCTGCGTGGGTGTCGGCGTCACACCCAAGGCCTGTTGAACCTCGTCCCGGATGACGTCAGTGAGCGATGAAAGTTGCGGCTGCGTTCCCGTTGGCAGCAACCGTCGGAGCTCCTCTCGCACAACTTCACGTATAACCTCCCGCAGGTTATCATTGTTAGCGGTGTCCATGCAGCTTGCTGACAAAAAGCGCTGCTGGCGGTCATACTGGCGGGCTCGGGCGTCGAGAGTTTTCTCCATTGTGGATGCCTCTTCTACGAATTCAGCGACGGTTTTCGGTGGGTTGCGAACGAGGCCGGCAAATAGTTGCTCTTTAACTCCTCGCATAAGCAACTTCACCTTCTCTTCTTCCTTCATGTTCATGTCGGCACGCCGGAAGAGACGCTTCATCTCCTCAGTATACACTGCAACGGTCTCGTTTGGGTGTTGTATGCGAGACTGTAGCAGCTGCTGGGCTCTCTCCTTTCGCACGACGTTTGTGAAGGTCTTCAGAAGCTGTTCCTTGAAGGTTTCCCAGTTGGCAAGGCTGGCTTCCTCATTCTCGAACCAGACTCTTGCTGGTCCCTCCAGGGCGAAGAAGACGTACCTAAATTTCATGGCGTCGTCCCAGTTGTTGAAGACAGCCACACGGTCGAACTGCTCCAGCCATTCCTCGGGGCCGGCGCCAGGCGAAGCGTCGAAGGTTGGTGGCACCCGGGGCTGCTGCAGAATGATTGGAGTGGTCGTCTGGGGCAAGGTCATGATGGACGTTGGTACTTGCTTTCGCTTCCGGGTAGGGTCCGGCAGGGTCCCGAACTCAGGTGCGTCCCCTTGCAGGCGTCGGCTTGCGCGGTGGACTGGACTCAGGTCCTGCGGTAGATGACTCAGAGGGCTGGCGTCACGACTTGTTGGGGGTGTCCGGAACATGAAAGGCTACCCCGCACCTCCACCAGATGTCACGTTGTAGTGACGGCAGTCCAGCGGTCAGGAAGACACCAGAAAGACTTGTAAATGAAGCTCTTTATTTGGGCTGACTTGCGCCCTCAAAAGAACTGAATCACTCGGCGGCGGCGTAAGCAACAAACGTGATCGTCAGTCGTCGAACTACGAATGTCCGCCGCTCGCGGCATCGCTCAATTTAAAGCCGGCAAGGAAACTTCCAGATAACAGGACAAGATCATCTACAGTAATCTGGAAAATGCTAGATGCAGCCTTTCATGGCTGCGATCAATCGAGATTAGTCTGGTCACTTCTCGCGTCACGAACAAAAGTGATAACACCCCTTTTCTGCGGCCTTGCGCGAAAGAACGGATGCTACAATGATACGTGGCAATATACACTTTGCCACATGAAAGCGGAATCTGATAGACAATTCCCACCTTGCAGCCAACATATCAGTGTTCATGCCTCGTTTCGCATTTCTTTTTGGCTTTTTCCTCATTCACCTTTGGACAAAGGCTTTTTAGCTTGCAGGGCGCAGAAAAAACCACAGGAATTTTGTATTTATTGCCACTTTTTTCAAGTTGTGGGCCACGCGATGCGAATACGGAATGACCTGTGGGCTTATGTTGTTTTCTCTCTCTCTTCTTACCTTCTTTTGCAATCTTTTGCAGCAATGTTTCTGCAGCCATAACCAACAGAGAGAAGGGAAAACCCGCTGATAGCAGCCTAGATACTTGTTAAATTGAATTCAGCGCAAAAAAACAGACAAGGGACAAAGAGAGACACACTGAGACAACACGAGCGCTGACTACCAACTGTTTATTCATGCTGAAGTACAGGGGATATATAGGAAGGGAATGAAGACACCAGAAAGACACTTGCACATCAAAACTTTCCTGGACAGCATGAATACACGACTTTTTGATGGCTTCTTCAATGCACATGGTTGCAACGGCTCTTTTTACTGTCTTGGACTGGGCTGAGTCGAACGGCATTATTTCTTCGTGGGCACGAGGCTTATAGCCCCAGCAAGCATGGTCATGGCCAAATGTTTAGGGGAAACCCCCAAGGCGGAGTAGATTTGTAATAAAGGAGTAATTACTCATTGACGTCCACCCGAGCGCAGCTATACGGCTACAAAGGAAAGCTATACAGCTTTCTCAGAAACTTCGTAGTTAAAGAAAAATTCGTCCTGGTCCGGGGTTCGAACCCGGGACCACCGCTTCACCGGAGCAGTCGCTCTACCAATTGAGCTAACCGGGACGGCAAGCTTATGGTAGGGCGAGAGCGAATTGATCAATAACTCGAAGTGGGAACAGTGTTGGCCAAACTACGAAGTTTTTGGTAACAATTGGTAGAGCGACTGATCCGGTGAAGCGGTGGTCCCGGGTTCGAACCCCGGACCAGGACGAATTTTTCTTTAACTACGAAGTTTCTGAGAAAGCTGTATAGCTTTCCTTTGTAGCCGTATGGCTGCGCTCGGGTAGTCGTCAATGAGTAATTACTCCTTTATTACAAATCTACTCCGCCTTGGGGGTTTCCCCTAAACATTTGGCCAACACTGTTCCCACTTCGAGTTATTGATCAATTCGCTCTCGCCCTACCATAAGCTTGCCGTCCCGGTTAGCTCAATTGGTAGAGCGACTGATCCGGTGAAGCGGTGGTCCCGGGTTCGAACCCCGGACCAGGACGAATTTTTCTTTAACTACGAAGTTTCTGAGAAAGCTGTATAGCTTTCCTTTGTAGCCGTATGGCTGTGCTCGGGTGGACGTCAATGAGTAATTACTCCCTTATTACAAACATGGTTGTCATACACAGAAATTTGAAGATCTAAAAACTGCAACTTGTTGTCTTCGGCAACCTCATGAGTAAAGTTCAGCCCCCTTTCACAGTTTCTAAAAGTAGCTAAAATTTCCACCACAGTCTCGTGGTAGGTCATAGTTTCTAGTTTTTCTAAAAACACTAAAAAATCGTCAACGTACCTGAAAACTTTAATTACTTTTTCTTGTCTAAGACTTCGTCTAAAACGCGGTCAATGGAAGCGAGAAATATTTTGCACAATACAGGCGCCACACATGACCCAATACATATGCCACTCTTTTGCACAAATGCCCTACCTTCGAAATTAACAACTGTTGCACCCAGACAAAATTCGAGAAGTGACATGAAGCTTTCAACACTTATGCCAGCTGCATTCTGAAAAGCTATCACGCCATTCTCTTCAATGCACTTAAGAACAGAGGTAAACAATTCTTCGTGGGGAGTAGAATAATAAAGATCTTCAACGTCTATGGAGAACATGCTACCAATTGAACGGTTGTCTTGTAGAAAACTTGCTATGACATGTGAATTCCTGGTCTCAAAAGGATCTTTGACACAGTTCAAAGTTTCTTAGGAGGTACCGGCTCAGCATTTGCTGCCAAGTGTATCGTTTACTCACGATACTCCTGAAAGGTATTCCCGGTTTATGGGTCCTAGCAGTGCAAAAAATTTTAAGGCTATTCTCATTGCAATCCGCTATGCTTTTTGCAAGCTTATTCAACTCCAATTTGGTACACAGGGAAACAGCTGCGGTCTTTACCTTAGCAGGCTTTAGTTTCGTGGCAATGAAGTTCTTCTTGACAGCCCGCATGGCTTTCTCGTTGTACATGCCCGCAGTGAGGACAACGAAGCCTCCTTCCTTGTCACTCGGCAGGAGGATTCAAATAAGCCACAACATCGCGCACCGAGTCCTTACGCTGCACCACGTTCTTTGAAACAGTTCTAGAGAGGCTGTCCACACCGTCGAGAAAGCATCGTTCTTGGTCTTCGGATTCTGCTCTGGAAGCTAAGCGCCTGTTCAACGACTGAGGGGCACTGGTTCTTATTGCTTATTATAAATTATAAATCTTATTATAAATCTTATTGCTTTTCTTTGAAGAGACTCAGGTTTTTTTACATCACCACATGATAGGGTGACCAAAGAGCGCATGCATGCTCAAGAATTGGTCTTATTAGGCATTTTTATATGCGGTAAGCTTGCGCTTTGGAGCAAATTAGGTCGATGTGCCTGTGCATAAGGTGTGAATGTTACTCCCAAATACTGAAATCCCTTTGCTTGTGATAAGTTGTTTGATCTGTTTTTATAAGTGTATTTAGTTTGAAAGTTCGAAAGTATTTATTTAGCATAAAACATGAAATACAAACACACAATTTCAGGGATCCAACAAAATTTGTTTAAGGGTCCCGACCACTATAAGCTATTACATATGACGTAGACGACAGCAACAAATAACGCAACTATATGGCAATAAGCATGTTACAGCAGTAGGCACTGGATACTAGTGACAATATCAAATAAACATGTTATAATTAGAAAAAAAAACACAAACCACAGCACTAAAGAATGTAGACTAGGTTGAATTTAGTAGAAAATGTTTTAATTGTTTCTGAAAGGCATGAAGTGTAGGTGAAATTTGAACGTTATAATCAAGACTATTCCACAGATAAGGACCCGTAAATTGCAACGTTTGTCGACCATAATTTGTATGTATTGTAGGAAGCAAGAGCCGATGTCTTGTAGTAGACGTGTTCGTGCGTAGTGAGTGACGAAGACATACTGTAGTTAAATTGAGTGTGTTGTGAATTATCTGATAAATTAAGGAAGCGGTATTATAAGTTACTAGGTCATATACATTTAGGCTACCAAGAACGGCAAATAATTCATCCGGATGAATATGCTGAATGTTTTGCGCGACAATTCGAAGAGCTCTTTTTTGAAAAGCATATAAGGGGTGATGTGAGATGAATATGTGCATCCCCAAGCAGACACACAGTAATTAATATGTGAATGGACAAAGGCGTAATAAAGGTTAACAAGCACATCAACGGGGAAAAAAGTTCGGCATTTGGAAAGTGCATGCAGGCCGTATGAGGCTTTTTTAATTACTGAACGGATGTGTAAATCAAACTTGAGATAACTATCTATCACAATACCCAAAAATTTTGTGTTGGTAGCATGCTGAATAGGCCGGTTATTGTAAATTACATCTGTATGCTGAGAAACAATTCTTCTGCCAGAGTGAAAAAAGATAAAAACAGTTTTATTAGGATTAATGTTGACTGCATTCGCCATGCACCATTTATGTACATTTTGTAATTCTTTATTTACTTTTCTAATCAGGGCACTTTCATCGCGATCTGATAATACTAGAGTAGTATCATAGGCATATAATACAGTTTGGGCATAAGTTAATTGGGAAGGCAAGTCATTGATATAAAGCAAAAAAAACAAAGGTCCCAACACGGAGCCTTGGGGAACCCCGATATTAATTACCTTTGCAGTCGACTGTGAATTTCCGAAGAAAACAACTTGATGGCGGTCCTTTAGGTAACTTTCAATGAGTGTTAGGGGTGTGCCATTGACGCCGTAACCAATTAACTTTGCTTTAAGAATGCTGTGGTTTAGAGAATCAAAGGCTTTGGCGAAGTCGATAAATATGCCTGCTGCTAGGGAACCCGAATCAATAAACTTCCTAACTATGTCAACAAAGGTCGAAACGGCAGTTGTTGTGGAATATCCTTTTCTGAACCCAAATTTGTAGGGTGACAGAATACTGTGTTTTTCTAGGTAGCTGTTAAGTCTTGCTGCTAACAGTTTTTCAGCGACCTTGCTGAAGAACGGTAATATTGATATCGGCCTGTAATTCTGGATGTTATCTTTTTCTTTTGACTTGTATAATGGAAGAACTTTTGCTACTTTCATTTTTGCCGGAAAAACGCCTGTCGAGAAAATTAAATTGACAATAAGGGCTAGCACTGGAGATATTATTTCTATCACCAGTTTAGCACTTTGGGCTGAAATGTTATCAATGCCACAAGAAGCATTACGCATGCCGGTTATTGCTGACTTTACCTCATAACCATCTGTAGGAAAAAGATAAAATGAGCCAGTTGGTCGGATGAGGCATGTGGCACAGGGTTCGGTTGGATTTATATTTTCTAGTGACGAAAAGTAATCGCTAAAAGCTGCACAGATATCCTCTGGTGACGTATGTGTTGTGCCATTATACGCTATTTTATCAGGCAATTGTTGATTTCTTTCTCTGCCAAGGTATTTGCTCACGATACTCCAGTTTTTCTTTGAATCCTTTCCATTAAAACGGACCTGATCACTGAAGTAAGCTTTTTTTGCAGCAAAGAGCACATTGTTTAAAATTCTTGAGTACTCTGAATACCGGCGTCTTAATGATGCATTAAAGGGTTGTTTTTTTAGTTTTCTATACATATTGTATTTCTTTTTAATGCAAAGTAAGACCGAGTTCGATACCCAAGGATTTCGTGGGGTTTTGTGCTTAGCAGTAACAGAGTAAGAGGTGGTCGCAGACGTCATTGCTTCTGTGTAAAGTTCAACAAATTTGTTATAGCTGTCATTAGCGCAGCTAGATGCAGACGACCAGTCAATAGCACATACATTATTTACAAACCGCGAGTGATTAAAAAATCTCCGATTATAATGCTTATTAGAAATTTTCAAATAGTTTGACATTGTAAACAGCACAGGATAATGATCAGTAATGTCGGCCTCTATAACGAAAGAACTACAAACACGGACATTAGTTAACAAATGGTCAATAATTGTAGCACTGTGTTCTGTTACTCTCGTGGGTAAGTCAACAAGACACGTATACCCGTAACTAGTATAACAAGAAACATATTCATAACATGACGGGCAATTGTTATTTGATACATCAATATTAAAATCACCCATAATGATTACAGCAGCATTATCATTTAAAAAAGAACAAAGTATGCGGTCAAAATCAGAACAAAACTCTTGGTATAGTGCTGAAGGCGATCGGTAGACCACTCCAATGATAAGATTCTTAGCCATCTGTAAATGCGATTTTTCTATGCATACCCAAACACTTTCACAATTTTCTGTTAAGAAAATTTTCTGTTCTGTTTATACTGCCTTTATATTGCGTTTATCCATGTGTTTATCCCTGTGTTTATCCCTGTGTTTATCCCTGTGTTTATGCCTGTGTTTATGCCTGTAATATGTTCCATGTAAAGCAGCTTCCTGCTAAAACTGTCGCCTGCTGATGTATGCGAGGGCCCTCGGCACTCTCAAGCAGTGAGAAACTGCTTTTTCGCTGAGGTGCCCCCCAACCTAGAGTTGGAAAAAAAACATTGAATTGAATTGAACATGATTCAGCCGTTTATAGCTTATATTTTCATCGATATACAACGCAACACCACCATGGGGAAACATTGAATTAAGTTTGTTTTTGCGACATTGTGCTTTTAGGTTGTAACCGGTTTTGTTAAAAAGTTGCAATTCCTCTGGACTTAACCAACTTTCAGATATGCCAAAAAAGGCAAAATGAGAATCGAATAAGTTTGTGAAGTTGAATATAGAATCTACATTTTTTCTCAGGCTTCTGCGCACCCAACAGCACATCTTGCGATGCTATTCTCTGATTGATAACGTCAACAGTCGGATAAGTCGCCGGGATGCCCATTGAGATAATCTAGTTGATACTAGCCAGATCATCATCGCAAGTCACACGAACAATGGGGCTGTCTGTTGTCTTTCGCGCCTTTACTTGTCCTTGATCTGTCCATACGAACTTCCACCCTTTTTCCTTTTTCCTTTTGACCGCTTCTGCCAAAAGCCTTTTGTTTTCTGGTCTAAGGTGCTCATTCACAAACACCAGTTTGTTATCGCCTAAGAAGCCCAAGCCCTCAGTGTCAAGTCGCGCTTTCTTCCCTTTTTGATAAAATTCTTTACGTACCTTCCAAGAAGGTTCTTTTTTGGTCATAAATGTCATGACAACGATTTTCTTGAAATTAAATTTGCCATTTCTCACTTCAATCGCAAAACACTGAAAACGCTTCATTTAGTTTATCTTGCTTTCATAAATAAATCTTAATACTTTTCTTTGAAGAGACACAGGTTTTTTTACATCACGCACATGATAGGGTGACTAAACAGTGCATGTATGCTTAAGAATTCGTCTTATTAGGCATTTTTATATGCGGTAAGCTTGTGTTTTGGAGCAAATTAGGTCGATATGCCTGTGGATTAGGTGTGAATGTTACTCCCAGATACTGACATCTCTTTACATGTGATAAGTTGTTTGATCTGTTCTTATAAGTGTATTTAAATGGTTCTTTTTTGGTCGTAAGTGTCATGACAACGATTTTCTTGAAATTAAATTTGCCATTTCTCACTTCAATCGCAGAACACTGAAAACGCTTCATTTAGTTTCTCTTGCTGCCATAAATAAATCTTATTGCTTTTCTTTGAAGAGACTCAGGTTTTTTTACATCACGCACATGATAGGGTGACTAAACAGCGCATGTATGCTCAAGAATTGGTCTTATTAGGCATTTTTATATGCGGAAAGCTTGTGCTTTGGAGCAAATTAGGTCGATATGCCTGTGGATTAGGTGTGAATGTTACTCCCAGATACTGAAACCTCTTTACTTGTGATAAGTTGCTTGATCTGTTTTTATAAGTGTATTTAAATGGTTCTCTTTTGTTCGTAAGTGTCGTGACAATGGTTTTCTTGAAATTAAATTTGCCAATTCTCACTTCGATCGCAAAACACTGAAAACGCTTCATTTAGTTTCTCTTGCTGTCATAAATAAATCTTAATACTTTTCTTTGAAGAGACACAGGCTTTTTAACATCACGCACATGATAGGGTGACTAAACAGCACATGTATGCTCAAGAATTGGTCTTATTAGGCATTTTTATATGCGGTAAGCTTGTGCTTTGGAGCAAATTAGGTCGATATGCCTGTGGAATAGGTGTGAATGTTACTCCCAGATACTGAAATCTCTTTACTTGTGATAAGTTGTTTGATCTGTTATTATAAGTGTATTTAAATGGTTCTTTTTTGGTCGTAAGTGTCGTGACAATGGTTTTCTTGAAATTAAATCTACCACTTCTCACTTCGATCGCAAAACACTGCAAACGCTTCATTTAGTTTCTCTTGCTGTCATAAATAAATCTTATTGCTTTTCTTTGAAGAGACTCAGGTTTTTTTACATCACGCACATGATAGGGTGACTAAACAGCGCATGTATGCTCAAGAATTGGTCTTATTAGGCATTTTTATATGCGGAAAGCTTGTGCTTTGGAGCAAATTAGGTCGATATGCCTGTGGATTAGGTGTGAATGTTACTCCCAGATACTGAAACCTCTTTACTTGTGATAAGTTGCTTGATCTGTTTTTATAAGTGTATTTAAATGGTTCTCTTTTGTTCGTAAGTGTCGTGACAATGGTTTTCTTGAAATTAAATTTGCCAATTCTCACTTCGATCGCAAAACACTGAAAACGCTTCATTTAGTTTCTCTTGCTGTCATAAATAAATCTTAATACTTTTCTTTGAAGAGACACAGGCTTTTTAACATCACGCACATGATAGGGTGACTAAACAGCACATGTATGCTCAAGAATTGGTCTTATTAGGCATTTTTATATGCGGTAAGCTTGTGCTTTGGAGCAAATTAGGTCGATATGCCTGTGGAATAGGTGTGAATGTTACTCCCAGATACTGAAATCTCTTTACTTGTGATAAGTTGTTTGATCTGTTATTATAAGTGTATTTAAATGGTTCTTTTTTGGTCGTAAGTGTCGTGACAATGGTTTTCTTGAAATTAAATCTACCACTTCTCACTTCGATCGCAAAACACTGCAAACGCTTCATTTAGTTTCTCTTGCTGTCATAAATAAATCTTAATATTTTTCTTTGAAGAGACTTAGTTTTTTTTACATCACGCACATGATAGGGTGACCAAACAGCCCATGTATGCTCAAGAATTGGTCTTATTAGGCATTTTAATATGCTGTAAGCTTGTGCTTTGGAGCAAATTAGGTCGATATGCCTGTGGATTAGGTGTGAATGTTACTCCCAGATACTGAAATCTCCTTACTTGTGATAAGTTGTTTGATCTGTTTTTATAAGTGTATTAGATGGTTCTTTTTTGGTCATAAGTGTCATGATTGCGATTTTCTTGAAATTAAATTTGCCATTTCTCACTTCAATCGCAGAACACAGAAAACGCTTCATTTAGTTTCTCTTGCTGCCATAAAAAAATCTTATTGGTTTTCTTTGAAGAGACTCAGGTTTTTTTACATCACGCACATGATAGGGTGACTAAACAGCGCATGTATGCTCAAGAATTGGTCTTATTAGGCATTTTTATATGCGGAAAGCTTGTGCTTTGGAGCAAATTAGGTCGATATGCCTGTGGATTAGGTGTGAATGTTACTCCCAGATACTGAAATCTCTTTACTTGTGATAAGTTGTTTGATCTGTTTTTATAAGTGTATTTAAATGGTTCTCTTTTGTTCGTAAGTGTCGTGACAATGGTTTTCTTGAAATTAAATTTGCCATTTCTCACTTCGATTGCAAAACACTGAAAACGCGTCATTTAGTTTCTCTTGCTGTCATAAATAAATCTTAATACTTTTCATTGAAGAGACACAGGCTTTTTAACATCACGCACATGATAGGGTGACTAAACAGCACATGTATGCTCAAGAATTGGTCTTATTAGGCATTTTTATATGCGGTAAGCTTGTGCTTTGGAGCAAATTAGGTCGATATGCCTGTGGAATAGGTGTGAATGTTACTCCCAGATACTGAAATCTCCTTACTTGTGATAAGTTGTTTGATCTGTTTTTATAAGTGTATTTAGATGGTTCTTTTTTGGTCATAAGTGTCATGATTGCGATTTTCTTGAAATTAAATTTGCCATTTCTCACTTCAATCGCAGAACACTGAAAACGCTTCATTTAGTTTCTCTTGCTGCCATAAATAAATCTTATTGCTTTTCTTTGAAGAGACTCAGGTTTTTTTACATCACGCACATGATAGGGTGACTAAACAGCGCATGTATGCTCAAGAATTGGTCTTATTAGGCATTTTTATATGCGGAAAGCTTGTGCTTTGGAGCAAATTAGGTCGATATGCCTGTGGATTAGGTGTGAATGTTACTCCCAGATACTGAAATCTCTTTACTTGTGATAAGTTGTTTGATCTGTTTTTATAAGTGTATTTAAATGGTTCTCTTTTGTTCGTAAGTGTCGTGACAATGGTTTTCTTGAAATTAACTTTGCCATTTCTCACTTCGATCGCAAAACACTGAAAACGCTTCATTTAGTTTCTCTTGCTGTCATAAATAAATCTTAATACTTTTCTTTGAAGAGACACAGGCTTTTTAACATCACGCACATGATAGGGTGACTAAACAGCACATGTGTGCTCAAGAATTGGTCTTATTATTCATTTTTATATGCGGTAAGCTTGTGCTTTGGAGCAAATTAGGTCGATATGCCTGTGGAATAGGTGTGAATGTTACTCCCAGATACTGAAATCTCTTTACTTGTGATAAGTTGTTTGATCTGTTTTTATAAGTGTATTTAACTGGTTCTTTTTTGGTCGTAAGTGTCGTGACAATGGTTTTCTTGAAATTAAATTTACCATTTCTCACTTCGATCGCAGAACACTGAAAACGATTCATTTAATTTCTCTTGCTGCCGTAAATAAATCTTATTGCTTTTCTTTGAAGAGACTCAGGGTTTTTTACATCACGCACATGATAGCCTGACCAAACAGCGCATGTATGCTCAAGAATTGGTCTTATCAGGCATTTTTATATGTGGTAAGCTGGTGCTTTGGAGCAAATTAGGTCGATATACCTGTGCATTAGATGTGAATGTGAAGACTGAAATCTTTTTACTTGTGATAAGTTGTTTGATCTGTTTTTATAAGTGTATTTAAATGGTTCTTTTTTGGTCGTAAGTGTCATGACAACGATTTTCTTGAAATTAAATTTGCCATTTCTCACTTCAATCGCAGAACACTGAAAACGCTTCATTTATTTTCTCTTGCTGCCGTAAATAAATCTTATTGCTTTTCTTTGAAGAGACTCAGGTTTTTTTACATCACGCACATGATAGGGCGACCAAACAGCGCATGTATGCTCAAGAATTGGTCTTATTAGGCATTTTTATATGCGGTAAGCTTGTGCTTTGGAGCAAATTAGGTCGATATGCCTGTGCATTAGGTGAGAATGTTACTCCCAAATACTGAAATCTCTTTTGAAACTTGGGAAAAACCCACCTAGGCGCAAATGATTTCACGACACAAAAAGAGACGAGGAGACAACGGACAGGCGCCATTACTTCCAACTATTTATTGCTCGAAAAAACACATACATTTATAGTCTCAGGCAACGCCCACATGTACACACCACGTGCCTTATCGCAGCCCTGACTTATCGCCTAGCACGTACATTATTGCTCAGAAAATCGTACTCCTCCGCATACAACCTAGCTGATGTGTCACTCACGCACAAGGCTGCGTTTTTCTTTATGTGAAAGGCTTAAAATAAAAGCCTCGCCTGCTTTAATTTGCTCTTGCCCAGAATCCTCGCCTTTTTCAGTCGAGGTGCACACTTGCACGTGTTAACGTGGCGCCTGTCCGTTGTCTCCTCGTCTCTTTTTGTGTCGTGAAATCATTTGCGCCTAGGTGGGTTTTTTCCCAAGTCTCAAGATCAATAACCAACTAGCCCGTCAACATGCCTTACTGAAATCTCTTTACTTGTGATAAGTTGCTTGATCTGTTTTTATAGTGTATTTAAATGGTTCTTTTTTGGTCGTAAGTGTCATGACAACAGTTTTCTTGAAATTAAATTTACCATTTCTCACTTCAATCGCAGAACACTGAAAACGTTTCATTTAGTTTCTCTTGCTGCCGTAAATAAATCTTATTGCTTTTCTTTGAAGAGACTCAGGTTTTTTTACATCACGCACATGATAGGGTGACCAAACAGCGCATGTATGCTCAAGAATTGGTCTTATTAGGCATTTTTATATGCGGTAAGCTTGTGCTTTGGAGCAAATTAGGTCGATATGCCTGTGGATTAGGTGTGAATGTTACTCCCAATACTGAAATCTCTTTACTTGTGATAACTTGTTTGATCCGTGTTTATAAGTGTATTTAAATGGTTCTTTTTTGGTCGTAAGTGTCATGACAACGATTTTCTTGAAATTAAATTTGCCATTTCTCACTTCAATCGCAGAACTCTGAAAACGCTTTATTTTACATTCTCTTGCTGCCGTAAATAAATCTTATTGCTTTTCTTTGAAGAGACTCAGGTTTTTTTACATCACTCACATGATAGGGTGACGAAACAGGGCATGTATGCTCAAGAATTGATCTTATTAGGCATTTTTATATGCGGTAAGCTTGTGCTTTGGAGCAAATTAGCCCGATATGCCTGTGGATTAGGTGTGAATATTACTCCCAGATACTGAAAGCTCTTTACTTGTGATAGGTTGTTTGATCTGATTTTATAAGTGTATTTAAATGGTTCATTTTTGGTCGTAAGTTTCATGACAACGATTTTCTTGAAATTAAATTTGCCATTTCTCACTTGAATCGCAGAACACTGAAAACGCTTCATTTAGTTGCTCTTGCTGCCGTAAATAAATCTTTGTGCTTTTTTTGAAGAGACTCAGGTTTTTTTTTACATCACTCACATGATAGGGTGACGAAACAGGGCATGTATGCTCAAGAATTGATCTTATTAGGCATTTTATATGCGGTTAGCTTGTGCTTTGGAGCAAATTAGGTCGATATGCCTTTGGATTAGGTGTGAATGTTACTCCCAGATATTGAAATATTTTTACTTGTGATAAGTTGTTTGATCTGTTTTTATAAGTGTATTTAAATGGTTCTTTTTTGGTCGTAAGTTTCATGACAACGATTTTCTTGAAATTAAATTTGCCATTTCTCACTTGAATCGCAGAACACTGAAAACGCTTCATTTAGTTTCTCTTGCTGCCGTAAATAAATCTTATTGCTTTTTTTTTGAAGAGACTCAGGTTTTTATTACATCACTCACATGATAGGGTGACCAAACAGGGCATGTATGCTCTAGAATTGATCTTATTAGGCATTTTATATGCGGTAAGCTTGTGCTTTGGAGCAAATTAGGTCGATATGCCTGTGCATTCGGTGTGAATGTTACTCCCAAAGACTGAAATCTCTTTACTTGTGATAAGTTGTTTGAGCTGTTTTTATAAGTGTATTTAAATGGTTTTTTTTGGTCGTAAGTTTCATGACAACCATTTTCTTGAAATTAAATTTGCCATCTCTCACTTCAATCGCAGAACACTGAAAACGCTTCATTAGTTTCTCTTGCTGCTGTAAATAAATCTTATTGCTTTTCTTTGAAGAGGCTCAGGTTTTTTTACATCACGCACATGATAGGGTGACCAAACGGCGCATGTATGCTCAAGAATTGGTCTTATTAGGCATTTTTATATGCGGTAAGCTGGTGCTTAGGAGCAAATTAGGTCGATATGCCTGTGCATTAGGTGTGAATGTGAAGACTGAAATCTCTTTACTTGTGATAAGTTGTTTGATGTGTTTTTATAAGTATATTTAAATTGTTCTTTTTTGGTCGTAAGTGTCATGACAACGATTTTCTTGAAATTAAATTTGCCATTTCTCACTTAAATTGCAGAACACTGAAAACGCTACATTTAGTTTCTCTTGCTGCCGTAAATAAATGTTATTGCTTTTTTTGAAGAGACTCAGGTTTTTTTTACATCACTGACATGAAAGGGTGACCAAACAGCGCATGCATGCTCAAGAATTGATCTTATTAGGCATTTTTATATGCGGTAAGCTTGTGCTTTGGAGCAAATTAGGTCATATATCTGCGCATTAGATGCGAATGTTACTCCCAGATACTGAAATCTCCTTACTTGTGATAAGTTGTTTGATCTGTTTTTATAAGTGTACTTAAATGGTTCTTTTTTGGTCGTAAGTGTCATGACAACGATTTTCTTGAAATTAAATTTGCCATTTATCACTTCAATCGCAGAACACTGAAAACGCTTCATTTAGTTTCTCTTGCTGCCGTAAATAAATCTTATTGCTTTTCTTTGAAGAGACTCAGGTTTTTCTACATCACGCACATGATAGGGTGACCAAACAGCGCATGTATGATCAAGAATTGGTCTTATTATGCATTTTTATATGTGGTAAGCTTGTGCTTTTGAGCAAATTAGGTCGATATGCCTGTGGATTAGGTGTGAATGTTACTCCCAGATACTGAAATCTCTTTACTTGTGATAAGTTGTTTGATCTGTTTTTATAAGTGTATTTAAATGGTTCGTTTTTGGTCATAAGTGTCATGACAACGATTTTCTTGAAATTAAATTTGCCATTTCTCACTTGAATCGCAGAACACTGAAAACTCTACATTTAGTTTCTCTTGCTGCCGTAAATAAATCTTATTGCTTTTTTTGAAGAGACTCAGGTTTTTTTTACATCACTCACATGATAGGGTGACCAAACAGGGTACGTATGCTCTAGAATTGATCTTATTAGGCATTTTTATATGCGGGAAGCTTGTGCTTTGGAGCAAATTAGGTCGATATGCCTGTGCATTAGGTGTGAATGTTACTCCCAGATACTGAAATCTCCTTACTTGTGATAAGTTGTTTGATCTGTTTTTATAAGTGTACTTAAATGGTTCTTTTTTGGTCGTAAGTGTCATGACAACGATTTTCTTGAAATTAAATTTGCCATTTATCACTTCAATCGCAGAACACTGAAAACGCTTCATTTAGTTTCTCTTGCTGCCGTAAATAAATCTTATTGCTTTTCTTTGAAGAGACTCAGGTTTTTCTACATCACGCACATGATAGGGTGACCAAACAGCGCATGTATGATCAAGAATTGGTCTTATTATGCATTTTTATATGTGGTAAGCTTGTGCTTTTGAGCAAATTAGGTCGATATGCCTGTGGATTAGGTGTGAATGTTACTCCCAGATACTGAAATCTCTTTACTTGTGATAAGTTGTTTGATCTGTTTTTATAAGTGTATTTAAATGGTTCGTTTTTGGTCATAAGTGTCATGACAACGATTTTCTTGAAATTAAATTTGCCATTTCTCACTTGAATCGCAGAACACTGAAAACTCTACATTTAGTTTCTCTTGCTGCCGTAAATAAATGTTATTGCTTTTTTTGAAGAGACTCAGGTTTTTTTTACATCACTGACATGAAAGGGTGACCAAACAGCGCATGCATGCTCAAGAATTGATCTTATTAGGCATTTTTATATGCGGTAAGCTTGTGCTTTGGAGCAAATTAGGTCATATATCTGCGCATTAGATGCGAATGTTACTCCCAGATACTGAAATCTCCTTACTTGTGATAAGTTGTTTGATCTGTTTTTATAAGTGTATTTAAATGGTTCTTTTTTGGTCGTAAGTGTCATGACAACGATTTTCTTGAAATTAAATTTGCCATTTATCACTTCAATCGCAGAACACTGAAAACGCTTCATTTAGTTTCTCTTGCTGCCGTAAATAAATCTTATTGCTTTTCTTTGAAGAGACTCAGGTTTTTCTACATCACGCACATGATAGGGTGACCAAACAGCGCATGTATGATCAAGAATTGGTCTTATTATGCATTTTTATATGTGGTAAGCTTGTGCTTTTGAGCAAATTAGGTCGATATGCCTGTGGATTAGGTGTGAATGTTACTCCCAGATACTGAAATCTCTTTACTTGTGATAAGTTGTTTGATCTGTTTTTATAAGTGTATTTAAATGGTTCGTTTTTGGTCATAAGTGTCATGACAACGATTTTCTTGAAATTAAATTTGCCATTTCTCACTCGAATCGCAGAACACTGAAAACTCTACATTTAGTTTCTCTTGCTGCCGTAAATAAATCTTATTGCTTTTTTTGAAGAGACTCAGGTTTTTTTTACATCACTCACATGATAGGGTGACCAAACAGGGTACGTATGCTCTAGAATTGATCTTATTAGGCATTTTTATATGCGGGAAGCTTGTGCTTTGGAGCAAATTAGGTCGATATGCCTGTGCATTAGGTGTGAATGTTACTCCCAGATACTGAAATCTCCTTACTTGTGATAAGTTGTTTGATCTGTTTTTATAAGTGTACTTAAATGGTTCTTTTTTGGTCGTAAGTGTCATGACAACGATTTTCTTGAAATTAAATTTGCCATTTATCACTTCAATCGCAGAACACTGAAAACGCTTCATTTAGTTTCTCTTGCTGCCGTAAATAAATCTTATTGCTTTTCTTTGAAGAGACTCAGGTTTTTCTACATCACGCACATGATAGGGTGACCAAACAGCGCATGTATGATCAAGAATTGGTCTTATTATGCATTTTTATATGTGGTAAGCTTGTGCTTTTGAGCAAATTAGGTCGATATGCCTGTGGATTAGGTGTGAATGTTACTCCCAGATACTGAAATCTCTTTACTTGTGATAAGTTGTTTGATCTGTTTTTATAAGTGTATTTAAATGGTTCGTTTTTGGTCATAAGTGTCATGACAACGATTTTCTTGAAATTAAATTTGCCATTTCTCACTTGAATTGCAGAACACTGAAAACGCTACATTTAGTTTCTCTTGCTGCCGTAAATAAATGTTATTGCTTTTTTTGAAGAGACTCAGGTTTTTTTTACATCACTGACATGAAAGGGTGACCAAACAGCGCATGCATGCTCAAGAATTGATCTTATTAGGCATTTTTATATGCGGTAAGCTTGTGCTTTGGAGCAAATTAGGTCATATATCTGCGCATTAGATGCGAATGTTACTCCCAGATACTGAAATCTCCTTACTTGTGATAAGTTGTTTGATCTGTTTTTATAAGTGTACTTAAATGGTTCTTTTTTGGTCGTAAGTGTCATGACAACGATTTTCTTGAAATTAAATTTGCCATTTATCACTTCAATCGCAGAACACTGAAAACGCTTCATTTAGTTTCTCTTGCTGCCGTAAATAAATCTTATTGCTTTTCTTTGAAGAGACTCAGGTTTTTCTACATCACGCACATGATAGGGTGACCAAACAGCGCATGTATGATCAAGAATTGGTCTTATTATGCATTTTTATATGTGGTAAGCTTGTGCTTTTGAGCAAATTAGGTCGATATGCCTGTGGATTAGGTGTGAATGTTACTCCCAGATACTGAAATCTCTTTACTTGTGATAAGTTGTTTGATCTGTTTTTATAAGTGTATTTAAATGGTTCGTTTTTGGTCATAAGTGTCATGACAACGATTTTCTTGAAATTAAATTTGCCATTTCTCACTTGAATCGCAGAACACTGAAAACTCTACATTTAGTTTCTCTTGCTGCCGTAAATAAATCTTATTGCTTTTTTTGAAGAGACTCAGGTTTTTTTTACATCACTCACATGATAGGGTGACCAAACAGGGTACGTATGCTCTAGAATTGATCTTATTAGGCATTTTTATATGCGGGAAGCTTGTGCTTTGGAGCAAATTAGGTCGATATGCCTGTGCATTAGGTGTGAATGTTACTCCCAGATACTGAAATCTCCTTACTTGTGATAAGTTGTTTGATCTGTTTTTATAAGTGTACTTAAATGGTTCTTTTTTGGTCGTAAGTGTCATGACAACGATTTTCTTGAAATTAAATTTGCCATTTATCACTTCAATCGCAGAACACTGAAAACGCTTCATTTAGTTTCTCTTGCTGCCGTAAATAAATCTTATTGCTTTTCTTTGAAGAGACTCAGGTTTTTCTACATCACGCACATGATAGGGTGACCAAACAGCGCATGTATGATCAAGAATTGGTCTTATTAGGCATATTTATATGCGGTAAGCTTGTGCTTTAAGAAAATTAGGTCGATATGCCTGTGCATTAGGTGTGAATGTGAAGACCGAAATCTCTTTACTTGTGATAAGTTGTTTGATCTGTTTTTATAAGTGTATTTAAATGGTACTTTTTTGGTCGTAAGTGTCATGACAACGATTTTCTTGAAATTAAATTTGCCATTTCTCACTTCAATCGCAGAACACTGAAAACGCTTCATTTAGTTTCTCTTGCTGCCGTAAATAAATCTTATTGCTTTTCTTTGAAGAGACTCAGGTTTTTTTACATCACGCACATGATAGGGTGACCAAACAGGGCATGTATGCTCAAGAATTGGTCTTATTAGGCATTTTTATATGCGGTAAGCTTGTGCTTTGGAGCAAATTTGGTCGATATGCCTGTGCATTAGGTGGGAATGTTACTCCCAAATACTGAAATCTCTTTTGAAACTTGGGAAAAACCCACCTAGGCGCAAATGATTTCACGACACAAAAAGAGACGAGGAGAGAACGGACAGGCGCCATTACTTCCAACTATTTATTGCTCGAAAAAACACGTACATTTATAGTCTCAGGCAACGCCCACGTCTACACACCACGTGCCTTATCGCAGCCCTGACTTATCGGCTAGCACGTACATTATTGCTCAGAAAATCGTACTCCGCCGCATACAACCTTAACTGATGTGTCACTCACGCACAAGGCTGCGTTTTTCTTTATGTGAAAGGCTTAAAATAAAAGCCTCGCCTGCTTGAATTTGCTCTTGCCCAGAATCCTCGCCTTTTTCAGTCGAGGTGCACACTTGCACGTGTTAACGTGGCGCCTGTCCGTTGTCTCCTCGTCTCTTTTTGTGTCGTGAAATCATGTGCGCCTAGGTGGGTTTTTTCCCAAGTTTCAAGATGAATAACCAACTAGCCCGTCAACATGCCTTACTGAAATCTCTTTACTTGTGATAAGTTGTTTGATCTGTTTTTATAAGTGTATTTAAATGGTTCTTTTTTGGTCGTAAGTGTCATGACAACGATTTTCTTGAAATTAAATTTACCATTTCTCACTTGAATCGCAGAACACTGAAAACGCTTCATTTAGTTTCTCTTGCTGCCGCAAATAAATCTTATTGCTTTTTTTGAAGAGACTCAGGTTTTTTTTACATCACTCACGTGATAGGGTGACCAAACAGGGTACGTATGCTCTAGAATTGATCTTATTAGGCATTTTTATATGCGGGAAGCTTGTGCTTTGGAGCAAATTAGGTCGATATGCCTGTGCATTAGGTGTGAATGTTACTCCCAAAGACTGAAATCTCTTTAGTTGTGATAAGTTGTTTGAGCTGTTTTTATAAGTGTATTTAAATGGTTTTTTTTTGGTCGTAAGTGTCATGACAACGATTTTCTTGAAATTAAATTTGCCATTTCTCACTTGAATCACAGAACACTGAAAACGCTTCATTTAGTTTCTCTTCCTGCCGTAAATAAATCTTATTGCTTTTCTTTGAAGAGACTCAGGTTTTTTTTACATCACGCACATGATAGGGTGACCAAACAGTGCATGTATGCTCAGGAATTGGTCTTATTAGGCATATTTATATGCGGTAAGCTTGTGCTTTAAGAAAATTAGGTCGATATGCCTGTGTATTAGGTGTGAATGTGAAGACTGAAATCTCTTTACTTGTGATAAGTTGTTTGATCTGTTTTTATAAGTGTATTTAAATGGTACTTTTTTGGTCGTAAGTGTCATGACAACGATTTTCTTGAAATTAAATTTGATATTTCTCACTTCAATCGCAGAACACTGAAAACGCTTCATTTAGTTTATCTTGCTGCCGTAAATAAATCTTATTGCTTTTCTTAGAAGAGACTCAGGTTTTTTTACATCACGCACATGTAGGGGGACCAAACAGCGCATGTATGCTCAAGAATTGGTCTTATTAGGCATTTTTATATGCGGTAAACTTGTGCTTTGGAGCAAATTAGGTCGATATGCCTGTGCATTAGGTGTGAATTTGAAGACTGAAATCTCTTTACTTGTGATAAGTTGTTTGATCTTTTTTATAAGTGTATTTAAAAGGTTCTTTTTTCGTCGTAAGTCTCATGACAACGATTTTCTTGAAATTAAATTTGCCATTTCTCACTTCAATCGCAGAACACTGAAAACGCTTCATTTAGTTTCTCTTGCTGCCGTAAATAAATCTTATTGCTTTTCTTTGAAGAGGCTCAGGTTTTTTTACATCACGCACATGATAGGGTGACCAAACGGCGCATGTATGCTCAAGAATTGGTCTTATTAGGCATTTTTATATGCGGTAAGCTGGTGCTTAGGAGCAAATTAGGTCGATATGCCTGTGCATTAGGTGTGAATGTGAAGACTGAAATCTCTTTACTTGTGATAAGTTGTTTGATGTGTTTTTATAAGTATATTTAAATTGTTCTTTTTTGGTCGTAAGTGTCATGACAACGATTTTCTTGAAATTAAATTTGCCATTTCTCACTTGAATTGCAGAACACTGAAAACGCTACATTTAGTTTCTCTTGCTGCCGTAAATAAATGTTATTGCTTTTTTTGAAGAGACTCAGGTTTTTTTTACATCACTGACATGAAAGGGTGACCAAACAGCGCATGCATGCTCAAGAATTGATCTTATTAGGCATTTTTATATGCGGTAAGCTTGTGCTTTGGAGCAAATTAGGTCATATATCTGCGCATTAGATGCGAATGTTACTCCCAGATACTGAAATCTCCTTACTTGTGATAAGTTGTTTGATCTGTTTTTATAAGTGTACTTAAATGGTTCTTTTTTGGTCGTAAGTGTCATGACAACGATTTTCTTGAAATTAAATTTGCCATTTATCACTTCAATCGCAGAACACTGAAAACGCTTCATTTAGTTTCTCTTGCTGCCGTAAATAAATCTTATTGCTTTTCTTTGAAGAGACTCAGGTTTTTCTACATCACGCACATGATAGGGTGACCAAACAGCGCATGTATGATCAAGAATTGGTCTTATTATGCATTTTTATATGTGGTAAGCTTGTGCTTTTGAGCAAATTAGGTCGATATGCCTGTGGATTAGGTGTGAATGTTACTCCCAGATACTGAAATCTCTTTACTTGTGATAAGTTGTTTGATCTGTTTTTATAAGTGTATTTAAATGGTTCGTTTTTGGTCATAAGTGTCATGACAACGATTTTCTTGAAATTAAATTTGCCATTTCTCACTTGAATCGCAGAACACTGAAAACTCTACATTTAGTTTCTCTTGCTGCCGTAAATAAATCTTATTGCTTTTTTTGAAGAGACTCAGGTTTTTTTTACATCACTCACATGATAGGGTGACCAAACAGGGTACGTATGCTCTAGAATTGATCTTATTAGGCATTTTTATATGCGGGAAGCTTGTGCTTTGGAGCAAATTAGGTCGATATGCCTGTGCATTAGGTGTGAATGTTACTCCCAGATACTGAAATCTCCTTACTTGTGATAAGTTGTTTGATCTGTTTTTATAAGTGTACTTAAATGGTTCTTTTTTGGTCGTAAGTGTCATGACAACGATTTTCTTGAAATTAAATTTGCCATTTATCACTTCAATCGCAGAACACTGAAAACGCTTCATTTAGTTTCTCTTGCTGCCGTAAATAAATCTTATTGCTTTTCTTTGAAGAGACTCAGGTTTTTCTACATCACGCACATGATAGGGTGACCAAACAGCGCATGTATGATCAAGAATTGGTCTTATTAGGCATATTTATATGCGGTAAGCTTGTGCTTTAAGAAAATTAGGTCGATATGCCTGTGCATTAGGTGTGAATGTGAAGACCGAAATCTCTTTACTTGTGATAAGTTGTTTGATCTGTTTTTATAAGTGTATTTAAATGGTACTTTTTTGGTCGTAAGTGTCATGACAACGATCTTCTTGAAATTAAATTTGCCATTTCTCACTTCAATCGCAGAACACTGAAAACGCTTCATTTAGTTTCTCTTGCTGCCGTAAATAAATCTTATTGCTTTTCTTTGAAGAGACTCAGGTTTTTTTACATCACGCACATGATAGGGTGACCAAACAGGGCATGTATGCTCAAGAATTGGTCTTATTAGGCATTTTTATATGCGGTAAGCTTGTGCTTTGGAGCAAATTTGGTCGATATGCCTGTGCATTAGGTGGGAATGTTACTCCCAAATACTGAAATCTCTTTTGAAACTTGGGAAAAACCCACCTAGGCGCAAATGATTTCACGACACAAAAAGAGACGAGGAGAGAACGGACAGGCGCCATTACTTCCAACTATTTATTGCTCGAAAAAACACGTACATTTATAGTCTCAGGCAACGCCCACGTCTACACACCACGTGCCTTATCGCAGCCCTGACTTATCGGCTAGCACGTACATTATTGCTCAGAAAATCGTACTCCGCCGCATACAACCTTAACTGATGTGTCACTCACGCACAAGGCTGCGTTTTTCTTTATGTGAAAGGCTTAAAATAAAAGCCTCGCCTGCTTGAATTTGCTCTTGCCCAGAATCCTCGCCTTTTTCAGTCGAGGTGCACACTTGCACGTGTTAACGTGGCGCCTGTCCGTTGTCTCCTCGTCTCTTTTTGTGTCGTGAAATCATGTGCGCCTAGGTGGGTTTTTTCCCAAGTTTCAAGATGAATAACCAACTAGCCCGTCAACATGCCTTACTGAAATCTCTTTACTTGTGATAAGTTGTTTGATCTGTTTTTATAAGTGTATTTAAATGGTTCTTTTTTGGTCGTAAGTGTCATGACAACGATTTTCTTGAAATTAAATTTACCATTTCTCACTTGAATCGCAGAACACTGAAAACGCTTCATTTAGTTTCTCTTGCTGCCGCAAATAAATCTTATTGCTTTTTTTGAAGAGACTCAGGTTTTTTTTACATCACTCACGTGATAGGGTGACCAAACAGGGTACGTATGCTCTAGAATTGATCTTATTAGGCATTTTTATATGCGGGAAGCTTGTGCTTTGGAGCAAATTAGGTCGATATGCCTGTGCATTAGGTGTGAATGTTACTCCCAAAGACTGAAATCTCTTTAGTTGTGATAAGTTGTTTGAGCTGTTTTTATAAGTGTATTTAAATGGTTTTTTTTTGGTCGTAAGTGTCATGACAACGATTTTCTTGAAATTAAATTTGCCATTTCTCACTTGAATCACAGAACACTGAAAACGCTTCATTTAGTTTCTCTTCCTGCCGTAAATAAATCTTATTGCTTTTCTTTGAAGAGACTCAGGTTTTTTTTACATCACGCACATGATAGGGTGACCAAACAGTGCATGTATGCTCAGGAATTGGTCTTATTAGGCATATTTATATGCGGTAAGCTTGTGCTTTAAGAAAATTAGGTCGATATGCCTGTGTATTAGGTGTGAATGTGAAGACTGAAATCTCTTTACTTGTGATAAGTTGTTTGATCTGTTTTTATAAGTGTATTTAAATGGTACTTTTTTGGTCGTAAGTGTCATGACAACGATTTTCTTGAAATTAAATTTGATATTTCTCACTTCAATCGCAGAACACTGAAAACGCTTCATTTAGTTTATCTTGCTGCCGTAAATAAATCTTATTGCTTTTCTTAGAAGAGACTCAGGTTTTTTTACATCACGCACATGTAGGGGGACCAAACAGCGCATGTATGCTCAAGAATTGGTCTTATTAGGCATTTTTATATGCGGTAAACTTGTGCTTTGGA
Organism: Amblyomma mixtum; assembly: GCF_055824585.1. Classification (NCBI taxonomy): domain Eukaryota; kingdom Metazoa; phylum Arthropoda; class Arachnida; order Ixodida; family Ixodidae; genus Amblyomma; species Amblyomma mixtum. Next base: position 204,650,319 of record NC_143016.1, read on the forward strand.
GCAAATTAGGTCGATATGCCTGTGCATTAGGTGTGAATTTGAAGACTGAAATCTCTTTACTTGTGATAAGTTGTTTGATCTTTTTTATAAGTGTATTTAAAAGGTTCTTTTTTCGTCGTAAGTCTCATGACAACGATTTTCTTGAAATTAAATTTGCCATTTCTCACTTCAATCGCAGAACACTGAAAACGCTTCATTTAGTTTCTCTTGCTGCCGTAAATAAATCTTATTGCTTTTCTTTGAAGAGACTCAGGTTTTTTTACATCACGCACATGATAGGGTGACCAAACAGGGCATGTATGCTCAAGAATTGGTCTTATTAGGCATTTTTATATGCGGTAAGCTTGTGCTTTGGAGGAAATTAGGTCGATATGCCTGTGGATTAGGTTTGAATGTTACTCCCAGATACTGAAATCTCTTTACTTGTGATAAGTTGTTTGATCTGTTTTTATAAGTGTATTTAAATGGTACTTTTTTGGTCGTGTCATGACAACGATTTTCTTGAAATTAAATTTGATATTTCTCACTTCAATCGCAGAACACTGAAAACGCTTCATTTAGTTTCTCTTGCTGCCGTAAATAAATCTTATTGCTTTTCTTTGAAGAGACTCAGGTTTTTTTACATCACGCACATGATAGGGTGACCAAACAGGGCATGTATGCTCAAGAATTGGTCTTATTAGGCATTTTTATATGCGGTAAGCTTGTGCTTTGGAGGAAATTAGGTCGATATGCCTGTGGATTAGGTGTGAATATTACTCCCAGATACTGAAAGCTCTTTACTTGTGATAAGTTGTTTGATCTGTTTTTATAAGTGTATTTAAATGGTTCTTTTTTGGTCGTAAGCGTCATGACAACGATTTCCTTCAAATTAAATTTGCCATTTCTCACTTCAATCGCAGCACACTGAAAACACTTCATTTAGTTTCTCTTGCTGCCGTAAATAAATCTTATTGCTTTTCTTTGAAGAATCTCAGGTTTTTTTTACATCACGCACATGATAGGGTGACCAAACAGCGCATGTATGCTCAAGAATTGGTCTTAGGCATTTTTATATGCGGTAAGCTTGTGCTTTGGAGCAAATTAGGTCGATATGCCTGTGGATTAGGTGTGAATGTTACTCCCAGATACTGAAATCTATTTACTTGTAATAGGTTGTTTGATCTGTTTTTATAAGTGTATTTAAATGGTTCTTTTTTGGTCGTAAGTGTCATGACAACGATTTTCTTGAAATTAAATTTGCCATTTCTCACTTCAATCGCAGAACACTGAAAACGCTTTATTTTACATTCTCTTGCTGCCGTAAATAAATCTTATTGCTTTTCTTTGAAGAGACTCAGGTTTTTTTACATCACGCACATGATAGGGTGACCAAACAGCGCATGTATGATCAAGAATTGGTCTTATTAGGCATTTTTATATGCGGTAAGCTTGTGCTTTGGAGGAAATTAGGTCGATATGCCTGTGGATTAGGTGTGAATATTACTCCCAGATACTGAAAGCTCTTTACTTGTGATAAGTTGTTTGATCTGTTTTTATAAGTGTATTTAAATGGTTCTTTTTTGGTTGTAAGTGTCATGACAACGATTTTCTTGAAATTAAATTTGCCATTTCTCACTTCAATCGCAGAACACTGATAACGCTTCATTTAGTTTCTCTTGCTGCCGTAAATAAATCTTATTGCTTTTCTTTGAAGAGACTCAGGTTTTTTTACATCACGCACATGATAGGGCGACCAAACAGCGCATGTATGCTCAAGAATTGGTCTTATTAGGCATTTTTATATGCGGTAAGCTTGTGCTTTGGAGCAAATTAGGTCGGTATGCCTGTGCATTAGGTGGGAATGTTACTCCCAAATACTGAAATCTCTTTTGAAACTTGGGAAAAACCCACCTAGGCGCAAATGATTTCACGACACAAAAAGAGACGAGGAGACAACGGACAGGCGCCATTACTTCCAACTATTTATTGCTCGAAAAAACACATACATTTATAGTCTCAGGCAACGCCCACATCTACACACCACGTGCCTTATCGCAGCCCTGACTTATCGCCTAGCACGTACATTATTGCTCAGAAAATCGTACTCCGCCGCATACAACCTAACTGATGTGTCACTCACGCACAAGGCTGCGTTTTTCTTTATGTGAAAGGCTTAAAATAAAAGCCTCGCCTGCTTGAATTTGCTCTTGCCCAGAATCCTCGCCTTTTTCATTCGAGGTGCACACTTGCACGTGTTAATGTGGCGCCTGTCCGTTGTCTCCTCGTCTCTTTTTGTGTCCTGAAATCATTTGCGCCTAGGTGGGTTTTTTCCCAAGTTTCAAGATGAATAACCAACTAGCCCGTCAACATGCCTTACTGAAATCTCTTTACTTGTGATAAGTTGCTTGATCTGTTTTTATAGTGTATTTAAATGGTTCTTTTTTGGTCGTAAGTGTCATGACAACAGTTTTCTTGAAATTAAATTTACCATTTCTCACTTCAATCGCAGAACACTGAAAACGCTTCATTTAGTTTCTCTTGCTGCCGTAAATAAATCTTATTGGTTTTCTTTGAAGAAACTCAGGATTTTTTACATCACGCACATGATAGGGTGACCAAATAGCGCATGTATGCTCAAGAATTGGTCTTATTAGGCATTTTTATATGCGGTAAGCTTGTGCTTTGGAGCAAATTAGGTCGATATGCCTGTGGATTAGGTGTGAATGTTACTCCCAGATACTGAAATCTATTTACTTGTGATAGGTTGTTTGATCTGTTTTTATAAGTGTATTTAAATGGTTCTTTTTTGCTCGTAAGTGTCATGACAACGATTTTCTTGAAATTAAATTTGCCATTTCTCACATCAATCGCAGAACACTGAAAACGCTTTATTTTACATTCTCTTGCTGCCGTAAATAAATCTTATTGCTTTTCTTTGAAGAGACTCAGGTTTTTTTACATCACGCACATGATAGGGTGACCAAACAGCGCATGTATGATCAAGAATTGGTCTTATTAGGCATTTTTATATGCGGTAAGCTTGTGCTTTGGAGCAAATTAGGTCGATATGCCTCTGGATTAGGTGTGAATATTACTCCCAGATACTAAAAGCTCTTTACTTGTGATAAGTTGTTTGATCTGTTTTTATAAGTGCATTTAAATGGTTCTTTTTTGGTCGTAAGTGTCATGACAACGATTTTCTTGAAATTAAATTTGCCATTTCTCACTTCAATCGCAGAACTCTGAAAACGCTTTATTTTACATTCTCTTGCTGCCGTAAATAAATCTTATTGGTTTTCTTTGAAGAGACTCAGGTTTTTTTACATCACTCACATGATAGGGTGACGAAACAGGGCATGTATGCTCAAGAATTGATCTTATTAGGCATTTTTATATGCGGTAAGCTTGTGCTTTGGAGCAAATTAGGTCGATATGCCTGTGGATTAGATGTGAATGTTACTCCCAGATACTGAAATCTCTTTACTTGTGATAAGTTGTTTGATCTGTTTTTATAAGTGTATTTAAATGGTTCTTTTTTAGTCGTAAGTGTCATGACAGCGATTTTCTTGAAATTAAATTTGCCATTTCTCACTTCAATCGCAGAACACTGAAAACGCTTCATTTAGTTTCTCTTGCTGCCGTAAATAAATCTTATTGCTTTTCTTTGAAGAGACACAGGTTTTTTTACATCACGCACATGAAAGGTTGACCAAACAGCGCATGCATGCTCAAGAATTGATCTTATTAGGCATTTTTATATGTGGTAAGCTTGTGCTTTGGAGCAAATTAGGTCATATGCCTGTGCATTAGATGTGAATGTTACTCCCAGATACTGAAATCTCTTTACTTGTGATAAGTTGTTTGATCTGTTTTTATAAATGTATTTAAATGGTTCGTTTTTGGTCGTAAGAGTCATGACAACGATTTTCTTGAAATTAAATTTGCCATTTCTCACTTGAATCGCAGAACACTGGAAACGCTTCATTTAGTTTCTCTTGCTGCCGTAAATAAATCTTATTGCTTTTTTTGAAGAGACTCAGGTTTTTTTTACATCACTCACGTGATAGGGTGACCAAACAGCACATGTATGCTCAAGAATTGGTCTTATTAGGTATTTTTATATGCGGTAAAATGTGCTTTGGAGCAAATTAGGTCGAAATGCCTGCGGATTAGGTGTGAATGTTACTCCCAGATACTGAAATCTCTACTTGTGATAAGTTGTTTGATCTCTTTTTATAAGTGTATTTAAATGGTTCTTTTTTGGTCGTAAGTTTCATGACAACGATTTTCTTGAAATTAAATTTGCCATTTCTCACTTGAATCGCAGAACACTGAAAACGCTTCATTTAGCTTCTCTTGCTGCCGTAAATAAATCTTATTGCTTTTCTTTGAAGAGACACAGGTTTATTTACATCACGCACATGAAAGGGTGACCAAACAGCGCATGCATGCTCAAGAATTGATCTTATTAGGCATTTTTATATGCGGTAAGCTTCTGCTTTGGAGCAAATTAGGTCGATATGCCTGTGCATTAGGTGGGAATGTTACTCCCAAATACTGAAATCTCTTTTGAAACTTGGGAAAAACCCACCTAGGCGCAAATGATTTCACGACACAAAAAGAGACGAGGAGACAACGGACAGGCGCCATTACTTCCAACTATTTATTGTGCGAAAAAACACATACATTTATAGTCTCAGGCAACGCCCACATCTACACACCACGTGCCTTATCGCAGCCCTGACTTATCGCCTAGCACGTACATTATTGCTCAGAAAATCGTACTCCGCCGCATACAACCTAACTGATGTGTCACTCACGCACAAGGCTGCGTTTTTCTTTATGTGAAAGGCTTAAAATAAAAGCCTCGCCTGCTTGAATTTGCTCTTGCCCAGAATCCTCGCCTTTTTCATTCGAGGTGCACACTTGCACGTGTTAATGTGGCGCCTGTCCGTTGTCTCCTCGTCTCTTTTTGTGTCCTGAAATCATTTGCGCCTAGGTGGGTTTTTTCCCAAGTTTCAAGATGAATAACCAACTAGCCCGTCAACATGCCTTACTGAAATCTCTTTACTTGTGATAAGTTGCTTGATCTGTTTTTACAGTGTATTTAAATGGTTCTTTTTTGGTCGTAAGTGTCATGACAACAGTTTTCTTGAAATTAAATTTACCATTTCTCACTTCAATCGCAGAACACTGAAAACGCTTCATTTAGTTTCTCTTGCTGCCGTAAATAAATCTTATTGGTTTTCTTTGAAGAAACTCAGGATTTTTTACATCACGCACATGATAGGGTGACCAAATAGCGCATGTATGCTCAAGAATTGGTCTTATTAGGCATTTTTATATGCGGTAAGCTTGTGCTTTGGAGCAAATTAGGTCGATATGCCTGTGGATTAGGTGTGAATGTTACTCCCAGATACTGAAATCTATTTACTTGTGATAGGTTGTTTGATCTGTTTTTATAAGTGTATTTAAATGGTTCTTTTTTGCTCGTAAGTGTCATGACAACGATTTTCTTGAAATTAAATTTGCCATTTCTCACATCAATCGCAGAACACTGAAAACGCTTTATTTTACATTCTCTTGCTGCCGTAAATAAATCTTATTGCTTTTCTTTGAAGAGACTCAGGTTTTTTTACATCACGCACATGATAGGGTGACCAAACAGCGCATGTATGATCAAGAATTGGTCTTATTAGGCATTTTTATATGCGGTAAGCTTGTGCTTTGGAGCAAATTAGGTCGATATGCCTCTGGATTAGGTGTGAATATTACTCCCAGATACTAAAAGCTCTTTACTTGTGATAAGTTGTTTGATCTGTTTTTATAAGTGCATTTAAATGGTTCTTTTATGGTCGTAAGTGTCATGACAACGATTTTCTTGAAATTAAATTTGCCATTTCTCACTTCAATCGCAGAACACTGAAAACGCTTCATTTAGTTTCTCTTGCTGCTGTAAATAAATCTTATTGCAATTCTTTGAAGAGGCTCAGGTTTTTTTACATCACGCACATGATAGGGTGACCAAACAGCGCATGTATGCTTAAGAATTGGTCTTTTTAGGCATTTTTATATGCGGTATGCTGGTGCTTGGGAGCAAATTAGGTCGATATGCCTGTGCATTAGGTGTGAATGTGAAGACTGAAATCTCTTTACTTGTGATAAGTTGTTTGATGTGTTTTTATAAGTGTATTTAAATTGTTCTTTTTTGGTCGTAAGTTTCATGACAACGATTTTTTTAAAATTAAATTTGCCATTTCTCACTTCGATCGCAAAACACTGAAAACGCTTCATTTAGTTTCTCTTGCTGCCGTAAATAAATCTTATTGCCTTTCTTTGAAGAGACACAGGTTTTTTTACATCCCGCACATGAAAGGGTGACCAAACAGCGCATGCATGCTCAAGAATTGATCTTATTAGGCATTTTTATATGTGGTAAGCTTGTGCTTTGGAGCAAATTAGGTCATATGCCTGTGCATTAGATGTGAATGTTACTCCCAGATACTGAAATCTCTTTACTTGTGATGAGTTGTTTGATCTGTTTTTATAAGTGTATTTAAATGGTTCGTTTTTGGTCGTAAGTGTCATGACAACGATTTTCTTGAAATTAAATTTGCCATTTCTCACTTGAATCACAGAACACTGAAAACGCTTCATTTAGTTTCTCTTGCTGCCGTAAATAAATCTTATTGCTTTTTTTGAAGAGACTCAGGTTTTTTTACATCACTCACGTGATAGGGTGACCAAACAGGGTACGTATGCTCTAGAATTGATCTTATTAGGCATTTTTATATGCGGGAAGCTTGTGCTTTGGAGCAAATTAGGTCGATATGCCTGTGCATTAGGTGTGAATGTTACTCCCAAAGACTGAAATCTCTTTAGTTGTGATAAGTTGTTTGAGCTGTTTTTATAAGTGTATTTAAATGGTTTTTTTGGTCGTAAGTGTCATGACAACGATTTTCTTGAAATTAAATTTGCCATTTCTCACTTCAATCGCAGAACACTGAAAACGCTTTATTTTACATTCTCTTGCTGCCGTAAATAAATCTTATTGCTTTTCTTTGAAGAGACTCAGGTTTTTTTACATCACTCACATGATAGGGTGACCAAACAGGGCATGTATGCTCAAGAATTGGTCTTATAAGGCATTTTTATATGTGGTAAGCTGGTGCTTTGGAGCAAATTAGGTCATATGCCTGTGCATTAGGTGGGAATGTTACTCCCAAATACTGAAATCTCTTTTGAAACTTGGGAAAAACCCACCTAGGCGCAAATGATTTCACGACACAAAAAGAGACGAGGAGACAACGGACAGGCGCCATTACTTCCAACTATTTATTGTGCGAAAAAACACATACATTTATAGTCTCAGGCAACGCCCACATCTACACTCCACGTGCCTTATCGCAGCCCTGACTTATCGCCTAGCACGTACATTATTGCTCAGAAAATCGTACTCCGCCGCATACAACCTAACTGATGTGTCACTCACGCACAAGGCTGCGTTTTTCTTTATGTGAAAGGCTTAAAATAAAAGCCTCGCCTGCTTGAATTTGCTCTTGCCCAGAATCCTCGCCTTTTTCATTCGAGGTGCACACTTGCACGTGTTAATGTGGCGCCTGTCCGTTGTCTCCTCGTCTCTTTTTGTGTCGTGAAATCATTTGCGCCTAGGTGGGTTTTTTCCCAAGTTTCAAGATGAATAACCAACTAGCCCGTCAACATGCCTTACTGAAATCTCTTTACTTGTGATAAGTTGCTTGATCTGTTTTTATAGTGTATTTAAATGGTTCTTTTTTGGTCGTAAGTGTCATGACAACAGTTTTCTTGAAATTAAATTTACCATTTCTCACTTCAATCGCAGAACACTGAAAACGCTTCATTTAGTTTCTCTTTCTGCCGTAAATAAATCTTATTGGTTTTCTTTGAAGAAACTCAGGTTTTTTACATCACGCACATGATAGGGTGACCAAACAGCGCATGTATGCTCAAGAATTGGTCTTATTAGGCATTTTTATATGCGGTAAGCTTGTGCTTTGGAGCAAATTAGGTCGATATGCCTGTGGATTAGGTGTGAATGTTACTCCCAGATACTGAAATCTATTTACTTGTGATAGGTTGTTTGATCTGTTTTTATAAGTGTATTTAAATGGTTCTTTTTTGCTCGTAAGTGTCATGACAACGATTTTCTTGAAATTAAATTTGCCATTTCTCACATCAATCGCAGAACACTGAAAACGCTTTATTTTACATTCTCTTGCTGCCGTAAATAAATCTTATTGCTTTTCTTTGAAGAGACTCAGGTTTTTTTACATCACGCACATGATAGGGTGACCAAACAGCGCATGTATGATCAAGAATTGGTCTTATTAGGCATTTTTATATGCGGTAAGCTTGTGCTTTGGAGCAAATTAGGTCGATATGCCTCTGGATTAGGTGTGAATATTACTCCCAGATACTGAAAGCTCTTTACTTGTGATAAGTTGTTTGATCTGTTTTTATAAGTGTATTTAAATGGTTCTTTTTTGGTCGTAAGTGTCATGACAACGATTTTCTTGAAATTAAATTTGCCATTTCTCACTTCAATCGCAGAACTCTGAAAACGCTTTATTTTACATTCTCTTGCTGCCGTAAATAAATCTTATTGCTTTTCTTTGAAGAGACTCAGGTTTTTTTACATCACTCACATGATAGGGTGACGAAACAGGGCATGTATGCTCAAGAATTGATCTTATTAGGCATTTTTATATGCGGTAAGCTTGTGCTTTGGAGCAAATTAGGTCGATATGCCTGTGGAGTAGATGTGAATGTTACTCCCAGATACTGAAATCTCTTTACTTGTGATAAGTTGTTTGATCTGTTTTTATAAGTGTATTTAAATGGTTCTTTTTTAGTCGTAAGTGTCATGACAGCGATTTTCTTGAAATTAAATTTGCCATTTCTCACTTCAATCGCAGAACACTGAAAACGCTTCATTTAGTTTCTCTTGCTGCCGTAAATACATCTTATTGCTTTTCTTTGAAGAGACACAGGTTTTTTTACATCACGCACATGAAAGGTTGACCAAACAGCGCATGCATGCTCAAGAATTGATCTTATTAGGCATTTTTATATGTGGTAAGCTTGTGCTTTGGAGCAAATTAGGTCATATGCCTGTGCATTAGATGTGAATGTTACTCCCAGATACTGAAATCTCTTTACTTGTGATAAGTTGTTTGATCTGTTTTTATAAGTGTATTTAAATGGTTCGTTTTTGGTCGTAAGAGTCATGACAACGATTTTCTTGAAATTAAATTTGCCATTTCTCACTTGAATCGCAGAACACTGGAAACGCTTCATTTAGTTTCTCTTGCTGCCGTAAATAAATCTTATTGCTTTTTTTGAAGAGACTCAGGTTTTTTTTACATCACTCACGTGATAGGGTGACCAAACAGCACATGTATGCTCAAGAATTGGTCTTATTAGGTATTTTTATATGCGGTAAAATGTGCTTTGGAGCAAATTAGGTCGAAATGCCTGTGGATTAGGTGTGAATGTTACTCCCAGATACTGAAATCTCTTTACTTGTGATAAGTTGTTTGATCTCTTTTTATAATTGTATTTAAATGGTTCTTTTTTGGTCGTAAGTTTCATGACAACGATTTTCTTGAAATTAAATTTGCCAATTCTCACTTGAATCGCAGAACACTGAACACGCTTCATTTAGCTTCTCTTGCTGCCGTAAATAAATCTTATTGCTTTTCTTTGAAGACACAGGTTTATTTACATCACGCACATGAAAGGGTGACCAAACAGCGCATGCATGCTCAAGAATTGATCTTATTAGGCATTTTTATATGCGGTAAGCTTGTGCTTTGGAGCAAATTATGTCGATATGCCTGTGCATTAGGTGGGAATGTTACTCCCAAATACTGAAATCTCTTTTGAAACTTGGGAAAAACCCACCTAGGCGCAAATGATTTCACGACACAAAAAGAGACGAGGAGACAACGGACAGGCGCCATTACTTCCAACTATTTATTGCGCGAAAAAACACATACATTTATAGTCTCAGGCAACGCCCACATCTACACACCACGTGCCTTATCGCAGCCCTGACTTATCGCCTAGCACGTACATTATTGCTCAGAAAATCGTACTCCGCCGCATACAACCTTAACTGATGTGTCACTCACGCACAAGGCTGCGTTTTTCTTTATGTGAAAGGCTTAAAATAAAAGCCTCGCCTGCTTGAATTTGCTCTTGCCCAGAACACTCGCCTTTTTCATTCGAGGTGCACACTTGCACGTGTTAATGTGGCGCCTGTCCGTTGTCTCCTCGTCTCTTTTTGTGTCCTGAAATCATTTGCGCCTAGGTGGGTTTTTTCCCAAGTTTCAAGATGAATAACCAACTAGCCCGTCAACATGCCTTACTGAAATCTCTTTACTTGTGATAAGTTGCTTGATCTGTTTTTATAGTGTATTTAAATGGTTCTTTTTTGGTCGTAAGTGTCATGACAACAGTTTTCTTGAAATTAAATTTACCATTTCTCACTTCAATCGCAGAACACTGAAAACGCTTCATTTAGTTCCTCTTGCTGCCGTAAATAAATCTTATTGGTTTTCGTTGAAGAAACTCAGGTTTTTTTTCATCACGCACATGATAGGGTGACCAAACAGCGCATGTATGCTCAAGAATTGGTCTTATTAGGCATTTTTATATGCGGTAAGCTTGTGCTTTGGAGCAAATTAAGTCGATATGCCTGTGGATTAGTGTGAATGTTACTCCCAGATACTGAAATCTATTTACTTGTGATAGGTTGTTTGATCTGTTTTTATAAGTGTATTTAAATGGTTCTTTTTTGCTCGTAAGTGTCATGACAACGATTTTCTTGAAATTAAATTTGCCATTTCTCACTTGAATCGCAGAACACTGAAAACGCTTCATTTAGTTTCTCTTGCTGCCGTAAATAAATCTTATTGCTTTTTTTGAAGAGACTCAGGTTTTTTTACATCACTCACGTGATAGGGTGACCAAACAGGGTACGTATGCTCTAGAATTGATCTTATTAGGCATTTTTATATGCGGGAAGCTTGTGCTTTGGAGCAAATTAGGTCGATATGCCTGTGCATTAGGTGTGAATGTTACTCCCAAAGACTGAAATCTCTTTAGTTGTGATAAGTTGTTTGAGCTGTTTTTATAAGTGTATTTAAATGGTTTTTTTGGTCGTAAGTGTCATGACAACGATTTTCTTGAAATTAAATTTGCCATTTCTCACTTCAATCGCAGAACACTGAAAACGCTTTATTTTACATTCTCTTGCTGCCGTAAATAAATCTTATTGCTTTTCTTTGAAGAGACTCAGGTTTTTTTACATCACTCACATGATAGGGTGACCAAACAGGGCATGTATGCTCAAGAATTGGTCTTATTAGGCATTTTTATATGTGGTAAGCTGGTGCTTTGGAGCAAATTAGGTCATATGCCTGTGCATTAGTTGGGAATGTTACTCCCAAATACTGAAATCTCTTTTGAAACTTGGGAAAAACCCACCTAGGCGCAAATGATTTCACGACACAAAAAGAGACGAGGAGACAACGGACAGGCGCCATTACTTCCAACTATTTATTGTGCGAAAAAACACATACATTTATAGTCTCAGGCAACGCCCACATCTACACACCACGTGCCTTATCGCAGCCCTGACTTATCGCCTAGCACGTGCATTATTGCTCAGAAAATCGTACTCCGCCGCATACAACCTAACTGATGTGTCACTCACGCACAAGGCTGCGTTTTTCTTTATGTGAAAGGCTTAAAATAAAAGCCTCGCCTGCTTGAATTTGCTCTTGCCCAGAATCCTCGCCTTTTTCATTCGAGGTGCACACTTGCACGTGTTAATGTGGCGCCTGTCCGTTGTCTCCTCGTCTCTTTTTGTGTCGTGAAATCATTTGCGCCTAGGTGGGTTTTTTCCCAAGTTTCAAGATGAATAACCAACTAGCCCGTCAACATGCCTTACTGAAATCTCTTTACTTGTGATAAGTTGCTTGATCTGTTTTTATAGTGTATTTAAATGGTTCTTTTTTGGTCGTAAGTGTCATGACAACAGTTTTCTTGAAATTAAATTTACCATTTCTCACTTCAATCGCAGAACACTGAAAACGCTTCATTTAGTTTCTCTTTCTGCCGTAAATAAATCTTATTGGTTTTCTTTGAAGAAACTCAGGTTTTTTACATCACGCACATGATAGGGTGACCAAACAGCGCATGTATGCTCAAGAATTGGTCTTATTAGGCATTTTTATATGCGGTAAGCTTGTGCTTTGGAGCAAATTAGGTCGATATGCCTGTGGATTAGGTGTGAATGTTACTCCCAGATACTGAAATCTATTTACTTGTGATAGGTTGTTTGATCTGTTTTTATAAGTGTATTTAAATGGTTCTTTTTTGCTCGTAAGTGTCATGACAACGATTTTCTTGAAATTAAATTTGCCATTTCTCACATCAATCGCAGAACACTGAAAACGCTTTATTTTACATTCTCTTGCTGCCGTAAATAAATCTTATTGCTTTTCTTTGAAGAGACTCAGGTTTTTTTACATCACGCAAATGATAGGGTGACCAAACAGCGCATGTATGATCAAGAATTGGTCTTATTAGGCATTTTTATATGCGGTAAGCTTGTGCTTTGGAGCAAATTAGGTCGATATGCCTCTGGATTAGGTGTGAATATTACTCCCAGATACTGAAAGCTCTTTACTTGTGATAAGTTGTTTGATCTGTTTTTATAAGTGTATTTAAATGGTTCTTTTTTGGTCGTAAGTGTCATGACAACGATTTTCTTGAAATTAAATTTGCCATTTCTCACTTCAATCGCAGAACTCTGAAAACGCTTTATTTTACATTCTCTTGCTGCCGTAAATAAATCTTATTGCTTTTCTTTGAAGAGACTCAGGTTTTTTTACATCACTCACATGATAGGGTGACGAAACAGGGCATGTATGCTCAAGAATTGATCTTATTAGGCATTTTTATATGCGGTAAGCTTGTGCTTTGGAGCAAATTAGGTCGATATGCCTGTGGAGTAGATGTGAATGTTACTCCCAGATACTGAAATCTCTTTACTTGTGATAAGTTGTTTGATCTGTTTTTATAAGTGTATTTAAATGGTTCTTTTTTAGTCGTAAGTGTCATGACAGCGATTTTCTTGAAATTAAATTTGCCATTTCTCACTTCAATCGCAGAACACTGAAAACGCTTCATTTAGTTTCTCTTGCTGCCGTAAATAAATCTTATTGCTTTTCTTTGAAGAGACACAGGTTTTTTTACATCACGCACATGAAAGGTTGACCAAACAGCGCATGCATGCTCAAGAATTGATCTTATTAGGCATTTTTATATGTGGTAAGCTTGTGCTTTGGAGCAAATTAGGTCATATGCCTGTGCATTAGATGTGAATGTTACTCCCAGATACTGAAATCTCTTTACTTGTGATAAGTTGTTTGATCTGTTTTTATAAGTGTATTTAAATGGTTCGTTTTTGGTCGTAAGAGTCATGACAACGATTTTCTTGAAATTAAATTTGCCATTTCTCACTTGAATCGCAGAACACTGGAAACGCTTCATTTAGTTTCTCTTGCTGCCGTAAATAAATCTTATTGCTTTTTTTGAAGAGACTCAGGTTTTTTTTACATCACTGACGTGATAGGGTGACCAAACAGCACATGTATGCTCAAGAATTGGTCTTATTAGGTATTTTTATATGCGGTAAAATGTGCTTTGGAGCAAATTAGGTCGAAATGCCTGTGGATTAGGTGTGAATGTTACTCCCAGATACTGAAATCTCTTTACTTGTGATAAGTTGTTTGATCTCTTTTTATAAGTGTATTTAAATGGTTCTTTTTTGGTCGTAAGTTTCATGACAACGATTTTCTTGAAATTAAATTTGCCATTTCTCACTTGAATCGCAGAACACTGAACACGCTTCATTTAGCTTCTCTTGCTGCCGTAAATAAATCTTATTGCTTTTCTTTGAAGACACAGGTTTATTTACATCACGCACATGAAAGGGTGACCAAACAGCGCATGCATGCTCAAGAATTGATCTTATTAGGCATTTTTATATGCGGTAAGCTTGTGCTTTGGAGCAAATTATGTCGATATGCCTGTGCATTAGGTGGGAATGTTACTCCCAAATACTGAAATCTCTTTTGAAACTTGGGAAAAACCCACCTAGGCGCAAATGATTTCACGACACAAAAAGAGACGAGGAGACAACGGACAGGCGCCATTACTTCCAACTATTTATTGCGCGAAAAAACACATACATTTATAGTCTCAGGCAACGCCCACATCTACACACCACGTGCCTTATCGCAGCCCTGACTTATCGCCTAGCACGTACATTATTGCTCAGAAAATCGTACTCCGCCGCATACAACCTTAACTGATGTGTCACTCACGCACAAGGCTGCGTTTTTCTTTATGTGAAAGGCTTAAAATAAAAGCCTCGCCTGCTTGAATTTGCTCTTGCCCAGAATCCTCGCCTTTTTCATTCGAGGTGCACACTTGCACGTGTTAATGTGGCGCCTGTCCGTTGTCTCCTCGTCTCTTTTTGTGTCGTGAAATCATTTGCGCCTAGGTGGGTTTTTTCCCAAGTTTCAAGATGAATAACCAACTAGCCCGTCAACATGCCTTACTGAAATCTCTTTACTTGTGATAAGTTGCTTGATCTGTTTTTATAGTGTATTTAAATGGTTCTTTTTTGGTCGTAAGTGTCATGACAACAGTTTTCTTGAAATTAAATTTACCATTTATCACTTCAATCGCAGAACACTGAAAACGCTTCATTTAGTTCCTCTTGCTGCCGTAAATAAATCTTATTGGTTTTCTTTGAAGAAACTCAGGTTTTTTTTTCATCACGCACATGATAGGGTGACCAAACAGCGCATGTATGCTCACGAATTGGTCTTATTAGGCATTTTTATATGCGGTAAGCTTGTGCTTTGGAGCAAATTAAGTCGATATGCCTGTGGATTAGGTGTGAATGTTACTCCCAGATACTGAAATCTATTTACTTGTGATAGGTTGTTTGATCTGTTTTTATAAGTGTATTTAAATGGTTCTTTTTTGCTCGTAAGTGTCATGACAACGATTTTCTTGAAATTAAATTTGCCATTTCTCACTTCAATCGCAGAACACTGAAAACGCTTTATTTTACATTCTCTTGCTGCCGTAAATAAATCTTATTGCTTTTCTTTGAAGAGACTCAGGTTTTTTTACATCACGCACATGATAGGGTGACCAAACAGCGCATGTATGATCAAGAATTGGTCTTATTAGGCATTTTTATATGCGGTAAGCTTGTGCTTTGGAGCAAATTAGGTCGATATGCCTCTGGATTAGGTGTGAATATTACTCCCAGATACTGAAAGCTCTTTACTTGTGATAACTTGTTTGATCTGTTTTTATAAGTGTATTTAAATGGTTCTTTTTTGGTCGTAAGTGTCATGACAACGATTTTCTTGAAATTAAATTTGCCATTTCTCACTTCAATCGCAGAAGTCTGAAAACGCTTTATTTTACATTCTCTTGCTGCCGTAAATAAATCTTATTGCTTTTCTTTGAAGAGACTCAGGTTTTTTTACATCACTCACATGATAGGGTGACGAAACAGGGCATGTATGCTCAAGAATTGATCTTATTAGGCATTTTTATATGCGGTAAGCTTGTGCTTTGGAGCAAATTAGGTCGATATGCCTGTGGATTAGATGTGAATGTTACTCCCAGATACTGACATCTCTTTACTTGTGATAAGTTGTTTGATCTGTTTTTATAAGTGTATTTAAATGGTTCTTTTTTAGTCGTAAGTGTCATGACAGCGATTTTCTTGAAATTAAATTTGCCATTTCTCACTTCAATCGCAGAACACTGAAAACGCTTCATTTAGTTTCTCTTGCTGCTGTAAATAAATCTTATTGCAATTCTTTGAAGAGGCTCAGGTTTTTTTACATCACGCACATGATAGGGTGACCAAACAGCGCATGTATGCTTAAGAATTGGTCTTATTAGGCATTTTTATATGCGGTATGCTGGTGCTTTGGAGCAAATTAGGTCGATATGCCTGTGCATTAGGTGTGAATGTGAAGACTGAAATCTCTTTACTTGTGATAAGTTGTTTGATGTGTTTTTATAAGTGTATTTAAATTGTTCTTTTTTGGTCGTAAGTGTCATGACAACGATTTTTTTTAAATTAAATTTGCCATTTCTCACTTCGATCGCAAAACACTGAAAACGCTTCATTTAGTTTCTCTTGCTGCCGTAAATAAATCTTATTGCTTTTCTTTGAAGAGACACAGGTTTTTTTACATCCCGCACATGAAAGGGTGACCAAACAGCGCATGCATGCTCAAGAATTGATCTTATTAGGCATTTTTATATGTGGTAAGCTTGTGCTTTGGAGCAAATTAGGTCATATGCCTGTGCATTAGATGTGAATGTTACTCCCAGATACTGAAATCTCTTTACTTGTGATGAGTTGTTTGATCTGTTTTTATAAGTGTATTTAAATGGTTCGTTTTTGGTCGTAAGTGTCATGACAACGATTTTCTTGAAATTAAATTTGCCATTTCTCACATGAATCGCAGAACACTGAAAACGCTTCATTTAGTTTCTCTTGCTGCCGTAAATAAATCTTATTGCTTTTTTTGAAGAGACTCAGGTTTTTTTTACATCACTCACGTGATAGGGTGACCAAACAGGGTACGCATGCTCTAGAATTGATCTTATTAGGCATTTTTATATGCGGGAAGCTTGTGCTTTGGAGCAAATTAGGTCGATATGCCTGTGCATTAGGTGTGAATGTTACTCCTAAAGACTGAAATCTCTTTAGTTGTGATAAGTTGTTTGAGCTGTTTTTATAAGTGTATTTAAATGGTTTTTTTGGTCGTAAGTGTCATGACAACGATTTTCTTGAAATTAAATTTGCCATTTCTCACTTTAATCACAGAACACTGAAAACGCTTCATTTAGTTTCTCTTCCTGCCGTAAATAAATCTTATTGCTTTTCTTTGAAGAGACTCAGGTTTTTTTTACATCACGCACATGATAGGGTGACCAAACAGTGCATGTATGCTCAAGAATTGGTCTTATTAGGCATATTTATATGCGGTAAGCTTGTGCTTTAAGAAAATTAGGTCGATATGCCTGTGTATTAGGTGTGAATGTGAAGACTGAAATCTCTTTACTTGTGATAAGTTGTTTGATCTGTTTTTATAAGTGTATTTAAATGGTACTTTTTTGGTCGTAAGTGTCATGACAACGATTTTCTTGAAATTAAATTTGATATTTCTCACTTCAATCGCAGAACACTGAAAACGCTTCATTTAGTTTCTCTTGCTGCCGTAAATAAATCTTATTGCTTTTCTTAGAAGAGACTCAGGTTTTTTTACATCACGCACATGTAAGGGGACCAAACAGCTCATGTATGCTCAAGAATTGGTCTTATTAGGCATTTTTATATGCGGTAAACTTGTGCTTTGGAGCAAATTCGGTCGATATGCCTGTGCATTAGGTGTGAATGTGAAGACTGAAATCTCTTTACTTGTGATAAGTTGTTTGATCTTTTTTATAAGTGTATTTAAATGGTTCTTTTTTGGTCGTAAGTGTCATGACAACGATTTTCTTGAAATTAAATTTGCCATTTCTCACTTCAATCGCAGAACACTGAAAACGCTTCATTTAGTTTCTCTTGCTGCCGTAAATAAATCTTATTGCTTTTCTTTGAAGAGACTCAGGTTTTTTTACATCACGCACATGATAGGGTGACCAAACAGGGCATGTATGCTCAAGAATTGGTCTTATTAGGCATTTTTATATGCGGTAAGCTTGTGCTTTGGAGGAAATTAGGTCGATATGCCTGTGGATTAGGTTTGAATGTTACTCCCAGTACTGAAATCTCTTTACTTGTGATAAGTTGTTTGACCTGTTTTTATAAGTGTATTTAAATGGTACTTTTTTGGTCGTAAGTGTCATGACAACGATTTTCTTGAAATTAAATTTGATATTTCTCACTTCAATCGCAGAACACTGAAAACGCTTCATTTAGTTTCTCTTGCTGCCGTAAATAAATCTTATTGCTTTTCTTTGAAGAGACTCAGGTTTTTTTACATCACGCACATGATAGGGTGACCAAACAGGGCATGTATGCTCAAGAATTGGTCTTATTAGGCATTTTTATATGCGGTAAGCTTGTGCTTTGGAGGAAATTAGGTCGAAATGCCTGTGGATTAGGTGTGAATGTTACTCCCAGATACTGAAATCTCTACTTGTGATAAGTTGTTTGATCTCTTTTTATAAGTGTATTTAAATGGTTCTTTTTTGGTCGTAAGTGTCATGACAACGATTTTCTTGAAATTAAATTTGCCATTTCTCACTTCAATCGCAGAACACTGAAAACGCTTCATTTAGTTTCTCTTGCTGCCGTAAATAAATCTTATTGCTTTTTTTGAAGAGACTCAGGTTTTTTTACATCACTCGAATGATAGGGTGACGAAACAGGACATGTATGCTCAAGAATTGGTCTTATTAGGCATTTTTATATGCGGTAAGCTTGTGCTTTGGAGCAAATTAGGTCGATATGCCTGTGCATTAGTTGGGAATGGTACTCCCAAATACTGAAATCTCTTTTGAAACTTGGGAAAAACCCACCTAGGCACAAATGATTTCACGACACAAAAAGAGACGAGGAGACAACGGACAGGCGCCATTACTTCCAACTATTTATTGGGCGAAAAAACACATACATTTATAGTCTCAGGCAACGCCCACATCTACACACCACGTGCCTTATCGCAGCCCTGACTTATCGCCTAGCACGTACATTATTGCTCAGAAAATCGTACTCCGCCGCATACAACCTAACTGATGTGTCACTCACGCACAAGGCTGCGTTTTTCTTTATGTGAAAGGCTTAAAATAAAAGCCTCGCCTGCTTGAATTTGCTCTTGCCCAGAATCCTCGCCTTTTTCAGTCGAGGTGCACACTTGCACGTGTTAACGTGGCGCCTGTCCGTTGTCTCCTCGTCTCTTTTTGTGTCGTGAAATCATTTGCGCTTAGGTGGGTTTTTTCCCAAGTTTCAAGATGAATAACCAACTAGCCCGTCAACATGCCTTACTGAAATCTCTTTACTTGTGATAAGTTGTTTGATCTGTTTTTATAAGTGTATTTAAATGGTTCTTTTTTGGTCGTAAGTGTCATGACAACGATTTTCTTGAAATTAAATTTGCCATTTCTCACTTCAATCGCAGAACTCTGAAAACGATTTATTTTACATTCTCTTGCTGCCGTAAATAAATCCTATTGCTTTTCTTTGATGAGACTCAGTTTTTTTTACATCACGCACATGATAGGGCGACCAAACAGCGCATGTATGCTCAAGAATTGGTCTTATTAGGCATTTTTATATGCGGTAAGCTTGTGCTTTGGAGCAAATTAGGTCGATATGCCTGTGCATTAGGTGGGAATGTTACTCCCAAATACTGAAATCTCTTTTGAAACTTGGGAAAAACCCACCTAGGCGCAAATGATTTCACGACACAAAAAGAGACGAGGAGACAACGGACAGGCGCCATTACTTCCAACTATTTATTGCTCGAAAAAACACATACATTTATAGTCTCAGGCAACGCCCACATCTACACACCACGTGCCTTATCGCAGCCCTGACTTATCGCCTAGCACGTACATTATTGCTCAGAAAATCGTACTCCGCCGCATACAACCTAACTGATGTGTCACTCACGCACAAGGCTGCCTTTTTCTTTATGTGAAAGGCTTCCAATAAAAGCCTCGCCTGCTTGAATTTGCTCTTGCCCAGAATCCTCGCCTTTTTCAGTCGAGGTGCACACTTGCACGTGTTAACGTGGCGCCTGTCCGTTGTCTCCTCGTCTCTTTTTGTGTCGTGAAATCATTTGCGCCTAGGTGGGTTTTTTCCCAAGTTTCAAGATGAATAACCAACTAGCCCGTCAACATGCCTTACTGAAATCTCTTTACTTGTGATAAGTTGTTTGATCTGTTTTTATAAGTGTATTTAAATGGTTCTTTTTTGGTCGTAAGTGTCATGACAACGATTTTCTTGAAATTAAATTTGCCATTTCTCACTTCAATCGCAGAACTCTGAAAACGCTTTATTTTACATTCTCTTGCTGCCGTAAATAAATCTTATTGCTTTTCTTTGAAGAGACTCAGGTTTTTTTACATCACGCACATGATAGGGCGACCAAACAGCGCATGTATGCTCAAGAATTGGTCTTATTAGGCATTTTTATATGCGGTAAGCTTGTGCTTTGGAGCAAATTAGGTCGATATGCCTGTGCATTAGGTGGGAATGTTACTCCCAAATACTGAAATCTCTTTTGAAACTTGGGAAAAACCCACCTAGGCGCAAATGATTTGACGACACAAAAAGAGACGAGGAGACAACGGACAGGCGCCATTACTTCCAACTATTTATTGCTCGAAAAAACACATACATTTATAGTCTCAGGCAACGCCCACATCTACACACCACGTGCCTTATCGCAGCCCTGACTTATCGCCTAGCACGTACATTATTGCTCAGAAATTCGTACTCCGCCGCATACAACCTAACTGATGTGTCACTCACGCACAAGGCTGCCTTTTTCTTTATGTGAAAGGCTTCCAATAAAAGCCTCGCCTGCTTGAATTTGCTCTTGCCCAGAATCCTCGCCTTTTTCAGTCGAGGTGCACACTTGCACGTGTTAACGTGGCGCCTGTCCGTTGTCTCCTCGTCTCTTTTTGTGTCGTGAAATCATTTGCGCCTAGGTGGGTTTTTTCCCAAGTTTCAAGATGAATAACCAACTAGCCCGTCAACATGCCTTACTGAAATCTCTTTACTTGTGATAACTTGTTTGATCTGTTTTTATAAGTGTATTTAAATGGTTCTTTTTTGGTCGTAAGTGTCATGACAACGATTTTCTTGAAATTAAATTTGCCATTTCTCACTTCAATCGCAGAACTCTGAAAACGCTTTATTTTACATTCTCTTGCTGCCGTAAATAAATCCTATTGCTTTTCTTTGATGAGACTCAGGTTTTTTTACATCACTCACATGATAGGGTGACGAAACAGGGCATGTATGCTCAAGAATTGATCTTATTAGGCATTTTTATATGCGGTAAGCTTGTGCTTTGGAGCAAATTAGGTCGATATGCCTGTGGATTAGGTGTGAATGTTACTCCCAGATACTGAAATCTCTTTACTTGTGATAAGTTGTTTGATCTGTTTTATAAGTGTATTTAAATGGTTCTTTTTTATTCGTAAGTGTCATGACAGCGATTTTCTTGAAATTAAATTTGCCATTTCTCACTTCAATCGCAGAACACTGAAAACACTTCATTTAGTTTCTCTTGCTGCCGTAAATAAATCTTATTGCTTTTCTTTGAAGAGACTCAGGATTTTTTACATCACGCACATGATAGGGCGACAAACAGCGCATGTATGCTCAAGAATTGGTCTTATTAGGCATTTTTATATGCGGTAAGCTTGTGCTTTGGAGCAAATTAGGTCGATATGCCTGTGGATTAGGTGTGAATGTTACTCCCAGGTACTGAAATCTCTTTACTTGTGATAAGTTGTTTGATCTGTTTTTATAAGTGTATTTAAATGGTTCGTTTTTAGTCGTAAGTGTCATGACAACGCTATTCTTGAAATTAAATTTGCCATTTCTCACTTGAATCGCAAAACACTGAAAACGCTTCATTTAGTTTCTCTTGCTGCCGTAAATAAATCTTATTGCTTTTTTTGAAGAGACTCAGGTTTTTTTACATCACTCACATGATAGGGTGACCAAACAGGGCATGTATGCTCAAGAATTGGTCTTATTAGGCATTTTTATATGTGGTAAGCTGGTGCTTTGGAGCAAATTAGGTCATATGCCTGTGCATTAGATGTGAATGTGAAGACTGAAATCGCTTTACTTGTGATAAGTTGTTTCATCTGTTTTTATAAGTGTATTTAAATGGTTCTTTTTTGGTCGTAAGTGTCATGACAACGATTTTCTTGAAATTAAATTTGCCATTTCTCACTTCAATCGCAGAACACTGAAAACGCTTCATTTATTTTCTCTTGCTGCCGTAAATAAATCTTATTGCTTTTCTTTGAAGAGACTCAGGTTTTTTTACATTACGCACATGATAGGGTGACCAAACAGCGCATGTATGCTCAAGAATTGGTCTTATTAGGTATTTTTATATGCGGTAAGCTTGTGCTTTGGAGCAAATTAGGTCGAAATGCCTGTGGATTAGGTGTGAATGTTACTCCCAGATACTGAAATCTCTTTACTTGTGATAAGTTGTTTGATCTCTTTTTATAAGTGTATTTAAATGGTTCTTTTTTGGTCGTAAGTTTCATGACAACGATTTTCTTGAAATTAAATTTGCCATTTCTCACTTGAATCGCAGAACACTGAAAACGCTTCATTTAGCTTCTCTTGCTGCCGTAAATAAATCTTATTGCTTTTCTTTGAAGAGACTCAGGTTTTTTTACATCACGCACATAATAGGGTGACCAAACAGCGCATGTATGATCAAGAATTGGTCTTATTAGGCATTTTTATATGCGGTAAGCTTGTGCTTTTGAGCAAATTAGGTCGATATGCCTGTGGATTAGGTGTGAATATTACTCCCAAATACTGAAATCTCTTTACTTGTGATAAGTTGTTTGATCTGTTTTTATAAGTGTATTTAAATGGTTCTTTTTTGGTCGTAAGTGTCATGACAACGATTTTCTTGAAATTAAATTTGCCATTTCTCACTTGAATCGCAGAACACTGAAAACGCTTCATTTAGTTTCTCTTGCTGCCGTAAATAAATCTTATTGCTTTTTTTGAAGAGGCTCAGGTTTTTATTACATCACTCACATGATAGGGTGACCAAACAGGGCATGTATGCTCTAGAATTGATCTTATTAGACATTTTATATGCGGTAAGCTTGTGCTTTGGAGCAAATTAGGTCGATATGCCTGTGCATTAGGTGTGAATGTTACTCCCAAAGACTGAAATTCTTTACTTGTGATAAGTTGTTTGAGCTGTTTTTATAAGTGTATTTAAATGGTTTTTTTTGGTCGTAAGTGTCATGACAACGATTTTCTTGAAATTAAATTTGCCATTTCTCACTTGAATCGCAGAACACTGAAAACGCTTCATTTAGTTTCTGTTCCTGCCGTAAATAAATCTTATTGCTTTTCTTTGAAGAGACTCAGGTTTTTTTACATCACGCACATGATAGGGTGACCAAACAGCGCATGTATGCTCAAGAATGGGTCTTATTAGGCATTTTTATATGCGGTAAGCTTGTGCTTTGGAGCAAATTAGGTCGAAATGCCTGTGGATTAGGTGTGAATGTTACTCCCAGATACTGAAATCTCTTTACTTGTGATAAGTTGTTTGATCTGTTTTTATAAGTGTATTTAAATGGTTCTTTTTTAGTCGTAAGTGTCATGACAGCGATTTTCTTGAAATTAAATTTGCCATTCCTCACTTCAATCGCAGAACACTGAAAACACTTCATTTAGTTTCTCTTGCTGCCGTAAATAAATCTTATTGCTTTTGTTTGAAGAGACTCAGGTTTTTTTACATCACGCACATGATAGGGCGACCAAACAGCGCATGTATGCTCGAGAATTGGTCTTATTAGGCATTTTTATATGCGGTAAGCTTGTGCCCAAGCAGCACATGACATCGGTCCAATGTAGGATCTGAGTTGGCAAACGACAGCCCTGTGAAGGCCCCGCGTTGCCTCTGTTCTCCCAGCCTTGGCTCAGCCATTTTTAGAAGTTGGCAGCATTGGACCACTTTCTCAGACGTTCTCCCAGCCTTGGCTCAGCCATTTTTAGAAGTTGGCAGTATTGGTCCAGTTTCTCAGACGTTTTCCCCGCCTTGGCTCAGCCATTTTTAGAAGTTGGTAGTATTGGACCAATTTCTCGGACGTTTCACCCGCCTTGGCTCAGCCATTTTTAGAAGTTGGCAGTATTGGACCACTTTCTCGAATGTTTCCCCTGCATTGACTTTGCCATATTTAGAAGCTGGCCAATTCCTGCAATAGGCAACGCAACTTTGAAGTGCCGACTGCTATGGAGCATCATGCAGTTGCTATTGTGACTTCTTAGTTTTCTCAATTGCGGCGATAGGCGCGATATATATATATATATAGCTCGCACATTGTTAATTATTTATAAGCATATATCATTAAGATATATGCTTAAGATATAAGAGTAAGATATCATTATCTACGTAGATAATGATATCTTCGTAAAAACCCGCATAACCTCCTGTGAGATTTTTTAAATCTCAGTTTTTTAAACTAAAATATGCAAAGTTGCATGCATGCATGCGATTATTTCCCCCTTTAAGGTTGTGGTCTTCGTTCTGTGTAAATGTAAAAAGTCCAGTCGTGCAATGAAAGAATGCGAGTCGGAGAAACATACATGCAGCACCGATTTTCAGGCCTGAATTTCAAAAACTATAAATAGCATTTTATAAAAATAACTTCTCGACTCTAACGTTAAATACGCTGTACCTTGATGTGCTTGGGCGTCGCAGTTAATGCGGTATACCTGCAGAACAGCACCAAAACATATATGCATGGCGCAACGTGTCGGGCACTCCATTAAAGCAGGAATGGGTAAACAGTAACGTGCGTTTGCTCCATGATAGGACAGCGCTGACCATGCGCTTATATAAGAGAACGTTACATCGTCTGCGGGAACTCGAATTGGAAGAATGCGAAGGCATTGCGCCTCCACGGTACTCGTTCTCTCCCTTTGCCTCGTATGCAGCCCATATGAGTTATATGTGTCAGTATATGTGCCTCATATGAACACATATAGGCTTCATACGAGTTCATATGTGCCTCGTTTGACTCATATGGGCACCATATGAACCATGTGTCGACAAATGCGCCTCGTATCAGCACATATACTTCATACGAGTTCATGTGTGTCACAAATTAATGTGTCTCGTATGAACGCGTATAGGCTGCGTACGAGCTCATACGCGTCACAAATGTCACAGATGAACACATCTGCTGCATATATAGTAGTTCACGCGCTACGGAAAGGTGACTTGTATGGATTACATATGTGGCATACCTTAACTGACACGCGACACTCGTGCGTACACAAGAGCTCCGATATGCACCGTATCAGCTTACATCAATCTCGTGCGAAACACATAGCCGCTGATGAGTGCCTCTCATAGAGTGGGCCTTGCTGTTTGAAGCACGCGGAAAAGAAGGGATGAACAAGCGATTAACAAGTGCCCAACCAACGCATAAAAAAAACTCTTGGCCTGTTTCAAATATTTTTTTCCTTGATTCTCTGCTTGTGCCCTCCTGTTGTAAACCGCGCCTATCCAAACAGTATGACGTTAGGTGTTTCCAATGTGCTTGGACAAACGTTCATCCAGTTGCCTTCTGGGCTTAGTTGAGCTAATAACGCCAGGTATTTTCATGCAAGAGCTCCGACTGTAGTTAACAATATGTGCGCAATGAGAGTACAACGATCAATGGTGCAGGCGCTGTGAAAATTAAAATACATACAAATATCAGATCTTTCAGTGCTTATCACAGAGCACATCAAGATTCACAATATCAGTGGAAGTGCAATCGGCTGTAGTTCAGCTCCTTATACCTTAAAAATAAACATTTCTCCTCGCACCTAACCGTCGAATTCTATAGTGGGAAGCATAGCATAAGTCTTGTCATCGAAATGTAAAGCAGTTTTTGCCATGCCGGCAGTGGTGTAGTGGGTAGTGTAGAGAGCTGTAGATCTCTAGGTCGGTTGTTCGAATCCGGAACGGCGCGTAGTTTTTTTTTTCGCGTCCGAATTTTTTTTTTACTTTTTTTAGTTTACTAACTTCAATGGAAGCTATTTTATTGTTAATTGCCTTATAATTCCACCCCAGCCCTTCCCTTTCCTTTCCCAAAAATTGTAAACCAGACACATATGACACATACGAGATATTCCATAATCTCGTATGGACCAGACACATATGACACATATATACGAGATTTTTCGATAGGGACGTATTAATCGCTATCGGTTAATCGTCTTCATATTGATTACGGTCATAGATTTCAATCACGCGTCTTCAGCGCGCACTTCGCTTCTGCGTCGCGTGGTTGCTTCGGACGGTAGCAAGAGTTGGGGGGTGCGTACGTCGACTGATGTTTCGGAGTGCGATCGTTTCCTGCCGCCTTGATCCAAGCTTGAAGACGTAGATGCGACCGGCCGTTGTGAAATACCGAGATCTTGCAAGATCTCACGGTATTCTTTTTCAACGATACGGTACTTGCGTTGCTTTGCATTCATGGCGAAATGCAGAAGCTTTGCGGTGAAAGACGAGGACCGCAACAGCCGCACAAAGGGACAGCAGACAGGCAGTACGACCAACACCTCCACACCACAAAAGAAAAACAAGCGCGAGCACTCGCGGCATGACTCGCGGGCAGGGTTGCCGTTGGGAACATTTTAAAAGGAGCCAAAACTTGAGCTGAAAGTAGTCAAAAGTAGCCATGCCATTCCATCTTAGCTGTCGCGTAAAATAAGATGTTTTGCTCATTAATAAATTGAAGTGTAAAAAAATTGATAAAAATTATTCTTGGCGGTGTTGTCAACACTAAGCTTCAAAGAAATTTTTCGAAACTAAACGTGTATTTATCCACCGCTTTACGCATAAACGTAGGCATCCGCTCTCGCTCCCACGTGCGTTCCAAGCCAATCCCAATCCATAGCTTGTGGTCATTTTTCGTTTGGACGTTTGGCAGCAAAGCGCGCGCTTGTGAATTTTTATTTCTTCAAGCTTTTTGAAGTTTGGTGGCGGCACGCGTGAGTCACCGAGGGGAACCAGGAGGCACTGTTTGCGTAAGTATATATTCTGTCCTTTTTCCCTTTCATGTTAGTTGTCAGCTAATATTTACTTGTGAACTTGTCAAGAGTGAGGACAATGAGCACGCCTCGTGTGTCGCCCCTTTATCCATAGAGTTTCTTACTACTACCTAGAGGGAAAGCTGGCGGCGCTGCACTTCAGCCAACATGGACGCTCAAAGCATCATGGGGCGGTGAGCTACTTGTTGCGGCACAGTCGTAGTTTTTCGGGAACACAGAGCGGCAGTACTAAGGCGTTTCATTCCGAAAACGTAGTTCGTGTGTGCGCAGACGACTTTCGCGCGAACGCAGTGTGCAAAAGCCATAGTAGTGAAGATGCGACGACACACGACGCCAATAAAAGGTTTTACTCTTCCGAAATGCCATTAAAAAACCTCTTAAAGTATCTAAACAACAACATTTTTTCTGAAAACATATTTACTTTTAAAAGTACGCCTGTTAATTACGAAATATTAGTTTTTTTAGTGTTCATCACTTCGCCAATAGGAAAGCTAGTCATGTCTTATTTTAGGCAAACTTTGCACTTAAATGCTTTTCTGCTCGTTTGTTGCAATCATTAGACAAGATATTGAATGTTAGGACGTTTGTAGCTATCAAACAGCTTTATTTTTTTATTATTTTTTGGCCAAAAGTTACAGTTCCGCAACAAGTAGCTCACCGCCCCATGATGCTTTGAGCGCCCATGGTGGCTGAGGTGGTCACGTGGGGTCTCCATGCAAACTCCCATAGACGGCTTGCCAGCTTTCCCTCTAGGTAATAGTAAGAAACTCTATGCCTTTATCTAACTTGTCTGTAGGCATCTGTCAGCAGTTGTCTTTTGATTAACTCAGCGGCGCATTGCAAGGTGTAACTGCGTGTAAGGGTTGGGGTAATATGAAGTAACACACACGTACACGAAGAGAAGCGCTTCTAAATGTCGTGTGTGTTTGTGTGTTCCTTCATCAGGGTGAACGCACTATCCCGGCAAATCTTGTTGGCGCATTGCTTCTGAGAGGGTTTGTTTCTCACGGCACATCGTACATTTATGTACGTGTATAGATATTATGATCATTATCGCAATGACAGTCGTCACGTGGTTACGGCGCTCGGCTGCTGACTCGAAATACGCGGGTTCGATCCCGGCTGCGGCGGTCGAATTTCGATGGAGGCGAAATTCTAGAGGCCCGTGTATTGTGCGCGATATCGGTGCACTCTAAAGAACCCCAGGTGGTCGAAATTTCCGGAGCCGTTCTCTGCGGCGCCCCCCATGACCAACCAGTTGCCAAGTGCGATGCAGTTGAGTGTTTTTCATCGCCAATTTTTGCTTTTGTGAGGCTAATCGCTTGGTTCAGGCATGCATGTCAGACGTCATAGAGTCGCAGCCTGCATGCCTTGTGCTTGATTGACAAATGCTTCCATGGCAGTGTTGACATTGTTGCGTTGCGAGTCTCCGAGCGATGAGAGAAATGTGACAAGAACAGGATGAATGAACACAATTCTTCTGTACTGCCAGAAGTAATGCTGCTCCTGCCAGTGATCGGTTACAGAAAAAAAATTTAGAGTACTTTTTATTTATGTGTGTCCCTTCCCGCTACTCAGAGCCTTGTATTACAAAGTCTAGATCAGTGTGACTCTACATATAGCGAGTGCTAGTTTCGAGCTCGCTAATTGAACGCGCTTGTTTTCTCTCTTCCTCATTTGGTCAATCTTGCGTTTTACTGGTTTCTTTTTTCATCACTATGCTCCTGGTAGACTGCACTCAGTTTGATGTTCAATGCAGTGAAGTTGCACGCCACTATTGCTGGCTGTTATTTGGTTCACATGACAGCAGGCACAGAAATATTGTTTAAAGGGACACTGAGGAGAAATTGAAGTTGGCTTGTATCGACAGAATACCAGCTCCTGATTACAAAAACGCCACTCATACTGACAACAAAGCTCTTGTAACGTAGAAAAGAGCAAGAACCAAAATACAGGTATCGCCGCCACAGGCCAAACTCGCAAGTACAAGCGGGATGAGATCATAGAACAAAACAGTGTTGCTAGAACGAATGGTTCTAGCAACACCAGGAACCGAGAAACCATGCATCACTGAGGCGCAGCCAATGCATGCGCAAATCTCCTTGACGTCGCCAGATGGCGACACGTGCCCGGCTGCTACGCGCGCTCCTGAAGCATCGGGACAAATCAGCGCCTGTTTTCCGGCGGTAGGCGGGCTCCCGGTATTCCGCTAGCGGTAACAAGGTACACGGTATGCTAAAGGTGTCTATTTGCGAGAACTTCGTTGACGACTTCGAGAACGAGATCCATCGTAACGCTGGCAAAACGCCAGTGCAAACGTAATCGAAGCGACTGTAGCGACGGCCGCAATAGCCGATAGATGCCTTCAACGTGCGGCCGGCGGTAGCTTTCTTTTCGGCTGCTGCTAGGCCGCACTGCTGGCAGCCAGAAATCACGGAGTCTGCGTTACGTCATGTGCACGTCATGTTTCACGTCTCTTAGTCCTCTGTCGTCATAGACGAATCCCAAGTTTGAATCAGAGCGGCGGGAAAAACTTTTTCAACTTCGAATCCAAATTTCTTAGAAATAAATGCATCTTTCGCTGCCGGCCAAGTGGCAACAAAGCCATGACATGCCGAACTATCGGATTTTACTATAAAAAAAAATATTAATAGTGCTCTCCTCAGTGTCCCTTTAAATAAGTCCCAAATTGCAGGCGCTCGTGACATTTGTAACTCTCAACTCATGAAAGTTCAGAAGTGCGTTGCGAAGTAGAACGAGATGGTTGTAAGAGTACCTGTCAGTTGTCATGGTAGTGTGAAGTTTTCGGCACCCAAACAGGCAAGTGCCAGTAGAGTATGGCACAGACAGTGTCTGGTAAAAATCCTTGTTTCCCCATTAATCTTTTGTCGTGTTTCCTCTGTGCAGCATGTCAAAACCATTCGCTGTGGTGAAGTTTCCTCTTGAGGACGACTGCCTTGCAGTCATTCCTGTCGGATGGCTCACAGAGACAAAAGAAGAGTGCTACT
Organism: Amblyomma mixtum; assembly: GCF_055824585.1. Taxonomy (NCBI): domain Eukaryota; kingdom Metazoa; phylum Arthropoda; class Arachnida; order Ixodida; family Ixodidae; genus Amblyomma; species Amblyomma mixtum. The sequence goes on from NC_143016.1 coordinate 204,680,250, forward strand.
GGCCTGTGGCCAGGAGCTCGGAGGTGACGCGGCTCGCAAAAGCTGAGGCCGAGCCAGCTCTCGGAGGGGAGTGGATGCGTTGCCCAGTGGTCGTCGTTACCACTTGCCATAAGTAGTCTTATTGCAGACATATTGATGGTAGCTTCATCAGCGATTGTAAAGGCCTCTTTGCTAGATTCTGTGAGTCTGCACCTCTGCATGGCTAAATTACGACTAAGAAGTCATGTTGATAGCCACCGCTTAGCCAGCTGTCAAAAAGAGGAGCAGAATGAACTGTTAGCTATTGCACTTGTAAGCTGATGAACTACTTCTGAAACTCATTAGTGCCTTGTTTTTGAAGACCTGTAGTTCCCAGAATTAGTGCTGCACTCAGTATGCTTAATAATATTTAGTACAGAAAGGTTTAGTATGGTAATTTTTTTTTTTTGCATTATGAAACATTTTTTGGCACACAAAAAGCACAGACAAGGAAAGAGCACACAATACAAATGCCAGACATCAATTGATGCTTTGCGTTGTGTGCTCTTTCCTCATCCATGTTTGTTGTGCACTGAGACAGTGTTTCATAATGCAAATTCAGAACCAACTCATCCAGCTGTTTACATTTAGTTCAGTTTGAATTGTTAGCCTGTCGCAGTGGCTGAGTGGTCCATGCTGCTGAGCCGAGGGCCCAGGTTACATCCTGTCTGTGGTGAAATGGAGCAGTGCAGAATGCGCTTGTGCTCTGTAATATCAGTGCATGTTAAACAACCCCATGTGGTCTAAATTAATCTGGAGTCTTCCGCTACGTCATTCTTCATAGCTTAAAGCTGTTAAATCCTAGGAACCAGAATCACACTTTTAATTGCAAATAAAACAATGCTTCTGCCACATGAGTGTTTCACAGGCTTTCAAACTGATAGTCTGTTGGCCTGAGTGTTGCTATACAGGCAGCTGAACGGGCATCAAGTCAGCAAAGTAGCCCTCGGACATATTTTGTAGTGACAATTCTGTTAAGTATGGATACGTGTTTAATTATGAGGAATTATGTTAGTTAGTTTTTGGAACCCATAGTTTGTACAAGATTTTGGTGCATGGTATTGAGGGTGCCTAAGACTGTATGCTGTTTGGGCAATTAAATATGTGCTCTCGAAAGTCTGCCAGTTTCCTTTCATAAGGTTTCTGATATAAACAGCAAGCTTCTTGTGGTAAGCGGCCGTGATGGTTAGCAGTCTATGGTTGAGGAAGGAAGGACCCGTGCTCTCACTGTAATGTAAGTTATCAATCGCTCGTACAGCTCTTTTTTGTAAAGTAAGTACTTTCACAAAATTGGTTGAGGTATCGTTCCCCAGATCAACAAACAATATTGTACATGCGAAAAGACGAGAGAAATAAATTTGTAGTTTGAATTTTCGAGGCAGTATTGTGCGAAATTTATTTAGGATACCAACAGAGCGAGCCATTTTAGTGCAAACGTAGTTTACACGATCTGTCCAGAGTAAATGTTCTTCAAAAATGACTCCAAGGAACATTGTAGAGCTGACACGAGTTATAGGAGCTTGCTCGAAGTAAATTTGGAAGTTGTTCGGAACTTCCTTATTTTTGGCTCTAAACAGTATGTACTTTGTTTTCCTGACATTAAGTTCTAACCTATTTGATTTTAACCAAACAGACAATTGGGATAACCAACTATTGGAGGCTGCTTGCAAAATATTAATATCTTGCCCTGAAAAAAATACCTTAGTATCGTCTGCATAGATTATAATGTTGTCTGCTGGATGAAGGTTGACGATATCATTAATATATAATAAGAACAACGTTGGTCCTAGAACGGAGCCCTGTGGCACACCAGACACAATCTGACCGATCCCAGATGAAATACCGTTAATGATAGTTGTTTGAGATCGGTTGTCAAGGTAGCTAGCAAATAAGGTTAAAGGAACGCCGTGTATTCCATAACAATGCATTTTTTCAAGCAATATCTTATGGTTAACCGAGTCAAACACTTTCCTCATATCAAGGAATATGCCAACTGTTAGCAGTTTATTTTCTATGTTTTCAATTAGCTTTTCTTTGATTTCCAGTAAGGCGGCCTCAGTTGTTTTGTTTTTTTGAAATCCGTACTGTTGCTTGGAGATGACATGGTTTTTGTCGAGATATTGAGAATGTTTGCAGGATCCTACAAGAGCGCCGAAAAAAAGGTGCGGCGCTACGAGTTCACTTCAGCCCTAGAAAGCTCGGCAGTTTCTGGTGATTGAAATTCTCATATTTCTTTATTGATGAGAAATTATTTTGCATACTCAACAAGACGTTCATGTGCAATTCTTTTTTAGGAAATGAGGGCCACAACGATGTTGTACAGCTGCCGTCACCACGTAAGACATGAATTCTCATTTGTTAAGCCGCCGCGGTGGCTCAGTGGTTACGGCGCTCGGCTGCTGACCCCAAAGACTCGGGTTCGATCCCGGCCAAGGCGGTCGAATTTTGATGGAGGCGAAATTCTAGAGGCCCGTGTGCTGTGCGATGTCAGTGCACGTTGAAGAACCCCAGGTGGTCGAAATTTCCGGAGCCCCTCACTACGGCGTCCCTCATAGCCTGAGTCGCCTTTGGATGGTAACCGCCTTAAAACTAAAACACTATTTCTCATTTCTATTTAATGTAAGGTCGACATTGTGTTAGTTTTGATTGGGGATTTATGGTAGTATGCTTGCAAAATCTGGGGAAAAAACTCCACCGTAGCTAATTGCACTTGCAGAGAAATGGAGCGTGCTCAGACTTGGCATCAGCTTTTTACATTTGCCATGCTCTCAGATCAGCAGTGAATCTGCCAGTAACCATTTCGTGGCAAACTCTCTTACCCACGTTAACAGTACTGCGAACAGGTTTCTATTCACATGACATATATTCCGCTCTCTGTGTTTGGTTTCGCCATGACAGTTTCTTTTGTGTCCTTAAATGTACCGTATTTTCCAGTGTATAAGACGCACCCGCCATATATGCAGGCTGTAATTGAAAAAGTTGCTATATAAGACGCACCCTTATATAAGACGCACCCCAGTTTTCCCAGTTGGGCTAGTGAGGATCAATTAAACACGCTTGCGCGACCATCACGAAATTCACCGTACTTGTGAGAAATTCTTAAGCAACGCTAAGTGGTCGAAAAAGGCAACACTCACGCCATTCCTGCCCACGTTTTGGAAAAAAAGAAAGAAAAACGAAAAAACTCTCCCACATGTCCATAAGAACATTTTATTTCTACTTAAAACCTTGGAAGTCTTCACCTTCGGATGCGCTATCAAAAAGTTCGCCCATTTCTGGTGGCAACGCAACTGAAATATTCTCTTCGCACTACGTACATGGAGCAAACAAAGTGGCAAAGGGTGGCTGAAAAAAGAACGCCGGCTTGTCCTGGCTTGTCTTGACAATGGCGAGAAGCGTGATTGTCGTCATCTTTTGGCATTTCACATTACTTTTGCTTGGGGCCTCCGAAACGGTGGTGTGTTTGTGATCCCGGAAGTCGTCATCCCCGTCGTTTCATGATAAAGTTCACCTAAAAAAAGTTGCGCACGGTGGTCCCCGTATTGAAGTATTAACCGTGTTACAACCGCTTCATTGCTAGTGATATTTTTTCGGTAAAAAAGGCTTGAACATGAACCTGAGTAATTTCTGAACTCTAAAAAAAAAACGAAAAATTCGCATATAAGACGCATCCTTGTATAGGACGCACCAGCAAGATTTTTGAAAAAAGCCGCGTCTTATACACCGGAAAATACGGTACCAATGCACCATGCTGGTGCATGAGAAATGTAATTATTGAAGTACTATAGACACATATTTAAAAAATTGAAAACTGATTTTTCAGGAAAGAAAGTGGTGCAGTAATTCTCTCACATTTCGGTGGACATTCATAAGAGAAGGGATAAAGGAGGGAGTGTGAGAAGAAAGGAAGAAGGAGGTGCCGTAGCGCCCTGGGATAATTTCAGCCGACTGGGGATCTTTAACGTGCACTGACATCGCACAGCACACGGGCACCTCTTGCGTTTCGCCTCCATCGAAACGCGCCGCCGCAGTCGGATCACAACGTTCTTTTATGTGTCATAGGTATCTGCATGATGTGACATTGTTTGTCACGTCAACTACTTGTCATGGAGGTGTCGGTTTTGATGGGTTTTGAATTATGACGTCTTTGTACAGCCTGTGATTGAAACCAAATTAAAATATCTTTTCGGCCAAAGGAAGTGTTACTATTGCCTGGGGGGCATCTCTATATAACCAGGAATTTGTTTCTGAACTTCGTAATTTTGTGTCTATTGTGTTTTAAAAAGATCACCTGTATGAAAAACAGCCTGGCCATGCAACTGTTCTGTCCCTTCTACAAAAATATCCTGAAGTAGCATTTCTGCATTCAATTAGGATAGAAATGTGACATTGTGGTTGTACACAGTAGTGTGTTCTGTACTTCCTGGATTGCCATCAATGACGCATGTTCATCTCCAGCCCCACTGAATCACTCTGGGGAGAGCGTGAACGAAAACAGTGCGCCACCCAGCAAGCTGGAGGGGTCGACAGCTGGGACTGTTGATGGTGAGATTTTCACTTTGTTTACTTTTGTGCAAAAAGAGAAATGCAAGCCAAACATGGGGACACAGTGAGAGGACAGAACAAATGCTGCTTGTCCCGTCTTTTCACTGTGTTCCTTTTAATTACACTCCTATTTTGTCTAGTATCAAGTGACACAACAAAATATAGAAGCTAGATCTTCTTTGCCTTAAAGAAAAACAGAGCAAATTTTAAATTTCTCATTGTACCTGCTGCTGCCGAGCAGCAGTCAACAGGCCCAGAAAGACCTAGAGAATATACTTATTCAGGAAGATATTTGCACGGAGTTCTCCTCAGTGGCTCTTGAAACGGTGCTAGGAGCACATTTCTAGTTTCAAACTATGTGCTTTAAAATGGGTCACTCTGAAAATCATCACATGTATTTCTCAAAAACGATTGTATTGAACTGAAGTGGTACTGGAATTTACAACCTAGTACTTCCATTGCTTTCTCCTCTTGTGATTCATAGTGGAGTGGTTGTGTGCCCTTCCCAAGAGCTGTATGTTGTGCTTTTGTTGGGTTCTTTTGGATCCTGGCATTTCTGTTGCCTCTCTCGGCCTACATCACCACCAGGAAGCCACTCCTACGAATTGCACTCTACACAGTAGTCCCATGTTCTGTGCATTTGTTTCCTTACCAGCATAATTTGGTCGCTTGGTCGCGGTTGGTCAGCAAGGCCCATATTGTAATTTTTCATTGTCTTTCAAAGTATTTTAAAAGTTTACTGGTTGGAAGTCAATGCAGTGCCTTGGATGCAGCGAAATGTGCTGAAAAAAAATTAATTGCGCTATCACAAAGCTCCCATAAAGGGTGCTGAAGAAGATAAGCAGCCAATAATGGCATGCTCTGAAGGAGGACCTCTTGCTTAGGAAAGAACTGGACAGCCTAACTGCCTTGTGGAGCACATCAGCTGGCTCCTAGTCTTGTCTTGCCTGCAGCAAAATGGATGCGTGGTAAGAGATAAATGTGACCTTGTTTTATTTCTCAACAGTTTGGGACCTCCTGTGCCTAGCAAGAAACATTTGGTCCACCTCTTTGTTGCATTTCGCTTGTCAGCTAAGGGCTATAATTCCATAAGGGCTATCTTTGTTGCAGTTTTAATGCATTGATCCCTGCCAGCACTTGCAGTTAGAACAGATGTCTACCTCCAGCATTTTGGCCAATGTGGGTTTTGCCGTGAGCAATACTTTCCAAATGGTGCAATGCTATATTAAGGGCACAGGCCTGCTCTGCTTTCTCGCTTCTATTAGCACATGCTTCTCATGACACTGGAAGAATCCACTTGCGACTAACTGCTGCCATCTCTGCCATGGTGCAATAGCAGTGGAAATGCCCATGAAGCAATGTAAAAATTGGCGAAGCTCATAGACTGAGAAGTCCTTTACACAACAAGGCTGCAGGTTCTGTGCTAGCTATCACACATAGAGCAGCTCCATTTCACCTAGGTGTTTGTCAGTGCATGGTGACATTTATGGCATTTAAATTAGGCTAGCAAGGAATAGAACATGAATTAGAAGTGTCCTGGAGGATAAAAACTGGGGGAAGTTTAGGAGCATAGTACAGAGTGTGTTGCTGCCTACTGTTAGCCTCATACTGTTCTTTATTGTACCTCAGTGCGCAAATGATATTATTGCGCCCAGGTTAACCCTGCTCTCACTGAAATTGTTGATTGCTTCAGTTTCAGCTACCCTGCTGAAGCTGATGTGCCTGGTGCTGGAGATCCGACAGCAGCATCGCGACTTAATGCAGCGGTTACAAAGGCTGGAGGATCACGTGCTGCTGCGGTCGGACCGGCAGCTGGAGCAGAGGACTCGGCCAGTGTCCCCCTCGCCACCGCCTCCCACCCTTGCACTGCCCGCATTCTCCCCCGAGGAGTTGGACACTGTGGAAGCTGCCGTCCAGGACGACAGCGTGGCTGCTGGACTGGTGATTTAATGTTTCTGATAATTCGTGTCTGGAAAAAATGAATGCCTACTAACGAATTGCATGAATAATGTAATTCCGAGGTTTGTGAAGAAATCTTGAGCTCCAAGAGTATTTGCATGCCGTGCTCTGTGAATAACATGCTCTTCATAGATATAATTCCTACTGTTGTGCTGGAGTGTGCTGTCACAGTGTGTTTTGTTAATGTAAATGTCTTGTTCATGAAAGTTGCTTGCTGATATACACACTGGCTGTTTCAGTGAACATTTTCAGGAATTCCTAAGAATAGGGAGTTCAAAATAGAAGAAATATTTGCAGGTACACACGCACAGTTATGCAGTAAATTATGTCCACCACTGCTGAGAGATCGTTCCTCCAAAAAAAAAAATTGTTTTCCCATATCGAACTTGCGCTTCTTTAGGAATTTTTGAGAGTGTTCACTGGAACGCCCTGTCGATTCCTTGTGTGGTGAGATTTACTGTTGGAAGCAAAAGTGGTACGCAATGCCCAGCCGGTAGCAGAGCTTGCAAAAACTGCATCACGTGTTGGGACAGCTGTTAGGGGACCCTCTTTATCTGCTCTTTGGCTCCTATCAATTTGTTGGGCTCAGTAGCAGTGCTGAACATGTGGCGCTCGCAATATTGCTTACGGCAAGTGCCAGTTCTCACATCATGTTTCAGCCACGCAATGCAAAGAAAATGCCACCTGCGAGACTGCTGTCGCATCAGAGCGTTTAGGCGAGAAGGAGCGCTAAACAGCAAACCAAGCTACTGATGCTGGTTCTGTGCGAAGCATTGCACCTGTCACATCTTGTAGTAGCTTGGTATTTGGCGGTGCAGTCACAGGCTTTTTTGGGGCAGTTGCTCTCAGATGGTGTCACTCAATGTCATTCGATGTAGTTTTCCAGAGCTCTGCCGGTGGCCGGTCGTTGCATAACAGACTTGGTTCCAACAATTTTTTTTTCTCAGTCAAATATTTCTGTGATTACATTATTGTTTTACATCGATCAACAGCAAAAAAAAATCCCCTATGCTTTTGTTGCCTGTGGCTGCCTTTCTTCGTATGTGTCTCATAACGAGCCCCTCATTTTCCTTACATTTGTCATTTATTGTTGTGCTGTTTTAATTTAGTTCAGCAGTGGACTTTGTAGCTAACATTAAGGATGTTGTAAGGTCTGTTTTACAGGAAGCTGAGCTTTCGGTTAATATACTGTTGCATGAACTGCTGTGAACACAGCTGGAAGTTGGTCCTCTCTCAGCGCGTCTTTAATTTCGGCTAGGTTTCCCAAATAATGGGGCAGCTTTAACCCACCTCTTCCCTGTCTTTTGCTCACATTATGCACATTTCATTACTTAATCTGCTGCCAAAAACAAGCAACATCGTTTAATTAAATGTGGTTGCTAAGCACGCAGCTTTACTCAGGTGCTTGGGGATTTAAATAAGCGCCCTTTGTATAGCATTAATTAGACTGCTCAATTTCAGGGTAGTGAGCCCCGCCATGGTGGCTCAGTGGTTAGGGCACTCGACTGCTGAACCCAAAGACTCAGGTTCAAACCCAGCCGTGATGGCCAGTTTTCCATGGAGGCGAAAAGCAAGGCGCCCGTGTGCAGTGTGATGTCAGTGGCGCATGTTAAAGACCCCACGTGGTCGAAACTTCCGGAGCCCTCCACTATGGTGTCCCTCATCATAGCCTGAGTCACTTTGGAACTTTAAGTTCTACAAACCAAATCAATTTTAGCGTAACGGCTGTGCAGAGAAAACACATCCAGCACATAGATATCTGCAAAAAGCATTATAGTTATAATATAATAATGTCCAAGATGCAAAGCATAATGGGTAGGAGTTGGCCACCTTTGCTTAATCGCTAAAGTTTCCCTGCTCTTAGTAAACTGGGAAAAAAAAAGAATGTCCATATTGGTGGTGGTGCTTTCTGCTGGTAGCAACTAGTCAAGCTATTGTATCATACAGAAATTATGCATTATGATTGTAGGTACTCGCATGGGCTGTTGACAGGTAGTCACACAATTGTCTTAGCTATTCGATTCTGCTAAACTAAATGAAATTATAATTGATGTTTGTGCCTAATAGCTTGTGCACCTGTGGTGTTTCTTTTCAGCGAAAGCAGCTGGTCCGCCTGGGGGGCAAGGGCCTGAGGGAGGTGGGCTCCAACATAATGACCGCCATCATGGGGGTGGCTGTACAGAGGATGTACAGCCTCCATGGCCGCAAGGGCAAGTGGTCATTTATTGCCCTGAAGTTTTGCAAGGTGGCAACAGGTATGTTGTTGCAGTAGCTTTTAAATGAATTTTAAAAGATGAGTGGAAGAACATGCACCAGGTTCTGCTGCACTTTGTTTTCTTTTCTTCTTTTCAGTTGATACTTTACCAGTTTTCTTTTTCATTACAGGTGAATATTTTGTTACTGTTTTTATGGGGGTAGTCATCTGCAGTTTTCTTCCATGTGCATCTGAAGATATATGAGTCAGCAGATGCCTTTCAAAGAAAGCCCTCCCATCAGTCACATCCATCTCTTGTCATGGATCGTAGTCGTGCCTTGTATCTGCCAGCCATTTGTGCTCCCATATGTTAGTAGTGCAAAGTGGTCGACCGTGATGTCGCAGCAGCTTTATACAGTTGGTTAGAAGAGCTTTCAGGTGGATTTTCTCCTCAAGTTGTATTTGGATACTGTAGTCCTTTCATTTTGGCACGCACTTTGAGTTAACATGTACTTGTGGCCTTTTCTGTTTTCTCTGTTGCTGAAATAATCTTGATTTCTGTTAACGAGCAAACTTTTTCTGCTGGCCTAAAATGAACGCTTATCTTATGCAGATGCCATCTGTGAGAAAACGGGGGCGGATGTGGTGGAAGCGCAGGGGTTTATTAGGAAGTGGTTGCCAGGTTCGGTGGACCGTGGCGGCGGACGCAAAAGGCGTTTTGCCGAAGCGTTTCTGCCAAGTACCGCTGCCGGCCTGGCAACCAATGCGAGCCCCTGTGCTTCAGCCCCCAGCACAGTGCCCTCCCTTCCCCAAGCGGCCCCCACCTCCCAGAAATCCTCCTCCCGCGCGGCCCTGGCTCCTTCCCAAGGTCCCGCCTCCTGCGCGTCCCCAGCCACGGTGCCTAATTATTTAATAAATTGTTTCTCAGTTGGATTCTTTCGTTGCCTCATTTTGTTGTGCATGTGTATAGAAGAGATGATTGCAGCTTTGCAATGCCAAAACCCATGGCTTTCCCAATGCGAACATTAACTGGAATGTGAATATTCGCTGAACTGGAAATGCAATGGCATAAACTTCGGGCAAGCGTTAGCAGAAAGGCTGAACAGTGGCCTAATTGTGGTATGTCAAGCCGGTGTTGGTAGAGCAGCTGAAAGTGGGTACAATAGCGGCATGAATGTCGGTTCAGTGTTGGTAGAGCGGCTGAACAGTGGTCTGATAGTGGCATGAATGTCGGTTCAGTGTTGGTAGAGTGGCTGAAAGTGGGTACAATAGCGGCGTGAATGTCGGTTCAGTGTTGGTAGAGCGGCTGAACAGTGGTCTGAGAGTGGCATGAATGTCGGTTCAGTGTTGGTAGAGCGGCTGAACAGTGGTCTGATAGTGGCATGAATGTCGGTTCAGTGTTGGTAGAGTGGCTGAACAGTGGTCTGAGAGTGGCATGAATGTCGGTTCAGTGTTGGTAGAGCGGCTGAACAGTGGTCTGATAGTGGCATGAATGCCGGTTCAGTGTTGGTCCGAACATCAGGCCAAGGTTGGAAAAAGTAACTTTTTGCCCCAATGCCGACGTCGGTACGACTTTCGAGCCGGTTTTGACCAGCATTATGCCAGCGTCGGTCCATTGTTGGTGTGCTGCTTGGGTGCTTTGGAGCAAATTAGGTCGATATGCCTGTGGATTAGGTGTGAATGTTACTCCCAGATACTGAAATATTTTTACTTGTGATAAGTTGTTTGATCTGTTTTTATAAGTGTATTTAAATGGTTGTTTTTGGTCGTAAGTTTCATGACAACGATTTTCTTGAAATTAAATTTGCCATTTCTCACTTCAATCGCAGAACACTGAAAACGCTTCATTTAGTTTCTCTTGCTGCCGTAAATAAATCTTATTGCTTTTCTTTGAAGAGACTCAGGTTTTTTTACATCACGCACATGATAGGGCGACCAAATAGCGCATGTATGCTCAAGAATTGGTCTTATTAGGCATTTTTATATGCGGTAAGCTTGTGCTTTGGAGCAAATTAGGTCGATATGCCTGTGGATTAGGTGTGAATGTTACTCCCAGATACTGAAATCTCTTTACTTGTGATAAGTTGTTTGATCTGTTTTTATAAGTGTATTTAAATGGTTCGTTTTTAGTCGTAAGTGTCATGACAACACTATTCTTGAAATTAAATTTGCCATTTCTCACTTGAATCGCAAAACACTGAAAACGCTTCATTTAGTTTCTCTTGCTGCCGTAAATAAATCTTATTGCTTTTTTTGAAGAGACTCAGGTTTTTTTACATCACTCACATGATAGGGTGACCAAACAGGGCATGTATGCTCAAGAATTGGTCTTATTAGGCATTTTTATATGCGGTAAGCTTGTGGTTTAAGAAAATTAGGTCGATATGCCTGTGTATTAGGTGTGAATGTGAAGACTGAAATCTCTTTACTTGTGATAAGTTGTTTGATCTGTTTTTATAAGTGTATTTAAATGGTACTTTTTTGGTCGTAAGTGTCATGACAACGATTTTCTTGAAATTAAATTTGATATTTCTCACTTCAATCGCAGAACACTGAAAACGCTTCATTTAGTTTCTCTTGCTGCCGTAAATAAATCTTATTGCTTTTCTTTGAAGAGACTCAGGTTTTTTTACATCACGCACATGATAGGGTGACCAAACAGGGCATGTATGCTCAAGAATTGGTCTTATTAGGCATTTTTATATGCGGTAAGCTTGTGCTTTGGAGGAAATTAGGTCGATATGCCTGTGGATTAGGTGTGAATGTTACTCCCAGATACTGAAATCTCTTTACTTGTGATAAGTTGTTTGATCTCTTTTTATAAGTGTATTTAAATGGTTCTTTTTTGGTCGTAAGTTTCATGACAACGATTTTCTTGAAATTAAATTTGCCATTTCTCACTTGAATCGCAGAACACTGAAAACGCTTCATTTAGTTTCTCTTGCTGCCGTAAATAAATCTTATTGCTTTTTTTGAAGAGACTCAGGTTTTTATTACATCACTCACATTATAGGGTGACCAAACAGGGCATGTATGCTCTAGAATTGATCTTATTAGACATTTTATATGCGGTAAGCTTGTGCTTTGGAGCAAATTAGGTCGATATGCCTGTGCATTAGGTGTGAATGTTACTCCCAAAGACTGAAATCTCTTTACTTGTGATAAGTTGTTTGAGCTGTTTTTATAAGTGTTTTTAAATGGTTTTTTTTGGTCGTAAGTGTCATGACAACGATTTTCTTGAAATTAAATTTGCCATTTCTCACTTGAATCGCAGAACACTGAAAACGCTTCATTTAGTTTCTCTTGCTGCCGTAAATAAATCTTATTGCTTTTTTTGAAGAGACTCAGGTTTTTATTACATCACTCACATGATAGGGTGACCAAACAGGGCATGTATGCTCTAGAATTGATCTTATTAGACATTTTATATGCGGTAAGCTTGTGCTTTGGAGCAAATTAGGTCGATATGCCTGTGCATTAGGTGTGAATGTTACTCCCAAAGACTGAAATATCTTTACTTGTGATAAGTTGTTTGAGCTGTTTTTATAAGTGTATTTAAATGTTTTTTTTTTGGTCGTAAGTGTCATGACAACGATTTTCTTGAAATTAAATTTGCCATTTCTCACTTGAATCGCAGAACACTGAAAACGCTTCATTTAGTTTCTGTTCCTGCCGTAAATAAATCTTATTGCTTTTCTTTGAAGAGACTCAGGTTTTTTACATCACGCACATGATAGGGTGACCAAACAGCGCATGTATGCTCAAGAATGGGTCTTATTAGGCATTTTTATATGCGGTAAGCTTGTGCTTTGGAGCAAATTAGGTCGAAATGCCTGTGGATTAGGTGTGAATGTTACTCCCAGATACTGAAATCTCTTTACTTGTGATAAGTTGTTTGATCTGTTTTTATAAGTGTATTTAAATGGTTCTTTTTTGGTCGTAAGTTTCATGACAACGATTTTCTTGAAATTAAATTTGCCATTTCTCACTTGAATCGCAGAACACTGAAAACGCTTCATTTAGCTTCTCTTGCTGCCGTAAATAAATCTTATTGCTTTTCTTTGAAGAGACACAGGTTTATTTACATCACGCACATGAAAGGGTGACCAAACAGTGCATGCATGCTCAAGAATTGATCTTATTAGGCATTTTTATATGCGGTAAGCTTGTGCTTTGGAGCAAATTAGGTCGATATGCCTGTGCATTAGGTGGGAATGTTACTCCCAAATACTGAAATCTCTTTTGAAACTTGGGAAAAACCCACCTAGGCGCAAATGATTTCACGACACAAAAAGAGACGAGGAGACAACGGACAGGCGCCATTACTTCCAACTATTTATTGCGCGAAAAAACACATACATTTATAGTCTCAGGCAACGCCCACATCTACACACCACGTGCCTTATCGCAGCCCTGACTTATCGCCTAGCACGTACATTATTGCTCAGAAAATCGTACTCCGCCGCATACAACCTAACTGATGTGTCACTCACGCACAAGGCTGCGTTTTTCTTTATGTGAAAGGCTTAAAATAAAAGCCTCGCCTGCTTGAATTTGCTCTTGACCAGAATCCTCGCCTTTTTCATTCGAGGTGCACACTTGCACGTGTTAATGTGGCGCCTGTCCGTTGTCTCCTCGTCTCTTTTTGTGTCGTGAAATCATTTGCGCCTAGGTGGGTTTTTTCCCAAGTTTCAAGATGAATAACCAACTAGCCCGTCAACATGCCTTACTGAAATCTCTTTACTTGTGATAAGTTGCTTGATCTGTTTTTATAGTGTATTTAAATGGTTCTTTTTTGGTCGTAAGTGTCATGACAACAGTTTTCTTGAAATTAAATTTACCATTTCTCACTTCAATCGCAGAACACTGAAAACGCTTCATTTAGTTTCTCTTGCTGCCGTAAATAAATCTTATTGGTTTTCTTTGAAGAAACTCAGGTTTTTTTACATCACGCACATGATAGGGTGACCAAACAGCGCATGTATGCTCAAGAATTGGTCTTATTATTCATTTTTATATGCGGTAAGGTTGTGCTTTGGAGCAAATTAAGTCGATATGCCTGTGGATTAGGTGTGAATGTTACTCCCAGATACTGAAATCTATTTACTTGTGATAGGTTGTTTGATCTGTTTTTATAAGTGTATTTAAATGGTTCTTTTTTGCTCGTAAGTGTCATGACAACGATTTTCTTGAAATTAAATTTGCCATTTCTCACTTCAATCGCAGAACACTGAAAACGCTTTATTTTACATTCTCTTGCTGCCGTAAATAAATCTTATTGCTTTTCTTTGAAGAGACTCAGGTTTTTTTACATCACGCACATGATAGGGTGACCAAACAGCGCATGTATGATCAAGAACTGGTCTTATTAGGCATTTTTATATGCGGTAAGCTTGTGCTTTGGAGCAAATTAGGTCGATATGCCTCTGGATTAGGTGTGAATATTACTCCCAGATACTGAAAGCTCTTTACTTGTGATAAGTTGTTTGATCTGTTTTTATAAGTGTATTTAAATGGTTCTTTTTTGGTTGTAAGTGTCATGACAACGATTTTCTTGAAATTAAATTTGCCATTTCTCACTTCAATCGCAGAACTCTGAAAACGCTTTATTTTACATTCTCTTGCTGCCGTAAATAAATCTTATTGCTTTTCTCTGAAGAGACTCAGGTTTTTTTACATCACTCACATGATAGGGTGACGAAACAGGGCATGTATGCTCAAGAATTGATCTTATTAGGCATTTTTATATGCGGTAAGCTTGTGCTTTGGAGCAAATTAGGTCGATATGCCTGTGGATTAGATGTGAATGTTACTCCCAGATACTGGAATCTCTTTACTTGTGATAAGTTGTTTGATCTGTTTTTATAAGTGTATTTAAATGGTTCTTTTTTAGTCGTAAGTGTCATGACAGCGATTTTCTTGAAATTAAATTTGCCATTTCTCACTTCAATCGCAGAACACTGAAAACGCTTCATTTAGTTTCTCTTGCTGCCGTAAATAAATCTTATTGCTTTTCTTTGAAGAGACACAGGTTTTTTTACATCACGCACATGAAAGGGTGACCAAACAGCGCATGCATGCTCAAGAATTGATCTTATTAGGCATTTTTATATGTGGTAAGCTTGTGCTTTGAAGCAAATTAGGTCATATGCCTGTGCATTAGATGTGAATGTTACTCCCAGATACTGAAATCTCTTGTGATGAGTTGTTTGATCTGTTTTTATAAGTGTATTTAAATGGTTCGTTTTTGGTCGTAAGTGTCATGACAACGATTTTCTTGAAATTAAATTTGCCATTTCTCACTTGAATCGCAGAACACTGAAAAGGCTTCATTTAGTTTCTCTTGCTGCCGTAAATAAATCTTATTGCTTTTTTTGAAGAGACTCAGGTTTTTTTTACATCACTCACGTGATAGGGTGACCAAACAGGGTACGTATGCTCTAGAATTGATCTTATTAGGCATTTTTATATGCGGGAAGCTTGTGCTTTGGAGCAAATTAGGTCGATATGCCTGTGCATTAGGTGTGAATGTTACTCCCAAAGACTGAAATCTCTTTAGTTGTGATAAGTTGTTTGAGCTGTTTTTATAAGTGTATTTAAATGGTTTTTTTGGTCGTAAGTGCTTGACAACGATTTTCTTGAAATTAAATTTGCCATTTCTCACTTGAATGACAGAACACTGAAAACGCTTCATTTAGTTTCTCTTCCTGCCGTAAATAAATCTTATTGCTTTTCTTTGAAGAGACTCAGGTTTTTTTTACATCACGCACATGATAGGGTGACCAAACAGTGCATGTATGCTCAAGAATTGGTCTTATTAGGCATATTTATATGCGGTAAGCTTGTGGTTTAAGAAAATTAGGTCGATATGCCTGTGTATTAGGTGTGAATGTGAAGACTGAAATCTCTTTACTTGTGATAAGTTGTTTGATCTGTTTTCATAAGTGTATTTAAATGGTACTTTTTTGGTCGTAAGTGTCATGACAACGATTTTCTTGAAATTAAATTTGATATTTCTCACTTCAATCGCAGAACACTGAAAACGCTTCATTTAGTTTCTCTTGCTGCCGTAAATAAATCTTATTGCTTTTCTTTGAAGAGACTCAGGTTTTTTACATCACGCACATGATAGGGTGACCAAACAGGGCATGTATGCTCAAGAATTGGTCTTATTAGGCATTTTTATATGCGGTAAGCTTGTGCTTTGGAGGAAATTAGGTCGATATGCCTGTGGATTAGGTTTTAATGTTACTCCCAGATACTGAAATCTCTTTACTTGTGATAAGTTGTTTGATCTGTTTTTATAAGTGTATTTAAATGGTTCTTTTTTGGTCGTAAGCGTCATGACAACGATTTTCTTGAAATTAAATTTGCCATTTCTCACTTCAATCGCAGAACACTGAAAACGCTTCATTTAGTTTCTCTTGCTGCCGTAAATAAATCTTATTGCTTTTCTTTGAAGAGACACAGGTTTTTTTACATCACGCACATGAAAGGGTGACCAAACAGCGCATGCATGCTCAAGAATTGATCTTATTAGGCATTTTTATATGTGGTAAGCTTGTGCTTTGGAGCAAATTAGGTCATATGCCTGTGCATTAGATGTGAATGTTACTCCCAGATACTGAAATCTCTTGTGATGAGTTGTTTGATCTGTTTTTATAAGTGTATTTAAATGGTTCGTTTTTGGTCGTAAGTGTCATGACAACGATTTTCTTGAAATTAAATTTGCCATTTCTCACTTGAATCGCAGAACACTGAAAAGGCTTCATTTAGTTTCTCTTGCTGCCGTAAATAAATCTTATTGCTTTTTTTGAAGAGACTCAGGTTTTTTTTACATCACTCACGTGATAGGGTGACCAAACAGGGTACGTATGCTCTAGAATTGATCTTATTAGGCATTTTTATATGCGGGAAGCTTGTGCTTTGGAGCAAATTAGGTCGATATGCCTGTGCATTAGGTGTGAATGTTACTCCCAAAGACTGAAATCTCTTTAGTTGTGATAAGTTGTTTGAGCTGTTTTTATAAGTGTATTTAAATGGTTTTTTTGGTCGTAAGTGCTTGACAACGATTTTCTTGAAATTAAATTTGCCATTTCTCACTTGAATGACAGAACACTGAAAACGCTTCATTTAGTTTCTCTTCCTGCCGTAAATAAATCTTATTGCTTTTCTTTGAAGAGACTCAGGTTTTTTTTTACATCACGCACATGATAGGGTGACCAAACAGTGCATGTATGCTCAAGAATTGGTCTTATTAGGCATATTTATATGCGGTAAGCTTGTGGTTTAAGAAAATTAGGTCGATATGCCTGTGTATTAGGTGTGAATGTGAAGACTGAAATCTCTTTACTTGTGATAAGTTGTTTGATCTGTTTTTATAAGTGTATTTAAATGGTACTTTTTTGGTCGTAAGTGTCATGACAACGATTTTCTTGAAATTAAATTTGATATTTCTCACTTCAATCGCAGAACACTGAAAACGCTTCATTTAGTTTCTGTTGCTGCCGTAAATAAATCTTATTGCTTTTCTTTGAAGAGACTCAGGTTTTTTTACATCACGCACATGATAGGGTGACCAAACAGGGCACGTATGCTGAAGAATTGGTCTTATTAGGCATTTTTATATGCGGTAAGCTTGTGCTTTGGAGGAAATTAGGTCGATATGCCTGTGGATTAGGTTTGAATGTTACTCCCAGATACTGAAATCTCTTTACTTGTGATAAGTTGTTTGATCTGTTTTTATAAGTGTATTTAAATGGTACTTTTTTGGTCGTAAGTGTCATGACAACGATTTTCTTGAAATTAAATTTGATATTTCTCACTTCAATCGCAGAACACTGCAAACGCTTCATTTAGTTTCTCTTGCTGCCGTAAATAAATCTTATTGCTTTTCTTTGAAGAGACTCAGGTTTTTTTACATCACGCACATGATAGGGTGACCAAACAGGGCATGTATGCTCAAGAATTGGTCTTATTAGGCATTTTTATATGCGGTAAGCTTGTGCTTTGGAGGAAATTAGGTCGATATGCCTGTGGATTAGGTGTGAATATTACTCCCAGATACTGAAAGCTCTATACTTGTGATAAGTTGTTTGATCTGTTTTTATAAGTGTATTTAAATGGTTCTTTTTTGGTCGTAAGCGTCATGACAACAATTTTCTTGAAATTAAATTTGCCATTTCTCACTTCAATCGCAGCACACTGAAAAGGCTTCATTTAGTTTCTCTTGCTGCCGTAAATAAATCTTATTGCTTTTTTTTGAAGAGACTCAGGTTTTTTTACATCACGCACATGATAGGGTGATCAAACAGCGCATGTATGATCAAGAATTGGTCTTATTAGGCATTTTTATATGCGGTAAGCTTGTGCTTTGGAGCAAATTATGTCGATATGCCTGTGGATTAGGTGTGAATATTACTCCCAGATACTGAAAGCTCTTTACTTGTGATAAGTTGTTTGATCTGTTTTTATAAGTGTATTTAAATGGTTCTTTTTTGGTCGTAAGTGTCATGACAACGATTTTCTTGAAATTAAATTTGCCATTTCTCACTTCAATCGCAGAACACTGAAAACGCTTCATTTAGTTTTTCTTGCTGCCGTAAATAAATCTTATTGCTTTTTTTTGAAGAGACTCAGGTTTTTTTTACATCACTCGAATGATAGGGTGACGAAACAGGGCATGTATGCTCAAGAATTGATCTTATTAGGCATTTTTATATGCGGTAAGCTTGTGCTTTGGAGCAAATTAGGTCGATATGCCTGTGGATTAGGTGTGAATGTTACTCCCAGATACTGAAATCTCTTTATTTGTGATAAGTTGTTTGATCTGTTTTTATAAGTGTATTTAAATGGTTCTTTTTTGGTCGTAAGTGTCATGAACACGATTTTCTTGAAATTAAATTTGCCATTTCTCACTTCAATCGCAGAACACTGAAAACATTTCATTTAGTTTCTCTTGCTGCCGTAAATAAATCTTATTGCTTTTCTTTGAAGAGACTCAGGTTTTTTTACATCACGCACATGATAGGGCGACCAAACAGCGCATGTATGCTCAAGAATTGGTCTTATTAGGCATTTTTATATGCGGTAAGCTTGTGCTTTGGAGCAAATTAGGTCGATATGCCTGTGCATTAGTTGGGAATGGTACTCCCAAATACTGAAATCTCTTTTGAAACTTGGGAAAAACCCACCTAGGCGCAAATGATTTCACGACACAAAAAGAGACGAGGAGACAACGGACAGGCGCCATTACTTCCAACTATTTATTGCTCGAAAAAACACATACATTTATATTCTCAGGCAACGCCCACATCTACACACCACGTGCCTTTTCGCAGCCCTGACTTATCGCCTAGCACGTACATTAATGCTCAGAAAATCGTACTCCGCCGCATACAACCTAACTGATGTGTCACTCACGCACAAGGCTGCCTTTTTCTTTATGTGAAAGGCTTCCAATAAAAGCCTCGCCTGCTTGAATTTGCTCTTGCCCAGAATCCTCGCCTTTTTCAGTCGAGGTGCACACTTGCACGTGTTAACGTGGCGCCTGTCCGTTGTCTCCTCGTCTCTTTTTGTGTCGTGAAATCATTTGCGCCTAGGTGGGTTTTTTCCCAAGTTTCAAGATGAATAACCAACTAGCCCGTCAACATGCCTTACTGAAATCTCTTTACTTGTGATAAGTTGTTTGATCTGTTTTTATAAGTGTATTTAAATGGTTCTTTTTTGGTCGTAAGTGTCATGACAACGATTTTCTTGAAATTAAATTTGCCATTTCTCACTTCAATCGCAGAACTCTGAAAACGCTTTATTTTACATTCTCTTGCTGCCGTAAATAAATCTTATTGCTTTTCTTTGAAGAGACTCAGGTTTTTTTACATCACGCACATGATAGGGCGACCAAACAGCGCATGTATGCTCAAGAATTGGTCTTATTAGGCATTTTTATATGCGGTAAGCTTGTGCTTTGGAGCAAATTAGGTCGATATGCCTGTGCATTAGGTGGGAATGTTACTCCCAAATACTGAAATCTCTTTTGACGCTTGGGAAAAACCCACCTAGGCGCAAATGATTTCACGACACAAAAAGAGACGAGGAGACAACGGACAGGCGCATTACTTCCAACTATTTATTGCTCGAAAAAACACATACATTTATAGTCTCAGGCAACGCCCACATCTACACACCACGTGCCTTATCGCAGCCCTGACTTATCGCCTAGCACGTACATTATTGCTCAGAAATTCGTACTCCGCCGCATACAACCTAACTGATGTGTCACTCACGCACAAGGCTGCCTTTTTCTTTATGTGAAAGGCTTCCAATAAAAGCCTCGCCTGCTTGAATTTGCTCTTGCCCAGAATCCTCGCCTTTTTCAGTCGAGGTGCACACTTGCACGTGTTAACGTGGCGCCTGTCCGTTGTCTCCTCGTCTCTTTTTGTGTCGTGAAATCATTTGCGCCTAGGTGGGTTTTTCCCAAGTTTCAAGATGAATAACCAACTAGCCCGTCAACATGCCTTACTGAAATCTCTTTACTTGTGATAAGTTGTTTGATCTGTTTTTATAAGTGTATTTAAATGGTTCTTTTTTGGTCGTAAGTGTCATGACAACGATTTTCTTGAAATTAAATTTGCCATTTCTCACTTCAATCGCAGAACTCTGAAAACGCTTTATTTTACATTCTCTTGCTGCCGTAAATAAATCCTATTGCTTTTCTTTGATGAGACTCAGGTTTTTTTACATCACTCACATGATAGGGTGACGAAACAGGGCATGTATGCTCAAGGATTGATCTTATTAGGCATTTTTATATGCGGTAAGCTTGTGCTTTGGAGCAAATTAGGTCGATATGCCTGTGGATTAGGTGTGAATGTTACTCCCAGATACTGAAATCTCTTTACTTGTGATAAGTTGTTTGATCTGTTTTTATAAGTGTATTTAAATGGTTCTTTTTTAGTCGTAAGTGTCATGATAGCGATTTTCTTGAAATTAAATTTGCCATTTCTCACTTCAATCGCAGAACACTGAAAACACTTCATTTAGTTTCTCTTGCTGCCGTAAATAAATCTTATTGCTTTTCTTTGAAGAGACTCAGGATTTTTTACATCACGCACATGATAGGGCGACAAACAGCGCATGTATGCTCAAGAATTGGTCTTATTAGGCATTTTTATATGCGGTAAGCTTGTGCTTTGGAGCAAATTAGGTCGATATGCCTGTGGATTAGGTGTGAATGTTACTCCCAGGTACTGAAATCTCTTTACTTGTGATAAGTTGTTTGATCTGTTTTTATAAGTGTATTTAAATGGTTCGTTTTTAGTCGTAAGTGTCATGACAACGCTATTCTTGAAATTAAATTTGCCATTTCTCACTTGAATCGCAAAACACTGAAAACGCTTCATTTAGTTTCTCTTGCTGCCGTAAATAAATCTTATTGCTTTTTTTGAAGAGACTCAGGTTTTTTTACATCACTCACATGATAGGGTGACCAAACAGGGCATGTATGCTCAAGAATTGGTCTTATTAGGCATTTTTATATGTGGTAAGCTGGTGCTTTGGAGCAAATTAGGTCATATGCCTGTGCATTAGATGTGAATGTGAAGACTGAAATCGCTTTACTTGTGATAAGTTGTTTCATCTGTTTTTATAAGTGTATTTAAATGGTTCTTTTTTGGTCGTAAGTGTCATGACAACGATTTTCTTGAAATTAAATTTGCCATTTCTCACTTCAATCGCAGAACACTGAAAACGCTTCATTCATTTTCTCTTGCTGCCGTAAATAAATCTTATTGCTTTTCTTTGAAGAGACTCAGGTTTTTTTACATTACGCACCTGATAGGGTGACCAAACAGCGCATGTATGATCAAGAATTGGTCTTATTAGGCATTTTTATATGCGGTAAGCTTGTGCTTTTGAGCAAATTAGGTCGATATGCCTGTGGATTAGGTGTGAATGTTACTCCCAGATACTGAAATCTCTTTACTTGTGATAAGTTGTTTGATCTGTTTTTATAAGTGTATTTAAATGGTTCGTTTTTGGTCGTAAGTGTCATGACAACGATTTTCTTGAAATTAAATTTGCCATTTCTCACTTGAATCGCAGAACACTGAAAACGCTTCATTTAATTTCTCTTGCTGCCGTAAATAAATCTTATTGCTTTTTTTGAAGAGACTCAGGTTTTTATTACATCACTCACATGATAGGGTGACCAAACAGGGCATGTATGCTCTAGAATTGATCTTATTAGACATTTTATATGCGGTAAGCTTGTGCTTTGGAGCAAATTAGGTCGATATGCCTGTGCATTAGGTGTGAATGTTACTCCCAAAGACTGAAATTCTTTACTTGTGATAAGTTGTTTGAGCTGTTTTTATAAGTGTATTTAAATGGTTTTTTTTGGTCGTAAGTGTCATGACAACGATTTTCTTGAAATTAAATTTGCCATTTCTCACTTGAATCGCAGAACACTGAAAACGCTTCATTTAGTTTCTGTTCCTGCCATAAATAAATCTTATTGCTTTTCTTTGAAGAGACTCAGGTTTTTTTACATCACGCACATGATAGGGTGACCAAACAGCGCATGTATGCTCAAGAATGGGTCTTATTAGGCATTTTTATATGCGGTAAGCTTGTGCTTTGGAGCAAATTAGGTCGAAATGCCTGTGGATTAGGTGTGAATGTTACTCCCAGATACTGAAATCTCTTTACTTGTGATAAGTTGTTTGATCTGTTTTTATAAGTGTATTTAAATGGTTCTTTTTTAGTCGTAAGTGTCATGACAGCGATTTTCTTGAAATTAAATTTGCCATTCCTCACTTCAATCGCAGAACACTGAAAACACTTCATTTAGTTTCTCTTGCTGCCGTAAATAAATCT
The DNA here is from genome assembly GCF_055824585.1 of Amblyomma mixtum. Lineage (NCBI taxonomy): Eukaryota > Metazoa > Arthropoda > Arachnida > Ixodida > Ixodidae > Amblyomma > Amblyomma mixtum. The sequence continues at coordinate 204,702,841 of NC_143016.1, forward strand.
TATTGCTTTTCTTTGAAGAGACTCAGGTTTTTTTACATCACGCACATGATAGGGCGACCAAACAGCGCATGTATGCTCAAGAATTGGTCTTATTAGGCATTTTTATATGCGGTAAGCTTGTGCTTTGGAGCAAATTAGGTCGATATGCCTGTGGATTAGGTGTGAATGTTACTCCCAGATACTGAAATATTTTTACTTGTGATAAGTTGTTTGATCTGTTTTTATAAGTGTATTTAAATGGTTGTTTTTGGTCGTAAGTTTCATGACAACGATTTTCTTGAAATTAAATTTGCCATTTCTCACTTCAATCGCAGAACACTGAAAACGCTTCATTTAGTTTCTCTTGCTGCCGTAAATAAGTCTTATTGCTTTTCTTTGAAGAGACTCAGTTTTTTTACATCACGCACATGATAGGGTGACCAAACAGCGCATGTATGATCAAGAATTGGTCTTATTAGGAATTTTTATATGCGGTAAGCTTGTGCTTTGGAGCAAATTAGGTCGATATGCCTGTGGATTAGGTGTGAATGTTACTCCCAGATACTGAAATCTCTTTAATTGTGATAAGTTGTTTGATCTGTTTTTATAAGTGTATTTAAATGGTTCTTTTTTAGTCGTTAGTGTCATGACAGCGATTTTCTTGAAATTAAATTTGCCATTTCTCACTTCAATCGCCGAACACTGAAAACACTTCATTTAGTTTCTCTTGCTGCCGTAAATAAATCTTATTGCTTTTATTTGAAGAGACTCAGGTTTTTTTACATCACGCACATGATAGGGCGACCAAATAGCGCATGTATGCTCAAGAATTGGTCTTATTAGGCATTTTTATATGCGGTAAGCTTGTGCTTTGGAGCAAATTAGGTCGATATGCCTGTGGATTAGGTGTGAATGTTACTCCCAGATACTGAAATCTCTTTACTTGTGATAAGTTGTTTGATCTGTTTTTATAAGTGTATTTAAATGGTTCGTTTTTAGTCGTAAGTGTCATGACAACACTATTCTTGAAATTAAATTTGCCATTTCTCACTTGAATCGCAAAACACTGAAAACGCTTCATTTAGTTTCTCTTGCTGCCGTAAATAAATCTTATTGCTTTTTTTGAAGAGACTCAGGTTTTTTTACATCACTCACATGATAGGGTGACCAAACAGGGCATGTATGCTCAAGAATTGGTCTTATTAGGCATTTTTATATGCGGTAAGCTTGTGGTTTAAGAAAATTAGGTCGATATGCCTGTGTATTAGGTGTGAATGTGAAGACTGAAATCTCTTTACTTGTGATAAGTTGTTTGATCTGTTTTTATAAGTGTATTTAAATGGTACTTTTTTGGTCGTAAGTGTCATGACAACGATTTTCTTGAAATTAAATTTGATATTTCTCACTTCAATCGCAGAACACTGAAAACGCTTCATTTAGTTTCTCTTGCTGCCGTAAATAAATCTTATTGCTTTTCTTTGAAGAGACTCAGGTTTTTTTACATCACGCACATGATAGGGTGACCAAACAGGGCATGTATGCTCAAGAATTGGTCTTATTAGGCATTTTTTTATGCGGTAACCTTGTGCTTTGGAGGAAATTAGGTCGATATGCCTGTGGATTAGGTGTGAATGTTACTCCCAGATACTGAAATCTCTTTACTTGTGATAAGTTGTTTGATCTCTTTTTATAAGTGTATTTAAATGGTTCTTTTTTGGTCGTAAGTTTCATGACAACGATTTTCTTGAAATTAAATTTGCCATTTCTCACTTGAATCGCAGAACACTGAAAACGCTTCATTTAGTTTCTCTTGCTGCCGTAAATAAATCTTATTGCTTTTTTTGAAGAGACTCAGGTTTTTATTACATCACTCACATGATAGGGTGACCAAACAGGGCATGTATGCTCTAGAATTGATCTTATTAGACATTTTATATGCGGTAAGCTTGTGCTTTGGAGCAAATTAGGTCGATATGCCTGTGCATTAGGTGTGAATGTTACTCCCAAAGACTGAAATCTCTTTACTTGTGATAAGTTGTTTGAGCTGTTTTTATAAGTGTATTTAAATGGTTTTTTTTGGTCGTAAGTGTCATGACAACGATTTTCTTGAAATTAAATTTGCCATTTCTCACTTGAATCGCAGAACACTGAAAACGCTTCATTTAGTTTCTCTTGCTGCCGTAAATAAATCTTATTGCTTTTTTTGAAGAGACTCAGGTTTTTATTACATCACTCACATGATAGGGTGACCAAACAGGGCATGTATGCTCTAGAATTGATCTTATTAGACATTTTATATGCGGTAAGCTTGTGCTTTGGAGCAAATTAGGTCGATATGCCTGTGCATTAGGTGTGAATGTTACTCCCAAAGACTGAAATATCTTTACTTGTGATAAGTTGTTTGAGCTGTTTTTATAAGTGTATTTAAATGTTTTTTTTTGGTCGTAAGTGTCATGACAACGATTTTCTTGAAATTAAATTTGCCATTTCTCACTTGAATCGCAGAACACTGAAAACGCTTCATTTAGTTTCTGTTCCTGCCGTAAATAAATCTTATTGCTTTTCTTTGAAGAGACTCAGGTTTTTTTACATCACGCACATGATAGGGTGACCAAACAGCGCATGTATGCTCAAGAATGGGTCTTATTAGGCATTTTTATATGCGGTAAGCTTGTGCTTTGGAGCAAATTAGGTCGAAATGCCTGTGGATTAGGTGTGAATGTTACTCCCAGATACTGAAATCTCTTTTGAAACTTGGGAAAAACCCACCTAGGCGCAAATGATTTCACGACACAAAAAGAGACGAGGAGACAACGGACAGGCGCCATTACTTCCAACTATTTATTGCGCGAAAAAACACATACATTTATAGTCTCAGGCAACGCCCACATCTACACACCACGTGCCTTATCGCAGCCCTGACTTATCGCCTAGCACGTACATTATTGCTCAGAAAATCGTACTCCGCCGCATACAACCTAACTGATGTGTCACTCACGCACAAGGCTGCGTTTTTCTTTATGTGAAAGGCTTAAAATAAAAGCCTCGCCTGCTTGAATTTGCTCTTGCCCAGAATCCTCGCCTTTTTCATTCGAGGTGCACACTTGCACGTGTTAATGTGGCGCCTGTCCGTTGTCTCCTCGTCTCTTTTTGTGTCGTGAAATCATTTGCGCCTAGGTGGGTTTTTTCCCAAGTTTCAAGATGAATAACCAACTAGCCCGTCAACATGCCTTACTGAAATCTCTTTACTTGTGATAAGTTGCTTGATCTGTTTTTATAGTGTATTTAAATGGTTCTTTTTTGGTCGTAAGTGTCATGACAACAGTTTTCTTGAAATTAAATTTACCATTTCTCACTTCAATCGCAGAACACTGAAAACGCTTCATTTAGTTTCTCTTGCTGCCGTAAATAAATCTTATTGGTTTTCTTTGAAGAAACTCAGGTTTTTTTACATCACGCACATGATAGGGTGACCAAACAGCGCATGTATGCTCAAGAATTGGTCTTATTAGGCATTTTTATATGCTGTAAGGTTGTGCTTTGGAGCAAATTAAGTCGATATGCCTGTGGATTAGGTGTGAATGTTACTCCCAGATACTGAAATCTGTTTACTTGTGATAGGTTGTTTGATCTGTTTCTATAAGTGTATTTAAATGGTTCTTTTTTGCTCGTAAGTGTCATGACAACGATTTTCTTGAAATTAAATTTGCCATTTCTCACTTCAATCGCAGAACACTGAAAACGCTTTATTTTACATTCTCTTGCTGCCGTAAATAAATCTTATTGCTTTTCTTTGAAGAGACTCAGGTTTTTTTACATCACGCACATGATAGGGTGACCAAACAGCGCATGTATGATCAAGAATTGGTCTTATTAGGCATTTTTATATGCGGTAAGCTTGTGCTTTGGAGCAAATTAGGTCGATGTGCCTCTGGATTAGGTGTGAATATTACTCCCAGATACTGAAAGCTCTTTACTTGTGATAAGTTGTTTGATCTGTTTTTATAAGTGTATTTAAATGGTTCTTTTTTGGTTGTAAGTGTCATGACAACGATTTTCTTGAAATTAAATTTGCCATTTCTCACTTCAATCGCAGAACTCTGAAAACGCTTTATTTTACATTCTCTTGCTGCCGTAAATAAATCTTATTGCTTTTCTTTGAAGAGCCTCAGGTTTTTTTACATCACTCACATGATAGGGTGACGAAACAGGGCATGTATGCTCAAGAATTGATCTTATTAGGCATTTTTATATGCGGTAAGCTTGTGCTTTGGAGCAAATTAGGTCGATATGCCTCTGGATTAGATGTGAATGTTACTCCCAGATACTGGAATCTCTTTACTTGTGATAAGTTGTTTGATCTGTTTTTATAAGTGTATTTAAATGGTTCTTTTTTAGCCGTAAGTGTCATGACAGCGATTTTCTTGAAATTAAATTTGCCATTTCTCACTTCAATCGCAGAACACTGAAAACGCTTCATTTAGTTTCTCTTGCTGCTGTAAATAAATCTTATTGCAATTCTTTGAAAAGGCTCAGGTTTTTTTACATCACGCACATGATAGGGTGACCAAACTGCGCATGTATGCTCAAGAATTGGTCTTATTAGGCTTTTTTATAGGCGGTATGCTGGTGCTTTGGAGCAAATTAGGTCGATATGCCTGTGCATTAGGTGTGAATGTGAAGACTGAAATCTCTTTACTTGTGATAAGTTGTTTGATGTGTTTTTATAAGTGTATTTAAATTGTTCTTTTTTGGTCGTGTCATGACAACGATTTTTTTAAAATTAAATTTGCCATTTCTCACTTCGATCGCAAAACACTGAAAACGCTTCATTTAGTTTCTCTTGCTGCCGTAAATAAATCTTATTGCTTTTCTTTGAAGAGACACAGGTTTTTTTACATCACGCACATGAAAGGGTGACCAAACAGCGCATGCATGCTCAAGAATTGATCTTATTAGGCATTTTTATATGTGGTAAGCTTGTGGTTTGGAGCAAATTAGGTCATATGCCTGTGCATTAGATGTGAATGTTACTCCCAGATACTGAAATCTCTTGTGATGAGTTGTTTGATCTGTTTTTATAAGTGTATTTAAATGGTTCGTTTTTGGTCGTAAGTGTCATGACAACGATTTTCTTGAAATTAAATTTGCCATTTCTCACTTGAATCGCAGAACACTGAAAAGGCTTCATTTAGTTTCTCTTGCTGCCGTAAATAAATCTTATTGCTTTTTTTGAAGAGGCTCAGGTTTTTTTTACATCACTCACGTGATAGGGTGACCAAACAGGGTACGTATGCTCTAGAATTGATCTTATTAGGCATTTTTATATGCGGGAAGCTTGTGCTTTGGAGCAAATTAGGTCGATATGCCTGTGCATTAGGTGTGAATGTTACTCCCAAAGACTGAAATCTCTTTAGTTGTGATAAGTTGTTTGAGCTGTTTTTATAAGTGTATTTAAATGGTTTTTTTGGTCGTAAGTGCTTGACAACGATTTTCTTGAAATTAAATTTGCCATTTCTCACTTGAATCACAGAACACTGAAAACGCTTCATTTAGTTTCTCTTCCTGCCGTAAATAAATCTTATTGCTTTTCTTTGAAGAGACTCAGGTTTTTTTTACATCACGCACATGATAGGGTGACCAAACAGTGCATGTATGCTCAAGAATTGGTCTTATTAGGCATATTTATATGCGGTAAGCTTGTGGTTTAAGAAAATTAGGTCGATATGCCTGTGTATTAGGTGTGAATGTGAAGACTGAAATCTCTTTACTTGTGATAAGTTGTTTGATCTGTTTTTATAAGTGTATTTAAATGGTACTTTTTTGGTCGTAAGTGTCATGACAACGATTTTCTTGAAATTAAATTTGATATTTCTCACTTCAATCGCAGAACACTGAAAACGCTTCATTTAGTTTCTCTTGCTGCCGTAAATAAATCTTATTGCTTTTCTTTGAAGAGACTCAGGTTTTTTTACATCACGCACATGATAGGGTGACCAAACAGGGCACGTATGCTCAAGAATTGGTCTTATTAGGCATTTTTATATGCGGTAAGCTTGTGCTTTGGAGGAAATTAGGTCGATATGCCTGTGGATTAGGTTTGAATGTTACTCCCAGATACTGAAATCTTTTTACTTGTGATAAGTTGTTTGATCTGTTTTTATAAGTGTATTTAAATGGTTCTTTTTTGGTCGTAAGTGTCATGAACACGATTTTCTTGAAATTAAATTTGCCATTTCTCACTTCAATCGCAGAACACTGAAAACATTTCATTTAGTTTCTCTTGCTGCCGTAAATAAATCTTATTGCTTTTCTTTGAAGAGACTCAGGTTTTTTTACATCACGCACATGATAGGGCGACCAAACAGCGCATGTATGCTCAAGAATTGGTCTTATTAGGCATTTTTGTATGCGGTAAGCTTGTGCTTTGGAGCAAATTAGGTCGATATGCCTGTGCATTAGTTGGGAATGGTACTCCCAAATACTGAAATCTCTTTTGAAACTTGGGAAAAACCCACCTAGGCGCAAATGATTTCACGACACAAAAAGAGACGAGGAGACAACGGACAGGCGCCATTACTTCCAACTATTTATTGGGCGAAAAAACACATACATTTATAGTCTCAGGCAACGCCCACATCTACACACCACGTGCCTTATCGCAGCCCTGACTTATCGCCTAGCACGTACATTATTGCTCAGAAAATCGTACTCCGCCGCATACAACCTAACTGATGTGTCATTCACGCACAAGGCTGCGTTTTTCTTTATGTGAAAGGCTTAAAATAAAAGCCTCGCCTGCTTGAATTTGCTCTTGCCCAGAATCCTCGCCTTTTTCAGTCGAGGTGCACACTTGCACGTGTTAACGTGGCGCCTGTCCGTTGTCTCCTCGTCTCTTTTTGTGTCGTGAAATCATTTGCGCCTAGGTGGGTTTTTTCCCAAGTTTCAAGATGAATAACCAACTAGCCCGTCAACATGCCTTACTGAAATCTCTTTACTTGTGATAAGTTGCTTGATCTGTTTTTATAGTGTATTTAAATGGTTCTTTTTTGGTCGTAAGTGTCATGACAACAGTTTTCTTGAAATTAAATTTACCATTTCTCACTTCAATCGCAGAACACTGAAAACGCTTCATTTAGTTTCTCTTGCTGCCGTAAATAAATCTTATTGCTTTTCTTTGAAGAAACTCAGGTTTTTTTTACATCACGCACATGATAGGGTGACCAAACAGCGCATGTATGCTCAAGAATTGGTCTTATTAGGCATTTTTATATGCGGTAAGCTTGTGCTTTGGAGCAAATTAGGTCGATATGCCTGTGGATTAGGTGTGAATGTTGCTCCCAGATACTGAAATCTATTTACTTGTAATAGGTTGTTTGATCTGTTTTTATAAGTGTATTTAAATGGTTCTTTTTTGGTCGTAAGTGTCATGACAACGATTTTCTTGAAATTAAATTTGCCATTTCTCACTTCAATCGCAGAACACTGAAAACGCTTTATTTGCCATTTCTGCCGTAAATCTTGCTGCCGTAAATAAATCTTATTGCTTTTCTTTGAAGAGACTCAGGTTTTTTTACATCACGCACATGATAGGGTGACCAAACAGCGCATGTATGATCAAGAATTGGTCTTATTAGGCATTTTTATATGCGGTAAGCTTGTGCTTTGGAGGAAATTAGGTCGATATGCCTGTGGATTAGGTGTGAATATTACTCCCAGATACTGAAAGCTCTTTACTTGTGATAAGTTGTTTGATATGTTTTTATAAGTGTATTTAAATGGTTCTTTTTTGGTTGTAAGTGTCATGACAACGATTTTCTTGAAATTAAATTTGCCATTTCTCACTTCAATCGCAGAACACTGAAAACGCTTCATTTTGTTTCTCTTGCTGCCGTAAATAAATCTTATTGCTTTTCTTTGAAGAGACTCAGGTTTTTTTACATCACGCACATGATAGGGCGACCAAACAGCGCATGTATGCTCAAGAATTGGTCTTATTAGGCATTTTTATATGCGGTAAGCTTGTGCTTTGGAGCAAATTAGGTCGATATGCCTGTGCATTAGGTGGGAATGTTACTCCCAAATACTGAAATCTCTTTTGAAACTTGGGAAAAACCCACCTAGGCGCAAATGATTTCACGACACAAAAAGAGACGAGGAGACAACGGACAGGCGCCATTACTTGCAACTATTTATTGCTCGAAAAAACACATACATTTATAGTCTCAGGCAACGCCCACATCTACACACCACGTGCCTTATCGCAGCCCTGACTTATCGCCTAGCACGTACATTATTGCTCAGAAAATCGTACTCCGCCGCATACAACCTAACTGATGTGTCACTCACGCACAAGGCTGCGTTTTTCTTTATGTGAAAGGCTTAAAATAAAAGCCTCGCCTGCTTGAATTTGCTCTTGCCCAGAATCCTCGCCTTTTTCAGTCGAGGTGCACACTTGCACGTGTTAACGTGGCGCCTGTCCGTTGTCTCCTCGTCTCTTTTTGTGTCGTGAAATCATTTGCGCCTAGGTGGGTTTTTTCCCAAGTTTCAAGATGAATAACCAACTAGCCCGTCAACATGCCTTACTGAAATCTCTTTACTTGTGATAAGTTGTTTGATCTGTTTTTATAAGTGTATTTAAATGGTTCTTTTTTGGTCGTAAGTGTCATGACAACGATTTTCTTGAAATTAAATTTGCCATTTCTCACTTCAATCGCAGAACTCTGAAAACGCTTTATTTTACATTCTCTTGCTGCCGTAAATAAATCCTATTGCTTTTCTTTGATGAGACTCAGGTTTTTTTTACATCACTCACATGATAGGGTGACGAAACAGGGCATGTATGCTCAAGAATTGATCTTATTAGGCATTTTTATATGCGGTAAGCTTGTGCTTTGGAGCAAATTAGGTCGATATGCCTGTGGATTAGGTGTTAATGTTACTCCCAGATACTGAAATCTCTTTACTTGTGATAAGTTGTTTGATCTGTTTTTATAAGTGTATTTAAATGGTTCTTTTTTAGTCGTAAGTGTCATGACAGCGATTTTCTTGAAATTAAATTTGCCATTTCTCACTTCAATCGCAGAACACTGAAAACACTTCATTTAGTTTCTCTTGCTGCCGTAAATAAATCTTATTGCTTTTCTTTGAAGAGACTCAGGTTTTTTTACATCACGCACATGATAGGGCGACCAAACAGCGCATGTATGCTCAAGAATTGGTCTTATTAGGCATTTTTATATGCGGTAAGCTTGTGCTTTGGAGCAAATTAGGTCGATATGCCTGTGGATTAGGTGTGAATGTTACTCCCAGATACTGAAATCTCTTTACTTGTGATAAGTTGTTTGATCTCTTTTTATAAGTGTATTTAAATGGTTCTTTTTTGGTCGTAAGTTTTATGACAACGATTTTCTTGAAATTAAATTTGCCATTTCTCACTTGAATCGCAGAACACTGAAAACGCTTCATTTAGCTTCTCCTGCTGCCGTAAATAAATCTTATTGCTTTTTTTGAAGAGACTCAGGTTTTTTTACATCACTCACATGATAGGGTGACCAAACAGGGCATGTATGCTCAAGAATTGGTCTTATTAGGCATTTTTATATGTGGTAAGCTGGTGCTTTAGAGCGAATTAGGTCATATGCCTGTGCATTAGATGTGAATGTGAAGACTGAAATCGCTTTACTTGTGATAAGTTGTTTCATCTGTTTTTATAAGTGTATTTAAATGGTTCTTTTTTGGTCCTAAGTGTCATGACAACGCTTTTCTTGAAATTAACTTTGCCATTTCTCACTTCAATAGCAGAACACTGAAAACGCTTCATTTATTTTCTCTTGCTGCCGTAAATAAATCTTATTGCTTTTTTTGAAGAGACTCAGGTTTTTTTACATCACTCACATGATAGGGTGACCAAACAGGGCATGTATGCTCAAGAATTGGTCTTATTAGGCATTTTTATATGTGGTAAGCTGGTGCTTTGGAGCAAATTAGGTCATATGCCTGTGCATTAGATGTGAATGTGAAGACTGAAATCGCTTTACTTGTGATAAGTTGTTTCATCTGTTGTTATAAGTGTATTTAAATGGTTCTTTTTTGGTCGTAAGTGTTATGACAACGATTTTCTTGAAATTAAATTTGCCATTTCTCACTTCAATCGCAGAACACTGAAAACGCTTCATTTATTTTCTCTTGCTGCCGTAAATAAATCTTATTGCTTTTCTTTGAAGAGACTCAGGTTTTTTTACATTACGCACATGATAGGGTGACCAAACAGCGCATGTATGCTCAAGAATTGGTCTTATTAGGTATCTTTATATGCGGTAAGCTTGTGCTTTTGAGCAAATTAGGTCGATATGCCTGTGGATTAGGTGTGAATGTTACTCCCAAATACTGAAATCTCTTTACTTGTGATAAGTTGTTTGATCTGTTTTTATAAGTGTATTTAAATGGTTCGTTTTTGGTCGTCAGTGTCATGACAACGATTTTCTTGAAATTAAATTTGCCATTTCTCACTTGAATCGCAGAACACTGAAAACACTTCATTTAGTTTCTCTTGCTGCCGTAAATAAATCTTATTGCTTTTCTTTGAAGAGACTCAGGTTTTTTTACATCACGCACATGATAGGGCGACCAAACAGCGCATGTATGCTCAAGAATTGGTCTTATTAGGCATTTTTATATGCGGTAAGCTTGTGCTTTGGAGCAAATTAGGTCGATATGCCTGTGGATTAGGTGTGAATGTTACTCCCAGATACTGAAATATTTTTACTTGTGATAAGTTGTTTGATCTGTTTTTATAAGTGTATTTAAATGGTTCTTTTTTGGTCGTAAGTTTTATGACAACGATTTTCTTGAAATTAAATTTGCCATTTCTCACTTGAATCGCAGAACACTGAAAACGCTTCATTTAGCTTCTCCTGCTGCCGTAAATAAATCTTATTGCTTTTTTTGAAGAGACTCAGGTTTTTTTACATCACTCACATGATAGGGTGACCAAACAGGGCATGTATGCTCAAGAATTGGTCTTATTAGGCATTTTTATATGTGGTAAGCTGGTGCTTTAGAGCGAATTAGGTCATATGCCTGTGCATTAGATGTGAATGTGAAGACTGAAATCGCTTTACTTGTGATAAGTTGTTTCATCTGTTTTTATAAGTGTATTTAAATGGTTCTTTTTTGGTCCTAAGTGTCATGACAACGCTTTTCTTGAAATTAACTTTGCCATTTCTCACTTCAATAGCAGAACACTGAAAACGCTTCATTTATTTTCTCTTGCTGCCGTAAATAAATCTTATTGCTTTTTTTGAAGAGACTCAGGTTTTTTTACATCACTCACATGATAGGGTGACCAAACAGGGCATGTATGCTCAAGAATTGGTCTTATTAGGCATTTTTATATGTGGTAAGCTGGTGCTTTGGAGCAAATTAGGTCATATGCCTGTGCATTAGATGTGAATGTGAAGACTGAAATCGCTTTACTTGTGATAAGTTGTTTCATCTGTTGTTATAAGTGTATTTAAATGGTTCTTTTTTGGTCGTAAGTGTTATGACAACGATTTTCTTGAAATTAAATTTGCCATTTCTCACTTCAATCGCAGAACACTGAAAACGCTTCATTTATTTTCTCTTGCTGCCGTAAATAAATCTTATTGCTTTTCTTTGAAGAGACTCAGGTTTTTTTACATTACGCACATGATAGGGTGACCAAACAGCGCATGTATGCTCAAGAATTGGTCTTATTAGGTATCTTTATATGCGGTAAGCTTGTGCTTTTGAGCAAATTAGGTCGATATGCCTGTGGATTAGGTGTGAATGTTACTCCCAAATACTGAAATCTCTTTACTTGTGATAAGTTGTTTGATCTGTTTTTATAAGTGTATTTAAATGGTTCGTTTTTGGTCGTCAGTGTCATGACAACGATTTTCTTGAAATTAAATTTGCCATTTCTCACTTGAATCGCAGAACACTGAAAACGCTTCATTTAGTTTCTCTTGCTGCCGTAAATAAATCTTATTGCTTTTTTTGAAGAGACTCAGGTTTTTATTACATCACTCACATGATAGGGTGACCAAACAGGGCATGTATGCTCAAGAATTGGTCTTATTAGGCATTTTTATATGCGGTAAGCTTGTGCTTTGGAGCAAATTAGGTCGATATGCCTGTGGATTAGGTGTGAATGTTACTCCCAGATACTGAAATATTTTTACTTGTGATAAGTTGTTTGATCTGTTTTTATAAGTGTATTTAAATGGTTGTTTTTGGTCGTAAGTTTCATGACAACGATTTTCTTGAAATTAAATTTGCCATTTCTCACTTCAATCGCAGAACACTGAAAACGCTTCATTTAGTTTCTCTTGCTGCCGTAAATAAGTCTTATTGCTTTTCTTTGAAGAGACTCAGTTTTTTTACATCACGCACATGATAGGGTGACCAAACAGCGCATGTATGATCAAGAATTGATCTTATTAGGCATTTTTATATGCGGTAAGCTTGTGCTTTGGAGCAAATTAGGTCGATATGCCTGTGGATTAGGTGTGAATGTTACTCCCAGATACTGAAATCTCTTTACTTGTGATAAGTTGTTTGATCTGTTTTTATAAGTGTATTTAAATGGTTCTTTTTTAGTCGTAAGTGTCATGACAGCGATTTTCTTGAAATTAAATTTGCCATTTCTCACTTCAATCGCAGAACACTGAAAACACTTCATTTAGTTTCTCTTGCTGCCGTAAATGAATCTTATTGCTTTTCATTGAAGAGACTCAGGTTTTTTTACATCACGCACATGATAGGGCGACCAAACAGCGCATGTATGCTCAAGAATTGGTCTTATTAGGCATTTTTATATGCGGTAAGCTTGTGCTTTGGAGCAAATTAGGTCGATATGCCTGTGGATTAGGTGTGAATGTTACTCCCAGATACTGAAATCTCTTTACTTGTGATAAGTTGTTTGATCTGTTTTTATAAGTGTATTTAAATGGTTCGTTTTTAGTCGTAAGTGTCATGACAACACTATTCTTGAAATTAAATTTGCCATTTCTCACTTGAATCGCAAAACACTGAAAACGCTTCATTTAGTTTCTCTTGCTGCCGTAAATAAATCTTATTGCTTTTTTTGAAGAGACTCAGGTTTTTTTACATCACTCACATGATAGGGTGACCAAACAGGGCATGTATGCTCAAGAATTGGTCTTATTAGGAATTTTTATATGTGGTAAGCTGGTGCTTTGGAGCAAATTAGGTCATATGCCTGTGCATTAGATGTGAATGTGAAGACTGAAATCGCTTTACTTGTGATAAGTTGTTTCATCTGTTTTTATAAGTGTATTTAAATGGTTCTTTTTTGGTCCTAAGTGTCATGACAACGCTTTTCTTGAAATTAACTTTGCCATTTCTCACTTCAATAGCAGAACACTGAAAACGCTTCATTTATTTTCTCTTGCTGCCGTAAATAAATCTTATTGCTTTTTTTGAAGAGACTCAGGTTTTTTTACATCACTCACATGATAGGGTGACCAAACAGGGCATGTATGCTCAAGAATTGGTCTTATTAGGCATTTTTATATGTGGTAAGCTGGTGCTTTGGAGCAAATTAGGTCATATGCCTGTGCATTAGATGTGAATGTGAAGACTGAAATCGCTTTACTTGTGATAAGTTGTTTCATCTGTTGTTATAAGTGTATTTAAATGGTTCTTTTTTGGTCGTAAGTGTTATGACAACGATTTTCTTGAAATTAAATTTGCCATTTCTCACTTCAATCGCAGAACACTGAAAACGCTTCATTTATTTTCTCTTGCTGCCGTAAATAAATCTTATTGCTTTTCTTTGAAGAGACTCAGGTTTTTTTACATTACGCACATGATAGGGTGACCAAACAGCGCATGTATGCTCAAGAATTGGTCTTATTAGGTATCTTTATATGCGGTAAGCTTGTGCTTTTGAGCAAATTAGGTCGATATGCCTGTGGATTAGGTGTGAATGTTACTCCCAAATACTGAAATCTCTTTACTTGTGATAAGTTGTTTGATCTGTTTTTATAAGTGTATTTAAATGGTTCGTTTTTGGTCGTCAGTGTCATGACAACGATTTTCTTGAAATTAAATTTGCCATTTCTCACTTGAATCGCAGAACACTGAAAACGCTTCATTTAGTTTCTCTTGCTGCCGTAAATAAATCTTATTGCTTTTTTTGAAGAGACTCAGGTTTTTATTACATCACTCACATGATAGGGTGACCAAACAGGGCATGTATGCTCAAGAATTGGTCTTATTAGGCATTTTTATATGCGGTAAGCTTGTGCTTTGGAGCAAATTAGGTCGATATGCCTGTGGATTAGGTGTGAATGTTACTCCCAGATACTGAAATATTTTTACTTTTGATAAGTTGTTTGATCTGTTTTTATAAGTGTATTTAAATGGTTGTTTTTGGTCGTAAGTTTCATGACAACGATTTTCTTGAAATTAAATTTGCCATTTCTCACTTCAATCGCAGAACACTGAAAACGCTTCATTTAGTTTCTCTTGCTGCCGTAAATAAGTCTTATTGCTTTTCTTTGAAGAGACTCAGTTTTTTTACATCACGCACATGATAGGGTGACCAAACAGCGCATGTATGATCAAGAATTGGTCTTATTAGGCATTTTTATATGCGGTAAGCTTGTGCTTTGGAGCAAATTAGGTCGATATGCCTGTGGATTAGGTGTGAATGTTACTCCCAGATACTGAAATCTCTTTACTTGTGATAAGTTGTTTGATCTGTTTTTATAAGTGTATTTAAATGGTTCTTTTTTAGTCGTAAGTGTCATGACAGCGATTTTCTTGAAATTAAATTTGCCATTTCTCACTTCAATCGCAGAACACTGAAAACACTTCATTTAGTTTCTCTTGCTGCCGTAAATGAATCTTATTGCTTTTCATTGAAGAGACTCAGGTTTTTTTACATCACGCACATGATAGGGCGACCAAACAGCGCATGTATGCTCAAGAATTGGTCTTATTAGGCATTTTTATATGCGGTAAGCTTGTGCTTTGGAGCAAATTAGGTCGATATGCCTGTGGATTAGGTGTGAATGTTACTCCCAGATACTGAAATCTCTTTACTTGTGATAAGTTGTTTGATCTGTTTTTATAAGTGTATTTAAATGGTTCGTTTTTAGTCGTAAGTGTCATGACAACACTATTCTTGAAATTAAATTTGCCATTTCTCACTTGAATCGCAAAACACTGAAAACGCTTCATTTAGTTTCTCTTGCTGCCGTAAATAAATCTTATTGCTTTTTTTGAAGAGACTCAGGTTTTTTTACATCACTCACATGATAGGGTGACCAAACAGGGCATGTATGCTCAAGAATTGGTCTTATTAGGAATTTTTATATGTGGTAAGCTGGTGCTTTGGAGCAAATTAGGTCATATGCCTGTGCATTAGATGTGAATGTGAAGACTGAAATCGCTTTACTTGTGATAAGTTGTTTCATCTGTTTTTATAAGTGTATTTAAATGGTTCTTTTTTGGTCGTAAGTGTCATGACAACGCTTTTCTTGAAATTAACTTTGCCATTTCTCACTTCAATAGCAGAACACTGAAAACGCTTCATTTATTTTCT
This sequence comes from Amblyomma mixtum, assembly GCF_055824585.1. NCBI lineage: Eukaryota > Metazoa > Arthropoda > Arachnida > Ixodida > Ixodidae > Amblyomma > Amblyomma mixtum. The sequence goes on from NC_143016.1 coordinate 204,718,418, forward strand.
CTTGCTGCCGTAAATAAATCTTATTGCTTTTTTTGAAGAGACTCAGGTTTTTTTACATCACTCACATGATAGGGTGACCAAACAGGGCATGTATGCTCAAGAATTGGTCTTATTAGGCATTTTTATATGTGGTAAGCTGGTGCTTTGGAGCAAATTAGGTCATATGCCTGTGCATTAGATGTGAATGTGAAGACTGAAATCGCTTTACTTGTGATAAGTTGTTTCATCTGTTTTTATAAGTGTATTTAAATGGTTCTTTTTTGGTCGTAAGTGTTATGACAACGATTTTCTTGAAATTAAATTTGCCATTTCTCACTTCAATCGCAGAACACTGAAAACGCTTCATTTATTTTCTCTTGCTGGCGTAAATAAATCTTATTGCTTTTCTTTGAAGAGACTCAGGTTTTTTTACATTACGCACATGATAGGGTGACCAAACAGCGCATGTATGCTCAAGAATTGGTCTTATTAGGTATTTTTATATGCGGTAAGCTTGTGCTTTTGAGCAAATTAGGTCGATATGCCTGTGGATTAGGTGTGAATGTTACTCCCAAATACTGAAATCTCTTTACTTGTGATAAGTTGTTTGATCTGTTTTTATAAGTGTATTTAAATGGTTCGTTTTTGGTCGTCAGTGTCATGACAACGATTTTCTTGAAATTAAATTTGCCATTTCTCACTTGAATCGCAGAACACTGAAAACGCTTCATTTAGTTTCTCTTGCTGCCGTAAATAAATCTTATTGCTTTTTTTGAAGAGACTCAGGTTTTTATTACATCACTCACATGATAGGGTGACCAAACAGGGCATGTATGCTCTAGAATTGATCTTATTAGACATTTTATATGCGGTAAGATTGTGCTTTGGAGCAAATTAGGTCGATATGCCTGTGCATTAGGTGTGAATGTTACTCCCAAAGACTGAAATCTCTTTACTTGTGATAAGTTGTTTGATCTGTTTTTATAAGTGTATTTAAATGGTTCTTTTTTAGTCGTAAGTGTCATGACAGCGATTTTCTTGAAATTAAATTTGCCATTTCTCACTTCAATCGCAGAACACTGAAAACACTTCATTTAGTTTCTCTTGCTGCCGTAAATAAATCTTATTGCTTTTCTTTGAAGAGACTCAGGTTTTTTTACATCACGCACATGATAGGGCGACCAAACAGCGCATGTATGCTCAAGAATTGGTCTTATTAGGCATTTTTATATGCGGTAAGCTTGTGCTTTGGAGCAAATTAGGTCGATATGCCTGTGGATTAGGTGTGAATGTTACTCCCAGATACTGAAATATTTTTACTTGTGATAAGTTGTTTGATCTGTTTTTATAAGTGTATTTAAATGGTTGTTTTTGGTCGTAAGTTTCATGACAACGATTTTCTTGAAATTAAATTTGCCATTTCTCACTTCAATCGCAGAACACTGAAAACGCTTCATTTAGTTTCTCTTGCTGCCGTAAATAAGTCTTATTGCTTTTCTTTGAAGAGACTCAGTTTTTTTACATCACGCACATGATAGGGTGACCAAACAGCGCATGTATGATCAAGAATTGGTCTTATTAGGCATTTTTATATGCGGTAAGCTTGTGCTTTGGAGCAAATTAGGTCGATATGCCTGTGGATTAGGTGTGAATGTTACTCCCAGATACTGAAATCTCTTTACTTGTGATAAGTTGTTTGATCTGTTTTTATAAGTGTATTTAAATGGTTCTTTTTTAGTCGTAAGTGTCATGACAGCGATTTTCTTGAAATTAAATTTGCCATTTCTCACTTCAATCGCAGAACACTGAAAACGCTTCATTTAGTTTCTCTTGCTGCCGTAAATAAATCTTATTGCTTTTTTTTGAAGACTCAGGTTTTTTTACATCACTCGAATGATAGGGTGACGAAACAGGGCATGTATGCTCAAGAATTGATCTTATTAGGCATTTTTATATGCGGTAAGCTTGTGCTTTGGAGCAAATTAGGTCGATATGCCTGTGGATTAGGTGTGAATGTTACTCCCAGATACTGAAATCTCTTTATTTGTGATAAGTTGTTTGATCTGTTTTTATAAGTGTATTTAAATGGTTCTTTTTTGGTCGTAAGTGTCATGAACACGATTTTCTTGAAATTAAATTTGCCATTTCTCACTTCAATCGCAGAACACTGAAAACATTTCATTTAGTTTCTCTTGCTGCCGTAAATAAATCTTATTGCTTTTCTTTGAAGAGACTCAGGTTTTTTTACATCACGCACATGATAGGGCGACCAAACAGCGCATGTATGCTCAAGAATTGGTCTTATTAGGCATTTTTGTATGCGGTAAGCTTGTGCTTTGGAGCAAATTAGGTCGATATGCCTGTGCATTAGTTGGGAATGGTACTCCCAAATACTGAAATCTCTTTTGAAACTTGGGAAAAACCCACCTAGGCGCAAATGATTTCACGACACAAAAAGAGACGAGGAGACAACGGACAGGCGCCATTACTTCCAACTATTTATTGGGCGAAAAAACACATACATTTATAGTCTCAGGCAACGCCCACATCTACACACCACGTGCCTTATCGCAGCCCTGACTTATCGCCTAGCACGTACATTATTGCTCAGAAAATCGTACTCCGCCGCATACAACCTAACTGATGTGTCATTCACGCACAAGGCTGCGTTTTTCTTTATGTGAAAGGCTTAAAATAAAAGCCTCGCCTGCTTGAATTTGCTCTTGCCCAGAATCCTCGCCTTTTTCAGTCGAGGTGCACACTTGCACGTGTTAACGTGGCGCCTGTCCGTTGTCTCCTCGTCTCTTTTTGTGTCGTGAAATCATTTGCGCCTAGGTGGGTTTTTTCCCAAGTTTCAAGATGAATAACCAACTAGCCCGTCAACATGCCTTACTGAAATCTCTTTACTTGTGATAAGTTGCTTGATCTGTTTTTATAGTGTATTTAAATGGTTCTTTTTTGGTCGTAAGTGTCATGACAACAGTTTTCTTGAAATTAAATTTACCATTTCTCACTTCAATCGCAGAACACTGAAAACGCTTCATTTAGTTTCTCTTGCTGCCGTAAATAAATCTTATTGCTTTTCTTTGAAGAAACTCAGGTTTTTTTTACATCACGCACATGATAGGGTGACCAAACAGCGCATGTATGCTCAAGAATTGGTCTTATTAGGCATTTTTATATGCGGTAAGCTTGTGCTTTGGAGCAAATTAGGTCGATATGCCTGTGGATTAGGTGTGAATGTTGCTCCCAGATACTGAAATCTATTTACTTGTAATAGGTTGTTTGATCTGTTTTTATAAGTGTATTTAAATGGTTCTTTTTTGGTCGTAAGTGTCATGACAACGATTTTCTTGAAATTAAATTTGCCATTTCTCACTTCAATCGCAGAACACTGAAAACGCTTTATTTGCCATTTCTGCCGTAAATCTTGCTGCCGTAAATAAATCTTATTGCTTTTCTTTGAAGAGACTCAGGTTTTTTTACATCACGCACATGATAGGGTGACCAAACAGCGCATGTATGATCAAGAATTGGTCTTATTAGGCATTTTTATATGCGGTAAGCTTGTGCTTTGGAGGAAATTAGGTCGATATGCCTGTGGATTAGGTGTGAATATTACTCCCAGATACTGAAAGCTCTTTACTTGTGATAAGTTGTTTGATATGTTTTTATAAGTGTATTTAAATGGTTCTTTTTTGGTTGTAAGTGTCATGACAACGATTTTCTTGAAATTAAATTTGCCATTTCTCACTTCAATCGCAGAACACTGAAAACGCTTCATTTTGTTTCTCTTGCTGCCGTAAATAAATCTTATTGCTTTTCTTTGAAGAGACTCAGGTTTTTTTACATCACGCACATGATAGGGCGACCAAACAGCGCATGTATGCTCAAGAATTGGTCTTATTAGGCATTTTTATATGCGGTAAGCTTGTGCTTTGGAGCAAATTAGGTCGATATGCCTGTGCATTAGGTGGGAATGTTACTCCCAAATACTGAAATCTCTTTTGAAACTTGGGAAAAACCCACCTAGGCGCAAATGATTTCACGACACAAAAAGAGACGAGGAGACAACGGACAGGCGCCATTACTTCCAACTATTTATTGCTCGAAAAAACACATACATTTATAGTCTCAGGCAACGCCCACATCTACACACCACGTGCCTTATCGCAGCCCTGACTTATCGCCTAGCACGTACATTATTGCTCAGAAAATCGTACTCCGCCGCATACAACCTAACTGATGTGTCACTCACGCACAAGGCTGCGTTTTTCTTTATGTGAAAGGCTTAAAATAAAAGCCTCGCCTGCTTGAATTTGCTCTTGCCCAGAATCCTCGCCTTTTTCAGTCGAGGTGCACACTTGCACGTGTTAACGTGGCGCCTGTCCGTTGTCTCCTCGTCTCTTTTTGTGTCGTGAAATCATTTGCGCCTAGGTGGGTTTTTTCCCAAGTTTCAAGATGAATAACCAACTAGCCCGTCAACATGCCTTACTGAAATCTCTTTACTTGTGATAAGTTGTTTGATCTGTTTTTATAAGTGTATTTAAATGGTTCTTTTTTGGTCGTAAGTGTCATGACAACGATTTTCTTGAAATTAAATTTGCCATTTCTCACTTCAATCGCAGAACTCTGAAAACGCTTTATTTTACATTCTCTTGCTGCCGTAAATAAATCCTATTGCTTTTCTTTGATGAGACTCAGGTTTTTTTACATCACTCACATGATAGGGTGACGAAACAGGGCATGTATGCTCAAGAATTGATCTTATTAGGCATTTTTATATGCGGTAAGCTTGTGCTTTGGAGCAAATTAGGTCGATATGCCTGTGGATTAGGTGTTAATGTTACTCCCAGATACTGAAATCTCTTTACTTGTGATAAGTTGTTTGATCTGTTTTTATAAGTGTATTTAAATGGTTCTTTTTTAGTCGTAAGTGTCATGACAGCGATTTTCTTGAAATTAAATTTGCCATTTCTCACTTCAATCGCAGAACACTGAAAACACTTCATTTAGTTTCTCTTGCTGCCGTAAATAAATCTTATTGCTTTTCTTTGAAGAGACTCAGGTTTTTTTACATCACGCACATGATAGGGCGACCAAACAGCGCATGTATGCTCAAGAATTGGTCTTATTAGGCATTTTTATATGCGGTAAGCTTGTGCTTTGGAGCAAATTAGGTCGATATGCCTGTGGATTAGGTGTGAATGTTACTCCCAGATACTGAAATCTCTTTACTTGTGATAAGTTGTTTGATCTCTTTTTATAAGTGTATTTAAATGGTTCTTTTTTGGTCGTAAGTTTTATGACAACGATTTTCTTGAAATTAAATTTGCCATTTCTCACTTGAATCGCAGAACACTGAAAACGCTTCATTTAGCTTCTCCTGCTGCCGTAAATAAATCTTATTGCTTTTTTTGAAGAGACTCAGGTTTTTTTACATCACTCACATGATAGGGTGACCAAACAGGGCATGTATGCTCAAGAATTGGTCTTATTAGGCATTTTTATATGTGGTAAGCTGGTGCTTTAGAGCGAATTAGGTCATATGCCTGTGCATTAGATGTGAATGTGAAGACTGAAATCGCTTTACTTGTGATAAGTTGTTTCATCTGTTTTTATAAGTGTATTTAAATGGTTCTTTTTTGGTCCTAAGTGTCATGACAACGCTTTTCTTGAAATTAACTTTGCCATTTCTCACTTCAATAGCAGAACACTGAAAACGCTTCATTTATTTTCTCTTGCTGCCGTAAATAAATCTTATTGCTTTTTTTGAAGAGACTCAGGTTTTTTTACATCACTCACATGATAGGGTGACCAAACAGGGCATGTATGCTCAAGAATTGGTCTTATTAGGCATTTTTATATGTGGTAAGCTGGTGCTTTGGAGCAAATTAGGTCATATGCCTGTGCATTAGATGTGAATGTGAAGACTGAAATCGCTTTACTTGTGATAAGTTGTTTCATCTGTTGTTATAAGTGTATTTAAATGGTTCTTTTTTGGTCGTAAGTGTTATGACAACGATTTTCTTGAAATTAAATTTGCCATTTCTCACTTCAATCGCAGAACACTGAAAACGCTTCATTTATTTTCTCTTGCTGCCGTAAATAAATCTTATTGCTTTTCTTTGAAGAGACTCAGGTTTTTTTACATTACGCACATGATAGGGTGACCAAACAGCGCATGTATGCTCAAGAATTGGTCTTATTAGGTACCTTTATATGCGGTAAGCTTGTGCTTTTGAGCAAATTAGGTCGATATGCCTGTGGATTAGGTGTGAATGTTACTCCCAAATACTGAAATCTCTTTACTTGTGATAAGTTGTTTGATCTGTTTTTATAAGTGTATTTAAATGGTTCGTTTTTGGTCGTCAGTGTCATGACAACGATTTTCTTGAAATTAAATTTGCCATTTCTCACTTGAATCGCAGAACACTGAAAACGCTTCATTTAGTTTCTCTTGCTGCCGTAAATAAATCTTATTGCTTTTTTTTGAAGAGACTCAGGTTTTTATTACATCACTCACATGATAGGGTGACCAAACAGGGCATGTATGCTCAAGAATTGGTCTTATTAGGCATTTTTATATGCGGTAAGCTTGTGCTTTGGAGCAAATTAGGTCGATATGCCTGTGGATTAGGTGTGAATGTTACTCCCAGATACTGAAATATTTTTACTTGTGATAAGTTGTTTGATCTGTTTTTATAAGTGTATTTAAATGGTTGTTTTTGGTCGTAAGTTTCATGACAACGATTTTCTTGAAATTAAATTTGCCATTTCTCACTTCAATCGCAGAACACTGAAAACGCTTCATTTAGTTTCTCTTGCTGCCGTAAATAAGTCTTATTGCTTTTCTTTGAAGAGACTCAGTTTTTTTACATCACGCACATGATAGGGTGACCAAACAGCGCATGTATGATCAAGAATTGGTCTTATTAGGCATTTTTATATGCGGTAAGCTTGTGCTTTGGAGCAAATTAGGTCGATATGCCTGTGGATTAGGTGTGAATGTTACTCCCAGATACTGAAATCTCTTTACTTGTGATAAGTTGTTTGATCTGTTTTTATAAGTGTATTTAAATGGTTCTTTTTTAGTCGTAAGTGTCATGACAGCGATTTTCTTGAAATTAAATTTGCCATTTCTCACTTCAATCGCAGAACACTGAAAACACTTCATTTAGTTTCTCTTGCTGCCGTAAATAAATCTTATTGCTTTTCATTGAAGAGACTCAGGTTTTTTTACATCACGCACATGATAGGGCGACCAAACAGCGCATGTATGCTCAAGAATTGGTCTTATTAGGCATTTTTATATGCGGTAAGCTTGTGCTTTGGAGCAAATTAGGTCGATATGCCTGTGGATTAGGTGTGAATGTTACTCCCAGATACTGAAATCTCTTTACTTGTGATAAGTTGTTTGATCTGTTTTTATAAGTGTATTTAAATGGTTCGTTTTTAGTCGTAAGTGTCATGACAACACTATTCTTGAAATTAAATTTGCCATTTCTCACTTGAATCGCAAAACACTGAAAACGCTTCATTTAGTTTCTCTTGCTGCCGTAAATAAATCTTATTGCTTTTTTTGAAGAGACTCAGGTTTTTTTACATCACTCACATGATAGGGTGACCAAACAGGGCATGTATGCTCAAGAATTGGTCTTATTAGGAATTTTTATATGTGGTAAGCTGGTGCTTGGGAGCAAATTAGGTCATATGCCTGTGCATTAGATGTGAATGTGAAGACTGAAATCGCTTTACTTGTGATAAGTTGTTTCATCTGTTTTTATAAGTGTATTTAAATGGTTCTTTTTTGGTCGTAAGTGTCATGACAACGCTTTTCTTGAAATTAACTTTGCCATTTCTCACTTCAATAGCAGAACACTGAAAACGCTTCATTTATTTTCTCTTGCTGCCGTAAATAAATCTTATTGCTTTTTTTGAAGAGACTCAGGTTTTTTTACATCACTCACATGATAGGGTGACCAAACAGGGCATGTATGCTCAAGAATTGGTCTTATTAGGCATTTTTATATGTGGTAAGCTGGTGCTTTGGAGCAAATTAGGTCATATGCCTGTGCATTAGATGTGAATGTGAAGACTGAAATCGCTTTACTTGTGATAAGTTGTTTCATCTGTTTTTATAAGTGTATTTAAATGGTTCTTTTTTGGTCGTAAGTGTTATGACAACGATTTTCTTGAAATTAAATTTGCCATTTCTCACTTCAATCGCAGAACACTGAAAACGCTTCATTTATTTTCTCTTGCTGGCGTAAATAAATCTTATTGCTTTTCTTTGAAGAGACTCAGGTTTTTTTACATTACGCACATGATAGGGTGACCAAACAGCGCATGTATGCTCAAGAATTGGTCTTATTAGGTATTTTTATATGCGGTAAGCTTGTGCTTTTGAGCAAATTAGGTCGATATGCCTGTGGATTAGGTGTGAATGTTACTCCCAAATACTGAAATCTCTTTACTTGTGATAAGTTGTTTGATCTGTTTTTATAAGTGTATTTAAATGGTTCGTTTTTGGTCGTCAGTGTCATGACAACGATTTTCTTGAAATTAAATTTGCCATTTCTCACTTGAATCGCAGAACACTGAAAACGCTTCATTTAGTTTCTCTTGCTGCCGTAAATAAATCTTATTGCTTTTTTTGAAGAGACTCAGGTTTTTATTACATCACTCACATGATAGGGTGACCAAACAGGGCATGTATGCTCTAGAATTGATCTTATTAGACATTTTATATGCGGTAAGCTTGTGCTTTGGAGCAAATTAGGTCGATATGCCTGTGCATTAGGTGTGAATGTTACTCCCAAAGACTGAAATCTCTTTACTTGTGATAAGTTGTTTGATCTGTTTTTATAAGTGTATTTAAATGGTTCTTTTTTAGTCGTAAGTGTCATGACAGCGATTTTCTTGAAATTAAATTTGCCATTTCTCACTTCAATCGCAGAACACTGAAAACACTTCATTTAGTTTCTCTTGCTGCCGTAAATAAATCTTATTGCTTTTCTTTGAAGAGACTCAGGTTTTTTTACATCACGCACATGATAGGGCGACCAAACAGCGCATGTATGCTCAAGAATTGGTCTTATTAGGCATTTTTATATGCGGTAAGCTTGTGCTTTGGAGCAAATTAGGTCGATATGCCTGTGGATTAGGTGTGAATGTTACTCCCAGATACTGAAATATTTTTACTTGTGATAAGTTGTTTGATCTGTTTTTATAAGTGTATTTAAATGGTTGTTTTTGGTCGTAAGTTTCATGACAACGATTTTCTTGAAATTAAATTTGCCATTTCTCACTTCAATCGCAGAACACTGAAAACGCTTCATTTAGTTTCTCTTGCTGCCGTAAATAAGTCTTATTGCTTTTCTTTGAAGAGACTCAGTTTTTTTACATCACGCACATGATAGGGTGACCAAACAGCGCATGTATGATCAAGAATTGGTCTTATTAGGCATTTTTATATGCGGTAAGCTTGTGCTTTGGAGCAAATTAGGTCGATATGCCTGTGGATTAGGTGTGAATGTTACTCCCAGATACTGAAATCTCTTTACTTGTGATAAGTTGTTTGATCTGTTTTTATAAGTGTATTTAAATGGTTCTTTTTTAGTCGTAAGTGTCATGACAGCGATTTTCTTGAAATTAAATTTGCCATTTCTCACTTCAATCGCAGAACACTGAAAACACTTCATTTAGTTTCTCTTGCTGCCGTAAATAAATCTTATTGCTTTTTTTGAAGAGACTCAGGTTTTTTTACATCACTCACATGATAGGGTGACCAAACAGGGCATGTATGCTCAAGAATTGGTCTTATTAGGAATTTTTATATGTGGTAAGCTGGTGCTTTGGAGCAAATTAGGTCATATGCCTGTGGATTAGGTGTGAATGTTACTCCCAGATACTGAAATCTCTTTACTTGTGATAAGTTGTTTGATCTGTTTTTATAAGTGTATTTAAATGGTTCTTTTTTGGTCGTAAGTGTCATGACAACGCTTTTCTTGAAATTAACTTTGCCATTTCTCACTTCAATAGCAGAACACTGAAAACGCTTCATTTATTTTCTCTTGCTGCCGTAAATAAATCTTATTGCTTTTTTTGAAGAGACTCAGGTTTTTTTACATCACTCACATGATAGGGTGACCAAACAGGGCATGTATGCTCAAGAATTGGTCTTATTAGGCATTTTTATATGTGGTAAGCTGGTGCTTTGGAGCAAATTAGGTCATATGCCTGTGCATTAGATGTGAATGTGAAGACTGAAATCGCTTTACTTGTGATAAGTTGTTTCATCTGTTTTTATAAGTGTATTTAAATGGTTCTTTTTTGGTCGTAAGTGTTATGACAACGATTTTCTTGAAATTAAATTTGCCATTTCTCACTTCAATCGCAGAACACTGAAAACGCTTCATTTATTTTCTCTTGCTGGCGTAAATAAATCTTATTGCTTTTCTTTGAAGAGACTCAGGTTTTTTTACATTACGCACATGATAGGGTGACCAAACAGCGCATGTATGCTCAAGAATTGGTCTTATTAGGTATTTTTATATGCGGTAAGCTTGTGCTTTTGAGCAAATTAGGTCGATATGCCTGTGGATTAGGTGTGAATGTTACTCCCAAATACTGAAATCTCTTTACTTGTGATAAGTTGTTTGATCTGTTTTTATAAGTGTATTTAAATGGTTCGTTTTTGGTCGTCAGTGTCATGACAACGATTTTCTTGAAATTAAATTTGCCATTTCTCACTTGAATCGCAGAACACTGAAAACGCTTCATTTAGTTTCTCTTGCTGCCGTAAATAAATCTTATTGCTTTTTTTGAAGAGACTCAGGTTTTTATTACATCACTCACATGATAGGGTGACCAAACAGGGCATGTATGCTCTAGAATTGATCTTATTAGACATTTTATATGCGGTAAGCTTGTGCTTTGGAGCAAATTAGGTCGATATGCCTGTGCATTAGGTGTGAATGTTACTCCCAAAGACTGAAATCTCTTTACTTGTGATAAGTTGTTTGATCTGTTTTTATAAGTGTATTTAAATGGTTCTTTTTTAGTCGTAAGTGTCATGACAGCGATTTTCTTGAAATTAAATTTGCCATTTCTCACTTCAATCGCAGAACACTGAAAACACTTCATTTAGTTTCTCTTGCTGCCGTAAATAAATCTTATTGCTTTTCTTTGAAGAGACTCAGGTTTTTTTACATCACGCACATGATAGGGCGACCAAACAGCGCATGTATGCTCAAGAATTGGTCTTATTAGGCATTTTTACATGCGGTAAGCTTGTGCTTTGGAGCAAATTAGGTCGATATGCCTGTGGATTAGGTGTGAATGTTACTCCCAGATACTGAAATATTTTTACTTGTGATAAGTTGTTTGATCTGTTTTTATAAGTGTATTTAAATGGTTGTTTTTGGTCGTAAGTTTCATGACAACGATTTTCTTGAAATTAAATTTGCCATTTCTCACTTCAATCGCAGAACACTGAAAACGCTTCATTTAGTTTCTCTTGCTGCCGTAAATAAGTCTTATTGCTTTTCTTTGAAGAGACTCAGTTTTTTTACATCACGCACATGATAGGGTGACCAAACAGCGCATGTATGATCAAGAATTGGTCTTATTAGGCATTTTTATATGCGGTAAGCTTGTGCTTTGGAGCAAATTAGGTCGATATGCCTGTGGATTAGGTGTGAATGTTACTCCCAGATACTGAAATCTCTTTACTTGTGATAAGTTGTTTGATCTGTTTTTATAAGTGTATTTAAATGGTTCTTTTTTAGTCGTAAGTGTCATGACAGCGATTTTCTTGAAATTAAATTTGCCATTTCTCACTTCAATCGCAGAACACTGAAAACACTTCATTTAGTTTCTCTTGCTGCCGTAATAAATCTTATTGCTTTTCATTGAAGAGACTCAGGTTTTTTTACATCACGCACATGATAGGGCGACCAAACAGCGCATGTATGCTCAAGAATTGGTCTTATTAGGCATTTTTATATGCGGTAAGCTTGTGCTTTGGAGCAAATTAGGTCGATATGCCTGTGGATTAGGTGTGAATGTTACTCCCAGATACTGAAATCTCTTTACTTGTGATAAGTTGTTTGATCTGTTTTTATAAGTGTATTTAAATGGTTCGTTTTTAGTCGTAAGTGTCATGACAACACTATTCTTGAAATTAAATTTGCCATTTCTCACTTGAATCGCAAAACACTGAAAACGCTTCATTTAGTTTCTCTTGCTGCCGTAAATAAATCTTATTGCTTTTTTTGAAGAGACTCAGGTTTTTTTACATCACTCACATGATAGGGTGACCAAACAGGGCATGTATGCTCAAGAATTGGTCTTATTAGGAATTTTTATATGTGGTAAGCTGGTGCTTTGGAGCAAATTAGGTCATATGCCTGTGCATTAGATGTGAATGTGAAGACTGAAATCGCTTTACTTGTGATAAGTTGTTTCATCTGTTTTTATAAGTGTATTTAAATGGTTCTTTTTTGGTCGTAAGTGTCATGACAACGATTTTCTTGAAATTAACTTTGCCATTTCTCACTTCAATAGCAGAACACTGAAAACGCTTCATTTATTTTCTCTTGCTGCCGTAAATAAATCTTATTGCTTTTCTTTGAAGAGACTCAGGTTTTTTTACATTACGCACATGATAGGGTGACCAAAGAGCGCATGTATGCTCAAGAATTGGTCTTATTAGGCATTTTTATATGCGGTAAGCTTGTGCTTTGGAGCAAATTAGGTCGAAATGCCTGTGGATTAGGTGTGAATGTTACTCCCAGATACTGAAATCTCTTTACTTGTGATAAGTTGTTTGATCTCTTTTTATAAGTGTATTTAAATGGTTCTTTTTTGGTCGTAAGTTTCATGACAACGATTTTCTTGAAATTAAATTTGCCATTTCTCACTTGAATCGCAGAACACTGAAAACGCTTCATTTAGCTTCTCTTGCTGCCGTAAATAAATCTTATTGCTTTTCTTTGAAGAGACTCAGGTTTTTTTACATCACGCACATGATAGGGTGACCAAACAGCGCATGTATGATCAAGAATTGGTCTTATTAGGCATTTTTATATGCGGTAAGCTTGTGCTTTTGAGCAAATTAGGTCATATGCCTGTGGATTAGGTGTGAATGTTACTCCCAAATACTGAAATCTCTTTACTTGTGATAAGTTGTTTGATCTGTTTTTATAAGTGTATTTAAGTGGTTCGTTTTTGGTCGTAAGTGTCATGACAACGATTTTCTTGAAATTAAATTTGCCATTTCTCACTTGAATCGCAGAACACTGAAAACGCTTCATTTAGTTTCTCTTGCTGCCGTAAATAAATCTTATTGCTTTTTTTGAAGAGACTCAGGTTTTTATTACATCACTCACATGATAGGGTGACCAAACAGGGCATGTATGCTCTAGAATTGATCTTATTAGACATTTTATATGCGGTAATCTTGTGCTTTGGAGCAAATTAGGTCGATATGCCTGTGGATTAGGTGTGAATGTTACTCCCAGATACTGAAATCTCTTTACTTGTGATAAGTTGTTTGATCTCTTTTTATAAGTGTATTTAAATGGTTCTTTTTTGGTCGTAAGTTTTATGACAACGATTTTCTTGAAATTAAATTTGCCATTTCTCACTTGAATCGCAGAACACTGAAAACGCTTCATTTAGCTTCTCCTGCTGCCGTAAATAAATCTTATTGCTTTTTTTGAAGAGACTCAGGTTTTTTTACATCACTCACATGATAGGGTGACCAAACAGGGCATGTATGCTCAAGAATTGGTCTTATTAGGCATTTTTATATGTGGTAAGCTGGTGCTTTGGAGCAAATTAGGTCATATGCCTGTGCATTAGATGTGAATGTGAAGACTGAAATCGCTTTACTTGTGATAAGTTGTTTAATCTGTTTTTATAAGTGTATTTAAATGGTTCTTTTTTGGTCGTAAGTGTCATGACAGCGCTTTTCTTGAAATTAACTGTGCCATTTCTCACTTCAATAGCAGAACACTGAAAACGCTTCATTTATTTTCCCTTGCTGCCGTAAATAAATCTTATTGCTTTTTTTGAAGAGACTCAGGTTTTTTTACATCACTCACATGATAGGGTGACCAAACAGGGCATGTATGCTCAAGAATTGGTCTTATTAGGCATTTTTATATGTGGTAAGCTGGTGCTTTGGAGCAAATTAGGTCATATGCCTGTGCATTAGATGTGAATGTGAAGACTGAAATCGCTTTACTTGTGATAAGTTGTTTCATCTGTTTTTATAAATGTATTTAAATGGTTCTTTTTTGGTCGTAAGTGTTATGACAACGATTTTCTTGAAATTAAATTTGCCATTTCTCACTTCAATCGCAGAACACTGAAAACGCTTCATTTATTTTCTCTTGCTGCCGTAAATAAATCTTATTGCTTTTCTTTGAAGAGACTCAGGTTTTTTTACATTACGCACATGATAGGGTGACCAAACAGCGCATGTATGCTCAAGAATTGGTCTTATTAGGTATTTTTATATGCGGTAAGCTTGTGCTTTTGAGCAAATTAGGTCGATATGCCTGTGGATTAGGTGTGAATGTTACTCCCAAATACTGAAATCTCTTTACTTGTGATAAGTTGTTTGATCTGTTTTTATAAGTGTATTTAAATGGTTCGTTTTTGGTCGTAAGTGTCATGACAACGATTTTCTTGAAATTAAATTTGCCATTTCTCACTTGAATCGCAGAACACTGAAAACGCTTCATTTAGTTTCTCTTGCTGCCGTAAATAAATCTTATTGCTTTTTTTGAAGAGACTCAGGTTTTTATTACATCACTCACATGATAGGGTGACCAAACAGGGCATGTATGCTCTAGAATTGATCTTATTAGACATTTTATATGCGGTAAGCTTGTGCTTTGGAGCAAATTAGGTCGATATGCCTGTGCATTAGGTGTGAATGTTACTCCCAAAGACTGAAATCTCTTTACTTGTGATAAGTTGTTTGATCTGTTTTTATAAGTGTATTTAAATGGTTCTTTTTTAGTCGTAAGTGTCATGACAGCGATTTTCTTGAAATTAAATTTGCCATTTCTCACTTCAATCGCAGAACACTGAAAACACTTCATTTAGTTTCTCTTGCTGCCGTAAATAAATCTTATTGCTTTTCTTTGAAGAGACTCAGGTTTTTTTACATCACGCACATGATAGGGCGACCAAACAGCGCATGTATGCTCAAGAATTGGTCTTATTAGGCATTTTTATATGCGGTAAGCTTGTGCTTTGGAGCAAATTAGGTCGATATGCCTGTGGATTAGGTGTGAATGTTACTCCCAGATACTGAAATATTTTTACTTGTGATAAGTTGTTTGATCTGTTTTTATAAGTGTATTTAAATGGTTGTTTTTGGTCGTAAGTTTCATGACAACGATTTTCTTGAAATTAAATTTGCCATTTCTCACTTCAATCGCAGAACACTGAAAACGCTTCATTTAGTTTCTCTTGCTGCCGTAAATAAGTCTTATTGCTTTTCTTTGAAGAGACTCAGTTTTTTTACATCACGCACATGATAGGGTGACCAAACAGCGCATGTATGATCAAGAATTGGTCTTATTAGGCATTTTTATATGCGGTAAGCTTGTGCTTTGGAGCAAATTAGGTCGATATGCCTGTGGATTAGGTGTGAATGTTACTCCCAGATACTGAAATCTCCTTACTTGTGATAAGTTGTTTGATCTGTTTTTATAAGTGTATTTAAATGGTTCTTTTTTAGTCGTAAGTGTCATGACAGCGATTTTCTTGAAATTAAATTTGCCATTTCTCACTTCAATCGCAGAACACTGAAAACACTTCATTTAGTTTCTCTTGCTGCCGTAAATAAATCTTATTGCTTTTCATTGAAGAGACTCAGGTTTTTTTACATCACGCACATGATAGGGCGACCAAACAGCGCATGTATGCTCAAGAATTGGTCTTATTAGGCATTTTTATATGCGGTAAGCTTGTGCTTTGGAGCAAATTAGGTCGATATGCCTGTGGATTAGGTGTGAATGTTACTCCCAGATACTGAAATCTCTTTACTTGTGATAAGTTGTTTGATCTGTTTTTATAAGTGTATTTAAATGGTTCGTTTTTAGTCGTAAGTGTCATGACAACACTATTCTTGAAATTAAATTTGCCATTTCTCACTTGAATCGCAAAACACTGAAAACGCTTCATTTAGTTTCTCTTGCTGCCGTAAATAAATCTTATTGCTTTTTTTGAAGAGACTCAGGTTTTTTTACATCACTCACATGATAGGTTGACCAAACAGGGCATGTATGCTGAAGAATTGGTCTTATTAGGCATTTTTATATGTGGTAAGCTGGTGCTTTGGAGCAAATTAGGTCATATGCCTGTGCATTAGATGTGAATGTGAAGACTGAAATCGCTTTACTTGTGATAAGTTGTTTCATCTGTTTTTATAAGTGTATTTAAATGGTTCTTTTTTGGTCGTAAGTGTCATGACAACGATTTTCTTGAAATTAACTTTGCCATTTCTCACTTCAATAGCAGAACACTGAAAACGCTTCATTTATTTTCCCTTAATGCCGTAAATAAATCTTATTGCTTTTCTTTGAAGAGACTCAGGTTTTTTTACATTACGCACATGATAGGGTGACCAAACAGCGCATGTATGCTCAAGAATTGGTCTTATTAGGCATTTTTATATGCGGTAAGCTTGTGCTTTGGAGCAAATTAGGTCGAAATGCCTGTGGATTAGGTGTGAATGTTACTCCCAGATACTGAAATCTCTTTACTTGTGATAAGTTGTTTGATCTCTTTTTATAAGTGTATTTAAATGGTTCTTTTTTGGTCGTAAGTTTCATGACAACGATTTTCTTGAAATTAAATTTGCCATTTCTCACTTGAATCGCAGAACACTGAAAACGCTTCATTTAGCTTCTCTTGCTGCCGTAAATAAATCTTATTGCTTTTCTTTGAAGAGACTCAGGTTTTTTTACATCACGCACATGATAGGGTGACCAAACAGCGCATGTATAATCAAGAATTGGTCTTATTAGGCATTTTTATATGCGGTAAGCTTGTGCTTTTGAGCAAATTAGGTCGATATGCCTGTGGATTAGGTGTGAATGTTACTCCCAAATACTGAAATCTCTTTACTTGTGATAAGTTGTTTGATCTGTTTTTATAAGTGTATTTAAGTGGTTCGTTTTTGGTCGTAAGTGTCATGACAACGATTTTCTTGAAATTAAATTTGCCATTTCTCACTTGAATCGCAGAACACTGAAAACGCTTCATTTAGTTTCTCTTGCTGCCGTAAATAAATCTTATTGCTTTTTTTGAAGAGACTCAGGTTTTTATTACATCACTCACATGATAGGGTGACCAAACAGGGCATGTATGCTCTAGAATTGATCTTATTAGACATTTTATATGCGGTAATCTTGTGCTTTGGAGCAAATTAGGTCGATATGCCTGTGCATTAGGTGTGAATGTTACTCCCAAAGACTGAAATCTCTTTACTTGTGATAAGTTGTTTGAGCTGTTTTTATAAGTGTATTTAAATGGTTTTTTTTGGTCGTAAGTGTCATGACAACGATTTTCTTGAAATTAAATTTGCCATTTCTCACTTGAATCGCAGAACACTGAAAACGCTTCATTTAGTTTCTGTTCCTGCCGTAAATAAATCTTATTGCTTTTCTTTGAAGAGACTCAGTTTTTTTTACATCACGCACATGATAGGGTGACCAAACAGCGCATGTATGCTCAAGAATGGGTCTTATTAGGCATTTTTATATGCGGTAAGCTTGTGCTTTGGAGCAAATTAGGTCGAAATGCCTGTGGATTAGGTGTGAATGTTACTCCCAGATACTGAAATCTCTTTACTTGTGATAAGTTGTTTGATCTGTTTTTATAAGTGTATTTAAATGGTTCTTTTTTAGTCGTAAGTGTCATGACAGCGATTTTCTTGAAATTAAATTTGCCATTTCTCACTTCAATCGCAGAACACTGAAAACACTTCATTTAGTTTCTCTTGCTGCCGTAAATAAATCTTATTGCTTTTCTTTGAAGAGACTCAGGTTTTTTTACATCACGCACATGATAGGGCGACCAAACAGCGCATGTATGCTCAAGAATTGGTCTTATTAGGCATTTTTATATGCGGTAAGCTTGTGCTTTGGAGCAAATTAGGTCGATATGCCTGTGGATTAGGTGTGAATGTTACTCCCAGATACTGAAATATTTTTACTTGTGATAAGTTGTTTGATCTGTTTTTATAAGTGTATTTAAATGGTTGTTTTTGGTCGTAAGTTTCATAACAACGATTTTCTTGAAATTAAATTTGCCATTTCTCACTTCAATCGCAGAACACTGAAAACGCTTCATTTAGTTTCTCTTGCTGCCGTAAATAAGTCTTATTGCTTTTCTTTGAAGAGACTCAGTTTTTTTACATCACGCACATGATAGGGTGACCAAACAGCGCATGTATGATCAAGAATTGGTCTTATTAGGCATTTTTATATGCGGTAAGCTTGTGCTTTGGAGCAAATTAGGTCGATATGCCTGTGGATTAGGTGTGAATGTTACTCCCAGATACTGAAATCTCTTTACTTGTGATAAGTTGTTTGATCTGTTTTTATAAGTGTATTTAAATGGTTCTTTTTTAGTCGTAAGTGTCATGACAGCGATTTTCTTGAAATTAAATTTGCCATTTCTCACTTCAATTGCAGAACACTGAAAACACTTCATTTAGTTTCTCTTGCTGCCGTAAATAAATCTTATTGCTTTTCTTTGAAGAGACTCAGGTTTTTTTACATAACGCACATGATAGGGCGACCAAACAGCGCATGTATGCTCAAGAATTGGTCTTATTAGGCATTTTTATATGCGGTAAGCTTGTGCTTTGGAGCAAATTAGGTCGATATGCCTGTGGATTAGGTGTGAATGTTACTCCCAGATACTGAAATCTCTTTACTTGTGATAAGTTGTTTGATCTGTTTTTATAAGTGTATTTAAATGGTTCGTTTTTAGTCGTAAGTGTCATGACAACACTATTCTTGAAATTAAATTTGCCATTTCTCACTTGAATCGCAAAACACTGAAAACGCTTCATTTAGTTTCTCTTGCTGCCGTAAATAAATCTTATTGCTTTTCTTTGAAGAGACTCGGGTTTTTTTACATTACGCACATGATAGGGTGACCAAACAGCGCATGTATGCTCAAGAATTGGTCTTATTAGGTATTTTTATATGCGGTAAGCTTGTGCTTTGGAGCAAATTAGGTCGAAATGCCTGTGGATTAGGTGTGAATGTTACTCCCAGATACTGAAATCTCTTTACTTGTGATAAGTTGTTTGATCTCTTTTTATAAGTGTATTTAAATGGTTCTTTTTTGGTCGTAAGTTTCATGACAACGATTTTCTTGAAATTAAATTTGCCATTTCTCACTTGAATCGCAGAACACTGAAAACGCTTCATTTAGCTTCTCTTGCTGCCGTAAATAAATCTTATTGCTTTTCATTGAAGAGACTCAGGTTTTTTTACATCACGCACATGATAGGGCGACCAAACAGCGCATGTATGCTCAAGAATTGGTCTTATTAGGCATTTTTATATGCGGTAAGCTTGTGCTTTGGAGCAAATTAGGTCGATATGCCTGTGGATTAGGTGTGAATGTTACTCCCAGATACTGAAATCTCTTTACTTGTGATAAGTTGTTTGATCTGTTTTTATAAGTGTATTTAAATGGTTCGTTTTTAGTCGTAAGTGTCATGACAACACTATTCTTGAAATTAAATTTGCCATTTCTCACTTGAATCGCAAAACACTGAAAACGCTTCATTTAGTTTCTCTTGCTGCCGTAAATAAATCTTATTGCTTTTTTTGAAGAGACTCAGGTTTTTTTACATCACTCACATGATAGGGTGACCAAACAGGGCATGTATGCTCAAGAATTGGTCTTATTAGGAATTTTTATATGTGGTAAGCTGGTGCTTTGGAGCAAATTAGGTCATATGCCTGTGCATTAGATGTGAATGTGAAGACTGATATCGCTTTACTTGTGATAAGTTGTTTCATCTGTTTTTATAAGTGTATTTAAATGGTTCTTTTTTGGTCGTAAGTGTCATGACAACGCTTTTCTTGAAATTAACTTTGCCATTTCTCACTTCAATAGCAGAACACTGAAAACGCTTCATTTATTTTCTCTTGCTGCCGTAAATAAATCTTATTGCTTTTTTTGAAGAGACTCAGGTTTTTTTACATCACTCACATGATAGGGTGACCAAACAGGGCATGTATGCTCAAGAATTGGTCTTATTAGGCATTTTTATATGTGGTAAGCTGGTGCTTTGGAGCAAATTAGGTCATATGCCTGTGCATTAGATGTGAATGTGAAGACTGAAATCGCTTTACTTGTGATAAGTTGTTTCATCTGTTTTTATAAGTGTATTTAAATGGTTCTTTTTTGGTCGTAAGTGTTATGACAACGATTTTCTTGAAATTAAATTTGCCATTTCTCACTTCAATCGCAGAACACTGAAAACGCTTCATTTATTTTCTCTTGCTGGCGTAAATAAATCTTATTGCTTTTCTTTGAAGAGACTCAGGTTTTTTTACATTACGCACATGATAGGGTGACCAAACAGCGCATGTATGCTCAAGAATTGGTCTTATTAGGTATTTTTATATGCGGTAAGCTTGTGCTTTTGAGCAAATTAGGTCGATATGCCTGTGGATTAGGTGTGAATGTTACTCCCAAATACTGAAATCTCTTTACTTGTGATAAGTTGTTTGATCTGTTTTTATAAGTGTATTTAAATGGTTCGTTTTTGGTCGTCAGTGTCATGACAACGATTTTCTTGAAATTAAATTTGCCATTTCTCACTTGAATCGCAGAACACTGAAAACGCTTCATTTAGTTTCTCTTGCTGCCGTAAATAAATCTTATTGCTTTTTTTGAAGAGACTCAGGTTTTTATTACATCACTCACATGATAGGGTGACCAAACAGGGCATGTATGCTCTAGAATTGATCTTATTAGACATTTTATATGCGGTAAGCTTGTGCTTTGGAGCAAATTAGGTCGATATGCCTGTGCATTAGGTGTGAATGTTACTCCCAAAGACTGAAATCTCTTTACTTGTGATAAGTTGTTTGATCTGTTTTTATAAGTGTATTTAAATGGTTCTTTTTTAGTCGTAAGTGTCATGACAGCGATTTTCTTGAAATTAAATTTGCCATTTCTCACTTCAATCGCAGAACACTGAAAACACTTCATTTAGTTTCTCTTGCTGCCGTAAATAAATCTTATTGCTTTTCTTTGAAGAGACTCAGGTTTTTTTACATCACGCACATGATAGGGCGACCAAACAGCGCATGTATGCTCAAGAATTGGTCTTATTAGGCATTTTTATATGTGGTAAGCTTGTGCTTTGGAGCAAATTAGGTCGATATGCCTGTGGATTAGGTGTGAATGTTACTCCCAGATACTGAAATATTTTTACTTGTGATAAGTTGTTTGATCTGTTTTTATAAGTGTATTTAAATGGTTGTTTTTGGTCGTAAGTTTCATGACAACGATTTTCTTGAAATTAAATTTGCCATTTCTCACTTCAATCGCAGAACACTGAAAACGCTTCATTTAGTTTCTCTTGCTGCCGTAAATAAGTCTTATTGCTTTTCTTTGAAGAGACTCAGTTTTTTTACATCACGCACATGATAGGGTGACCAAACAGCGCATGTATGATCAAGAATTGGTCTTATTAGGCATTTTTATATGCGGTAAGCTTGTGCTTTGGAGCAAATTAGGTCGATATGCCTGTGGATTAGGTGTGAATGTTACTCCCAGATACTGAAATCTCTTTACTTGTGATAAGTTGTTTGATCTGTTTTTATAAGTGTATTTAAATGGTTCTTTTTTAGTCGTAAGTTTCATGACAACGATTTTCTTGAAATTAAATTTGCCATTTCTCACTTGAATCGCAGAACACTGAAAACGCTTCATTTAGCTTCTCTTGCTGCCGTAAATAAATCTTATTGCTTTTCATTGAAGAGACTCAGGTTTTTTTACATCACGCACATGATAGGGCGACCAATCAGCGCATGTATGCTCAAGAATTGGTCTTATTAGGCATTTTTATATGCGGTAAGCTTGTGCTTTGGAGCAAATTAGGTCGATATGCCTGTGGATTAGGTGTGAATGTTACTCCCAGATACTGAAATCTCTTTACTTGTGATAAGTTGTTTGATCTGTTTTTATAAGTGTATTTAAATGGTTCGTTTTTAGTCGTAAGTGTCATGACAACACTATTCTTGAAATTAAATTTGCCATTTCT
Source organism: Amblyomma mixtum (assembly GCF_055824585.1). Lineage (NCBI taxonomy): Eukaryota > Metazoa > Arthropoda > Arachnida > Ixodida > Ixodidae > Amblyomma > Amblyomma mixtum. The sequence goes on from NC_143016.1 coordinate 204,740,727, forward strand.
CACTTGAATCGCAAAACACTGAAAACGCTTCATTTAGTTTCTCTTGCTGCCGTAAATAAATCTTATTGCTTTTTTTGAAGAGACTCAGGTTTTTTTACATCACTCACATGATAGGGTGACCAAACAGGGCATGTATGCTCAAGAATTGGTCTTATTAGTAATTTTTATATGTGGTAAGCTGGTGCTTTGGAGCAAATTAGGTCATATGCCTGTGCATTAGATGTGAATGTGAAGACTGAAATCGCTTTACTTGTGATAAGTTGTTTCATCTGTTTTTATAAGTGTATTTAAATGGTTCTTTTTTGGTCGTAAGTGTCATGACAACGCTTTTCTTGAAATTAACTTTGCCATTTCTCACTTCAATAGCAGAACACTGAAAACGCTTCATTTATTTTCTCTTGCTGCCGTAAATAAATCTTATTGCTTTTTTTGAAGAGACTCAGGTTTTTTTACATCACTCACATGATAGGGTGACCAAACAGGGCATGTATGCTCAAGAATTGGTCTTATTAGGCATTTTTATATGTGGTAAGCTGGTGCTTTGGAGCAAATTAGGTCATATGCCTGTGCATTAGATGTGAATGTGAAGACTGAAATCGCTTTACTTGTGATAAGTTGTTTCATCTGTTTTTATAAGTGTATTTAAATGGTTCTTTTTTGGTCGTAAGTGTTATGACAACGATTTTCTTGAAATTAAATTTGCCATTTCTCACTTCAATCGCAGAACACTGAAAACGCTTCATTTATTTTCTCTTGCTGGCGTAAATAAATCTTATTGCTTTTCTTTGAAGAGACTCAGGCTTTTTTACATTACGCACATGATAGGGTGACCAAACAGCGCATGTATGCTCAAGAATTGGTCTTATTAGGTATTTTTATATGCGGTAAGCTTGTGCTTTTGAGCAAATTAGGTCGATATGCCTGTGGATTAGGTGTGAATGTTACTCCCAAATACTGAAATCTCTTTACTTGTGATAAGTTGTTTGATCTGTTTTTATAAGTGTATTTAAATGGTTCGTTTTTGGTCGTCAGTGTCATGACAACGATTTTCTTGAAATTAAATTTGCCATTTCTCACTTGAATCGCAGAACACTGAAAACGCTTCATTTAGTTTCTCTTGCTGCCGTAAATAAATCTTATTGCTTTTTTTGAAGAGACTCAGGTTTTTATTACATCACTCACATGATAGGGTGACCAAACAGGGCATGTATGCTCTAGAATTGATCTTATTAGACATTTTATATGCGGTAAGCTTGTGCTTTGGAGCAAATTAGGTCGATATGCCTGTGCATTAGGTGTGAATGTTACTCCCAAAGACTGAAATCTCTTTACTTGTGATAAGTTGTTTGATCTGTTTTTATAAGTGTATTTAAATGGTTCTTTTTTAGTCGTAAGTGTCATGACAGCGATTTTCTTGAAATTAAATTTGCCATTTCTCACTTCAATCGCAGAACACTGAAAACAGTTCATTTAGTTTCTCTTGCTGCCGTAAATAAATCTTATTGCTTTTCTTTGAAGAGACTCAGGTTTTTTTACATCACGCACATGATAGGGCGACCAAACAGCGCATGTATGCTCAAGAATTGGTCTTATTAGGCATTTTTATATGTGGTAAGCTTGTGCTTTGGAGCAAATTAGGTCGATATGCCTGTGGATTAGGTGTGAATGTTACTCCCAGATACTGAAATATTTTTACTTGTGATAAGTTGTTTGATCTGTTTTTATAAGTGTATTTAAATGGTTGTTTTTGGTCGTAAGTTTCATGACAACGATTTTCTTGAAATTAAATTTGCCATTTCTCACTTCAATCGCAGAACACTGAAAACGCTTCATTTAGTTTCTCTTGCTGCCGTAAATAAGTCTTATTGCTTTTCTTTGAAGAGACTCAGTTTTTTTACATCACGCACATGATAGGGTGACCAAACAGCGCATGTATGATCAAGAATTGGTCTTATTAGGCATTTTTATATGCGGTAAGCTTGTGCTTTGGAGCAAATTAGGTCGATATGCCTGTGGATTAGGTGTGAATGTTACTCCCAGATACTGAAATCTCTTTACTTGTGATAAGTTGTTTGATCTGTTTTTATAAGTGTATTTAAATGGTTCTTTTTTATTCGTAAGTGTCATGACAGCGATTTTCTTGAAATTAAATTTGCCATTTCTCACTTCAATCGCAGAACGCTGAAAACACTTCATTTAGTTTCTCTTGCTGCCGTAAATAAATCTTATTGCTTTTCATTGAAGAGACTCAGGTTTTTTTACATCACGCACATGATAGGGCGACCAAACAGCGCATGTATGCTCAAGAATTGGTCTTATTAGGCATTTTTATATGCGGTAAGCTTGTGCTTTGGAGCAAATTAGGTCGATATGCCTGTGGATTAGGTGTGAATGTTACTCCCAGATACTGAAATCTCTTTACTTGTGATAAGTTGTTTGATCTGTTTTTATAAGTGTATTTAAATGGTTCGTTTTTAGTCGTAAGTGTCATGACAACACTATTCTTGAAATTAAATTTGCCATTTCTCACTTGAATCGCAAAACACTGAAAACGCTTCATTTAGTTTCTCTTGCTGCCGTAAATAAATCTTATTGCTTTTTTTGAAGAGACTCAGGTTTTTTTACATCACTCACATGATAGGGTGACCAAACAGGGCATGTATGCTCAAGAATTGGTCTTATTAGGAATTTTTATATGTGGTAAGCTGGTGCTTTGGAGCAAATTAGGTCATATGCCTGTGCATTAGATGTGAATGTGAAGACTGAAATCGCTTTACTTGTGATAAGTTGTTTCATCTGTTTTTATAAGTGTATTTAAATGGTTCTTTTTTGGTCGTAAGTGTCATGACAACGATTTTCTTGAAATTAACTTTGCCATTTCTCACTTCAATAGCAGAACACTGAAAACGCTTCATTTATTTTCTCTTGCTGCCGTAAATAAATCTTATTGCTTTTCTTTGAAGAGACTCAGGTTTTTTTACATTACGCACATGATAGGGTGACCAAAGAGCGCATGTATGCTCAAGAATTGGTCTTATTAGGCATTTTTATATGCGGTAAGCTTGTGCTTTGGAGCAAATTAGGTCGAAATGCCTGTGGATTAGGTGTGAATGTTACTCCCAGATACTGAAATCTCTTTACTTGTGATAAGTTGTTTGATCTCTTTTTATAAGTGTATTTAAATGGTTCTTTTTTGGTCGTAAGTTTCATGACAACGATTTTCTTGAAATTAAATTTGCCATTTCTCACTTGAATCGCAGAACACTGAAAACGCTTCATTTAGCTTCTCTTGCTGCCGTAAATAAATCTTATTGCTTTTCTTTGAAGAGACTCAGGTTTTTTTACATCACGCACATGATAGGGTGACCAAACAGCGCATGTATGATCAAGAATTGGTCTTATTAGGCATTTTTATATGCGGTAAGCTTGTGCTTTTGAGCAAATTAGGTCATATGCCTGTGGATTAGGTGTGAATGTTACTCCCAAATACTGAAATCTCTTTACTTGTGATAAGTTGTTTGATCTGTTTTTATAAGTGTATTTAAATGGTTCTTTTTTATTCGTAAGTGTCATGACAGCGATTTTCTTGAAATTAAATTTGCCATTTCTCACTTCAATCGCAGAACACTGAAAACACTTCATTTAGTTTCTCTTGCTGCCGTAAATAAATCTTATTGCTTTTCTTTGAAGAGACTCAGGTTTTTTTACATCACGCACATGATAGGGCGACCAAACAGCGCATGTATGCTCAAGAATTGGTCTTATTAGGCATTTTTATATGTGGTAAGCTTGTGCTTTGGAGCAAATTAGGTCGATATGCCTGTGGATTAGGTGTGAATGTTACTCCCAGATACTGAAATATTTTTACTTGTGATAAGTTGTTTGATCTGTTTTTATAAGTGTATTTAAATGGTTGTTTTTGGTCGTAAGTTTCATGACAACGATTTTCTTGAAATTAAATTTGCCATTTCTCACTTCAATCGCAGAACACTGAAAACGCTTCATTTAGCTTCTCTTGCTGCCGTAAATAAATCTTATTGCTTTTCATTGAAGAGACTCAGGTTTTTTTACATCACGCACATGATAGGGCGACCAATCAGCGCATGTATGCTCAAGAATTGGTCTTATTAGGCATTTTTATATGCGGTAAGCTTGTGCTTTGGAGCAAATTAGGTCGATATGCCTGTGGATTAGGTGTGAATGTTACTCCCAGATACTGAAATCTCTTTACTTGTGATAAGTTGTTTGATCTGTTTTTATAAGTGTATTTAAATGGTTCGTTTTTAGTCGTAAGTGTCATGACAACACTATTCTTGAAATTAAATTTGCCATTTCTCACTTGAATCGCAAAACACTGAAAACGCTTCATTTAGTTTCTCTTGCTGCCGTAAATAAATCTTATTGCTTTTTTTGAAGAGACTCAGGTTTTTTTACATCACTCACATGATAGGGTGACCAAACAGGGCATGTATGCTCAAGAATTGGTCTTATTAGTAATTTTTATATGTGGTAAGCTGGTGCTTTGGAGCAAATTAGGTCATATGCCTGTGCATTAGATGTGAATGTGAAGACTGAAATCGCTTTACTTGTGATAAGTTGTTTCATCTGTTTTTATAAGTGTATTTAAATGGTTCTTTTTTGGTCGTAAGTGTCATGACAACGCTTTTCTTGAAATTAACTTTGCCATTTCTCACTTCAATAGCAGAACACTGAAAACGCTTCATTTATTTTCTCTTGCTGCCGTAAATAAATCTTATTGCTTTTTTTGAAGAGACTCAGGTTTTTTTACATCACTCACATGATAGGGTGACCAAACAGGGCATGTATGCTCAAGAATTGGTCTTATTAGGCATTTTTATATGTGGTAAGCTGGTGCTTTGGAGCAAATTAGGTCATATGCCTGTGCATTAGATGTGAATGTGAAGACTGAAATCGCTTTACTTGTGATAAGTTGTTTCATCTGTTTTTATAAGTGTATTTAAATGGTTCTTTTTTGGTCGTAAGTGTTATGACAACGATTTTCTTGAAATTAAATTTGCCATTTCTCACTTCAATCGCAGAACACTGAAAACGCTTCATTTATTTTCTCTTGCTGGCGTAAATAAATCTTATTGCTTTTCTTTGAAGAGACTCAGGCTTTTTTACATTACGCACATGATAGGGTGACCAAACAGCGCATGTATGCTCAAGAATTGGTCTTATTAGGTATTTTTATATGCGGTAAGCTTGTGCTTTTGAGCAAATTAGGTCGATATGCCTGTGGATTAGGTGTGAATGTTACTCCCAAATACTGAAATCTCTTTACTTGTGATAAGTTGTTTGATCTGTTTTTATAAGTGTATTTAAATGGTTCGTTTTTGGTCGTCAGTGTCATGACAACGATTTTCTTGAAATTAAATTTGCCATTTCTCACTTGAATCGCAGAACACTGAAAACGCTTCATTTAGTTTCTCTTGCTGCCGTAAATAAATCTTATTGCTTTTTTTGAAGAGACTCAGGTTTTTATTACATCACTCACATGATAGGGTGACCAAACAGGGCATGTATGCTCTAGAATTGATCTTATTAGACATTTTATATGCGGTAAGCTTGTGCTTTGGAGCAAATTAGGTCGATATGCCTGTGCATTAGGTGTGAATGTTACTCCCAAAGACTGAAATCTCTTTACTTGTGATAAGTTGTTTGATCTGTTTTTATAAGTGTATTTAAATGGTTCTTTTTTAGTCGTAAGTGTCATGACAGCGATTTTCTTGAAATTAAATTTGCCATTTCTCACTTCAATCGCAGAACACTGAAAACAGTTCATTTAGTTTCTCTTGCTGCCGTAAATAAATCTTATTGCTTTTCTTTGAAGAGACTCAGGTTTTTTTACATCACGCACATGATAGGGCGACCAAACAGCGCATGTATGCTCAAGAATTGGTCTTATTAGGCATTTTTATATGTGGTAAGCTTGTGCTTTGGAGCAAATTAGGTCGATATGCCTGTGGATTAGGTGTGAATGTTACTCCCAGATACTGAAATATTTTTACTTGTGATAAGTTGTTTGATCTGTTTTTATAAGTGTATTTAAATGGTTGTTTTTGGTCGTAAGTTTCATGACAACGATTTTCTTGAAATTAAATTTGCCATTTCTCACTTCAATCGCAGAACACTGAAAACGCTTCATTTAGTTTCTCTTGCTGCCGTAAATAAGTCTTATTGCTTTTCTTTGAAGAGACTCAGTTTTTTTACATCACGCACATGATAGGGTGACCAAACAGCGCATGTATGATCAAGAATTGGTCTTATTAGGCATTTTTATATGCGGTAAGCTTGTGCTTTGGAGCAAATTAGGTCGATATGCCTGTGGATTAGGTGTGAATGTTACTCCCAGATACTGAAATCTCTTTACTTGTGATAAGTTGTTTGATCTGTTTTTATAAGTGTATTTAAATGGTTCTTTTTTATTCGTAAGTGTCATGACAGCGATTTTCTTGAAATTAAATTTGCCATTTCTCACTTCAATCGCAGAACGCTGAAAACACTTCATTTAGTTTCTCTTGCTGCCGTAAATAAATCTTATTGCTTTTCATTGAAGAGACTCAGGTTTTTTTACATCACGCACATGATAGGGCGACCAAACAGCGCATGTATGCTCAAGAATTGGTCTTATTAGGCATTTTTATATGCGGTAAGCTTGTGCTTTGGAGCAAATTAGGTCGATATGCCTGTGGATTAGGTGTGAATGTTACTCCCAGATACTGAAATCTCTTTACTTGTGATAAGTTGTTTGATCTGTTTTTATAAGTGTATTTAAATGGTTCGTTTTTAGTCGTAAGTGTCATGACAACACTATTCTTGAAATTAAATTTGCCATTTCTCACTTGAATCGCAAAACACTGAAAACGCTTCATTTAGTTTCTCTTGCTGCCGTAAATAAATCTTATTGCTTTTTTTGAAGAGACTCAGGTTTTTTTACATCACTCACATGATAGGGTGACCAAACAGGGCATGTATGCTCAAGAATTGGTCTTATTAGGAATTTTTATATGTGGTAAGCTGGTGCTTTGGAGCAAATTAGGTCATATGCCTGTGCATTAGATGTGAATGTGAAGACTGAAATCGCTTTACTTGTGATAAGTTGTTTCATCTGTTTTTATAAGTGTATTTAAATGGTTCTTTTTTGGTCGTAAGTGTCATGACAACGATTTTCTTGAAATTAACTTTGCCATTTCTCACTTCAATAGCAGAACACTGAAAACGCTTCATTTATTTTCTCTTGCTGCCGTAAATAAATCTTATTGCTTTTCTTTGAAGAGACTCAGGTTTTTTTACATTACGCACATGATAGGGTGACCAAAGAGCGCATGTATGCTCAAGAATTGGTCTTATTAGGCATTTTTATATGCGGTAAGCTTGTGCTTTGGAGCAAATTAGGTCGAAATGCCTGTGGATTAGGTGTGAATGTTACTCCCAGATACTGAAATCTCTTTACTTGTGATAAGTTGTTTGATCTCTTTTTATAAGTGTATTTAAATGGTTCTTTTTTGGTCGTAAGTTTCATGACAACGATTTTCTTGAAATTAAATTTGCCATTTCTCACTTGAATCGCAGAACACTGAAAACGCTTCATTTAGCTTCTCTTGCTGCCGTAAATAAATCTTATTGCTTTTCTTTGAAGAGACTCAGGTTTTTTTACATCACGCACATGATAGGGTGACCAAACAGCGCATGTATGATCAAGAATTGGTCTTATTAGGCATTTTTATATGCGGTAAGCTTGTGCTTTTGAGCAAATTAGGTCATATGCCTGTGGATTAGGTGTGAATGTTACTCCCAAATACTGAAATCTCTTTACTTGTGATAAGTTGTTTGATCTGTTTTTATAAGTGTATTTAAATGGTTCTTTTTTATTCGTAAGTGTCATGACAGCGATTTTCTTGAAATTAAATTTGCCATTTCTCACTTCAATCGCAGAACACTGAAAACACTTCATTTAGTTTCTCTTGCTGCCGTAAATAAATCTTATTGCTTTTCATTGAAGAGACTCAGGTTTTTTTACATCACGCACATGATAGGGCGACCAAACAGCGCATGTATGCTCAAGAATTGGTCTTATTAGGCATTTTTATATGCGGTAAGCTTGTGCTTTGGAGCAAATTAGGTCGATATGCCTGTGGATTAGGTGTGAATGTTACTCCCAGATACTGAAATCTCTTTACTTGTGATAAGTTGTTTGATCTGTTTTTATAAGTGTATTTAAATGGTTCGTTTTTAGTCGTAAGTGTCATGACAACACTATTCTTGAAATTAAATTTGCCATTTCTCACTTGAATCGCAAAACACTGAAAACGCTTCATTTAGTTTCTCTTGCTGCCGTAAATAAATCTTATTGCTTTTTTTGAAGAGACTCAGGTTTTTTTACATCACTCACATGATAGGGTGACCAAACAGGGCATGTATGCTCAAGAATTGGTCTTATTAGGAATTTTTATATGTGGTAAGCTGGTGCTTTGGAGCAAATTAGGTCATATGCCTGTGCATTAGATGTGAATGTGAAGACTGAAATCGCTTTACTTGTGATAAGTTGTTTCATCTGTTTTTATAAGTGTATTTAAATGGTTCTTTTTTGGTCGTAAGTGTCATGACAACGATTTTCTTGAAATTAACTTTGCCATTTCTCACTTCAATAGCAGAACACTGAAAACGCTTCATTTATTTTCTCTTGCTGCCGTAAATAAATCTTATTGCTTTTCTTTGAAGAGACTCAGGTTTTTTTACATTACGCACATGATAGGGTGACCAAAGAGCGCATGTATGCTCAAGAATTGGTCTTATTAGGCATTTTTATATGCGGTAAGCTTGTGCTTTGGAGCAAATTAGGTCGAAATGCCTGTGGATTAGGTGTGAATGTTACTCCCAGATACTGAAATCTCTTTACTTGTGATAAGTTGTTTGATCTCTTTTTATAAGTGTATTTAAATGGTTCTTTTTTGGTCGTAAGTTTCATGACAACGATTTTCTTGAAATTAAATTTGCCATTTCTCACTTGAATCGCAGAACACTGAAAACGCTTCATTTAGCTTCTCTTGCTGCCGTAAATAAATCTTATTGCTTTTCTTTGAAGAGACTCAGGTTTTTTTACATCACGCACATGATAGGGTGACCAAACAGCGCATGTATGATCAAGAATTGGTCTTATTAGGCATTTTTATATGCGGTAAGCTTGTGCTTTTGAGCAAATTAGGTCATATGCCTGTGGATTAGGTGTGAATGTTACTCCCAAATACTGAAATCTCTTTACTTGTGATAAGTTGTTTGATCTGTTTTTATAAGTGTATTTAAGTGGTTCGTTTTTGGTCGTAAGTGTCATGACAACGATTTTCTTGAAATTAAATTTGCCATTTCTCACTTGAATCGCAGAACACTGAAAACGCTTCATTTAGTTTCTCTTGCTGCCGTAAATAAATCTTATTGCTTTTTTTGAAGAGACTCAGGTTTTTATTACATCACTCACATGATAGGGTGACCAAACAGGGCATGTATGCTCTAGAATTGATCTTATTAGACATTTTATATGCGGTAATCTTGTGCTTTGGAGCAAATTAGGTCGATATGCCTGTGGATTAGGTGTGAATGTTACTCCCAGATACTGAAATCTCTTTACTTGTGATAAGTTGTTTGATCTCTTTTTATAAGTGTATTTAAATGGTTCTTTTTTGGTCGTAAGTTTTATGACAACGATTTTCTTGAAATTAAATTTGCCATTTCTCACTTGAATCGCAGAACACTGAAAACGCTTCATTTAGCTTCTCCTGCTGCCGTAAATAAATCTTATTGCTTTTTTTGAAGAGACTCAGGTTTTTTTACATCACTCACATGATAGGGTGGCCAAACAGGGCATGTATGCTCAAGAATTGGTCTTATTAGGCATTTTTATATGTGGTAAGCTGGTGCTTTGGAGCAAATTAGGTCATATGCCTGTGCATTAGATGTGAATGTGAAGACTGAAATCGCTTTACTTGTGATAAGTTGTTTAATCTGTTTTTATAAGTGTATTTAAATGGTTCTTTTTTGGTCGTAAGTGTCATGACAGCGCTTTTCTTGAAATTAACTGTGCCATTTCTCACTTCAATAGCAGAACACTGAAAACGCTTCATTTATTTTCCCTTGCTGCCGTAAATAAATCTTATTGCTTTTTTTGAAGAGACTCAGGTTTTTTTACATCACTCACATGATAGGGTGACCAAACAGGGCATGTATGCTCAAGAATTGGTCTTATTAGGCATTTTTATATGTGGTAAGCTGGTGCTTTGGAGAAAATTAGGTCATATGCCTGTGCATTAGATGTGAATGTGAAGACTGAAATCGCTTTACTTGTGATAAGTTGTTTCATCTGTTTTTATAAATGTATTTAAATGGTTCTTTTTTGGTCGTAAGTGTTATGACAACGATTTTCTTGAAATTAAATTTGCCATTTCTCACTTCAATCGCAGAACACTGAAAACGCTTCATTTATTTTCTCTTGCTGCCGTAAATAAATCTTATTGCTTTTCTTTGAAGAGACTCAGGTTTTTTTACATTACGCACATGATAGGGTGACCAAACAGCGCATGTATGCTCAAGAATTGGTCTTATTAGGTATTTTTATATGCGGTAAGCTTGTGCTTTTGAGCAAATTAGGTCGATATGCCTGTGGATTAGGTGTGAATGTTACTCCCAAATACTGAAATCTCTTTACTTGTGATAAGTTGTTTGATCTGTTTTTATAAGTGTATTTAAATGGTTCGTTTTTGGTCGTAAGTGTCATGACAACGATTTTCTTGAAATTAAATTTGCCATTTCTCACTTGAATCGCAGAACACTGAAAACGCTTCATTTAGTTTCTCTTGCTGCCGTAAATAAATCTTATTGCTTTTTTTGAAGAGACTCAGGTTTTTATTACATCACTCACATGATAGGGTGACCAAACAGGGCATGTATGCTCTAGAATTGATCTTATTAGACATTTTATATGCGGTAAGCTTGTGCTTTGGAGCAAATTAGGTCGATATGCCTGTGCATTAGGTGTGAATGTTACTCCCAAAGACTGAAATCTCTTTACTTGTGATAAGTTGTTTGATCTGTTTTTATAAGTGTATTTAAATGGTTCTTTTTTAGTCGTAAGTGTCATGACAGCGATTTTCTTGAAATTAAATTTGCCATTTCTCACTTCAATCGCAGAACACTGAAAACACTTCATTTAGTTTCTCTTGCTGCCGTAAATAAATCTTATTGCTTTTCTTTGAAGAGACTCAGGTTTTTTACATCACGCACATGATAGGGCGACCAAACAGCGCATGTATGCTCAAGAATTGGTCTTATTAGGCATTTTTATATGCGGTAAGCTTGTGCTTTGGAGCAAATTAGGTCGATATGCCTGTGGATTAGGTGTGAATGTTACTCCCAGATACTGAAATATTTTTACTTGTGATAAGTTGTTTGATCTGTTTTTATAAGTGTATTTAAATGGTTGTTTTTGGTCGTAAGTTTCATGACAACGATTTTCTTGAAATTAACTTTGCCATTTCTCACTTCAATAGCAGAACACTGAAAACGCTTCATTTATTTTCTCTTGCTGCCGTAAATAAATCTTATTGCTTTTCTTTGAAGAGACTCAGGTTTTTTTACATTACGCACATGATAGGGTGACCAAACAGCGCATGTATGCTCAAGAATTGGTCTTATTAGGCATTTTTATATGCGGTAAGCTTGTGCTTTGGAGCAAATTAGGTCGAAATGCCTGTGGATTAGGTGTGAATGTTACTCCCAGATACTGAAATCTCTTTACTTGTGATAAGTTGTTTGATCTCTTTTTATAAGTGTATTTAAATGGTTCTTTTTTGGTCGTAAGTTTCATGACAACGATTTTCTTGAAATTAAATTTGCCATTTCTCACTTGAATCGCAGAACACTGAAAACGCTTCATTTAGCTTCTCTTGCTGCCGTAAATAAATCTTATTGCTTTTCTTTGAAGAGACTCAGGTTTTTTTACATCACGCACATGATAGGGTGACCAAACAGCGCATGTATAATCAAGAATTGGTCTTATTAGGCATTTTTATATGCGGTAAGCTTGTGCTTTTGAGCAAATTAGGTCGATATGCCTGTGGATTAGGTGTGAATGTTACTCCCAAATACTGAAATCTCTTTACTTGTGATAAGTTGTTTGATCTGTTTTTATAAGTGTATTTAAGTGGTTCGTTTTTGGTCGTAAGTGTCATGACAACGATTTTCTTGAAATTAAATTTGCCATTTCTCACTTGAATCGCAGAACACTGAAAACGCTTCATTTAGTTTCTCTTGCTGCCGTAAATAAATCTTATTGCTTTTTTTGAAGAGACTCAGGTTTTTATTACATCACTCACATGATAGGGTGACCAAACAGGGCATGTATGCTCTAGAATTGATCTTATTAGACATTTTATATGCGGTAATCTTGTGCTTTGGAGCAAATTAGGTCGATATGCCTGTGCATTAGGTGTGAATGTTACTCCCAAAGACTGAAATCTCTTTACTTGTGATAAGTTGTTTGAGCTGTTTTTATAAGTGTATTTAAATGGTTTTTTTTTTGGTCGTAAGTGTCATGACAACGATTTTCTTGAAATTAAATTTGCCATTTCTCACTTGAATCGCAGAACACTGAAAACGCTTCATTTAGTTTCTGTTCCTGCCGTAAATAAATCTTATTGCTTTTCTTTGAAGAGACTCAGGTTTTTTTACATCACGCACATGATAGGGTGACCAAACAGCGCATGTATGCTCAAGAATGGGTCTTATTAGGCATTTTTATATGCGGTAAGCTTGTGCTTTGGAGCAAATTAGGTCGAAATGCCTGTGGATTAGGTGTGAATGTTACTCCCAGATACTGAAATCTCTTTACTTGTGATAAGTTGTTTGATCTGTTTTTATAAGTGTATTTAAATGGTTCTTTTTTAGTCGTAAGTGTCATGACAGCGATTTTCTTGAAATTAAATTTGCCATTTCTCACTTCAATCGCAGAACACTGAAAACACTTCATTTAGTTTCTCTTGCTGCCGTAAATAAATCTTATTGCTTTTCTTTGAAGAGACTCAGGATTTTTACATCACGCACATGATAGGGCGACCAAACAGCGCATGTATGCTCAAGAATTGGTCTTATTAGGCATTTTTATATGCGGTAAGCTTGTGCTTTGGAGCAAATTAGGTCGATATGCCTGTGGATTAGGTGTGAATGTTACTCCCAGATACTGAAATATTTTTACTTGTGATAAGTTGTTTGATCTGTTTTTATAAGTGTATTTAAATGGTTGTTTTTGGTCGTAAGTTTCATAACAACGATTTTCTTGAAATTAAATTTGCCATTTCTCACTTCAATCGCAGAACACTGAAAACGCTTCATTTAGTTTCTCTTGCTGCCGTAAATAAGTCTTATTGCTTTTCTTTGAAGAGACTCAGTTTTTTTACATCACGCACATGATAGGGTGACCAAACAGCGCATGTATGATCAAGAATTGGTCTTATTAGGCATTTTTATATGCGGTAAGCTTGTGCTTTGGAGCAAATTAGGTAGATATGCCTGTGGATTAGGTGTGAATGTTACTCCCAGATACTTGTGATACTCTTTACTTGTGATAAGTTGTTTGATCTGTTTTTATAAGTGTATTTAAATGGTTCTTTTTTAGTCGTAAGTGTCATGACAGCGATTTTCTTGAAATTAAATTTGCCATTTCTCACTTCAATCGCAGAACACTGAAAACACTTCATTTAGTTTCTCTTGCTGCCGTAAATAAATCTTATTGCTTTTCTTTGAAGAGACTCAGGTTTTTTTACATAACGCACGTGATAGGGCGACCAAACAGCGCATGTATGCTCAAGAATTGGTCTTATTAGGCATTTTTATATGCGGTAAGCTTGTGCTTTGGAGCAAATTAGGTCGATATGCCTGTGGATTAGGTGTGAATGTTACTCCCAGATACTGAAATCTCTTTACTTGTGATAAGTTGTTTGATCTGTTTTTATAAGTGTATTTAAATGGTTCGTTTTTAGTCGTAAGTGTCATGACAACACTATTCTTGAAATTAAATTTGCCATTTCTCACTTGAATCGGAAAATACTGAAAACGCTTCATTTAGTTTCTCTTGCTGCCGTAAATAAATCTTATTGCTTTTCTTTGAAGAGACTCAGGTTTTTTTACATTACGCACATGATAGGGTGACCAAACAGCGCATGTATGCTCAAGAATTGGTCGTATTAGGTATTTTTATATGCGGTAAGCTTGTGCTTTGGAGCAAATTAGGTCGAAATGCCTGTGGATTAGGTGTGAATGTTACTCCCAGATACTGAAATCTCTTTACTTGTGATAAGTTGTTTGATCTCTTTTTATAAGTGTATTTAAATGGTTCTTTTTTGGTCGTAAGTTTCATGACAACGATTTTCTTGAAATTAAATTTGCCATTTCTTACTTGAATCGCAGAACACTGAAAACGCTTCATTTAGCTTCTCTTGCTGCCGTAAATAAATCTTATTGCTTTTCTTTGAAGAGACTCAGGTTTTTTTACATCACTCACATGATAGGGTGACCAAACAGGGCATGTATGCTCTAGAATTGATCTTATTAGACATTTTATATGCGGTAAGCTTGTGCTTTGGAGCAAATTAGGTCGATATGCCTGTGCATTAGGTGTGAATGTTACTCCCAAAGACTGAAATCTCTTTACTTGTGATAAGTTGTTTGAGCTGTTTTTATAAGTGTATTTAAATGGTTTTTTTTGGTCGTAAGTGTCATGACAACGATTTTCTTGAAATTAAATTTGCCATTTCTCACTTGAATCGCAGAACACTGAAAACGCTTCATTTAGTTTCTGTTCCTGCCGTAAATAAATCTTATTGCTTTTCTTTGAAGAGACTCAGGTTTTTTTACATCACGCACATGATAGGGTGACCAAACAGCGCATGTATGCTCAAGAATGGGTCTTATTAGGCATTTTTATATGCGGTAAGCTTGTGCTTTGGAGCAAATTAGGTCGAAATGCCTGTGGATTAGGTGTGAATGTTACTCCCAGATACTGAAATCTCTTTACTTGTGATAAGTTGTTTGATCTGTTTTTATAAGTGTATTTAAATGGTTCTTTTTTAGTCGTAAGTGTCATGACAGCGATTTTCTTGAAATTAAATTTGCCATTTCTCACTTCAATCGCAGAACACTGAAAACACTTCATTTAGTTTCTCTTGCTGCCGTAAATAAATCTTATTGCTTTTCTTTGAAGAGACTCAGGTTTTTTTTTACATCACGCACATGATAGGGCGACCAAACAGCGCATGTTTGCACAAGAATTGGTCTTATTAGGCATTTTTATATGCGGTAAGCTTGTGCTTTGGAGCAAATTAGGTCGATATGCCTGTGGATTAGGTGTGAATGTTACTCCCAGATACTGAAATATTTTTACTTGTGATAAGTTGTTTGATCTGTTTTTATAAGTGTATTTAAATGGTTGTTTTTGGTCGTAAGTTTCATGACAACGATTTTCTTGAAATTAAATTTGCCATTTCTCACTTCAATCGCAGAACACTGAAAACGCTTCATTTAGTTTCTCTTGCTGCCGTAAATAAGTCTTATTGCTTTTCTTTGAAGAGACTCAGTTTTTTTACATCACGCACATGATAGGGTGACCAACCAGCGCATGTATGATCAAGAATTGGTCTTATTAGGCATTTTTATATGCGGTAAGCTTGTGCTTTGGAGCAAATTAGGTCGATATGCCTGTGGATTAGGTGTGAATGTTACTCCCAGATACTGAAATCTCTTTACTTGTGATAAGTTGTTTGATCTGTTTTTATAAGTGTATTTAAATGGTTCTTTTTTAGTCGTAAGTGTCATGACAGCGATTTTCTTGAAATTAAATTTGCCATTTCTCACTTCAATCGCAGAACACTGAAAACACTACATTTAGTTTCTCTTGCTGCCGTAAATAAATGTTATTGCTTTTCTTTGAAGAGGCTCAGGTTTTTTTACATCACGCACATGATAGGGCGACCAAACAGCGCATGTATGCTCAAGAATTGGTCTTATTAGGCATTTTTATATGCGGTAAGCTTGTGCTTTGGAGCAAATTAGGTCGATATGCCTGTGGATTAGGTGTGAATGTTACTCCCAGATGCTGAAATCTCTTTACTTGTGATAAGTTGTTTGATCTGTTTTTATAAGTGTATTTAAATGGTTCGTTTTTAGTCGTAAATGTCATGACAACACTATTCTTGAAATTAAATTTGCCATTTCTCACTTGAATCGCAAAACACTGAAAACGCTTCATTTAGTTTCTCTTGCTGCCGTAAATAAATCTTATTGCTTTTTTTGAAGAGACTCAGGTTTTTTTACATCACTCACATAATAGGGTGACCAAACAGGGCATGTATGCTCAAGAATTGGTCTTATTAGGCATTTTTATACGTGGTAAGCTGGTGCTTTGGAGCAAATTAGGTCATATGCCTGTGCATTAGATGTGAATGTGAAGACTGAAATCGCTTTACTTGTGATAAGTTGTTTCATCTGTTTTTATAAGTGTATTTAAATGGTTCTTTTTTGGTCGTAAGTGTCATGACAACGATTTTCTTGAAATTAACTTTGCCATTTCTCACTTCAATAGCAGAACACTGAAAACGCTTCATTTATTTTCTCTTGCTGCCGTAAATAAATCTTATTGCTTTTCTTTGAACAGACTCAGGTTTTTTACATTACGCACATGATAGGGTGACCAAACAGCGCATGTATGCTCAAGAATTGGTCTTATTAGGTATTTTTATATGCGGTAAGCTTGTGCTTTGGAGCAAATTAGGTCGAAATGCCTGTGGATTAGGTGTGAATGTTACTCCCAGATACTGAAATCTCTTTACTTGTGATAAGTTGTTTGATCTCTTTTTATAAGTGTATTTAATTGGTTCTTTTTTGGTCGTAAGTTTCATGACAACGATTGTCTTGAAATTAAATTTGCCATTTCTCACTTGAATCGCAGAACACTGAAAACGCTTCATTTAGCTTCTCTTGCTGCCGTAAATAAATCTTATTGCTTTTCTTTGAAGAGACTCAGGTTTTTTTACATCACGCACATGATAGGGTGACCAAACAGCGCATGTATGATCAAGAATTGGTCTTATTAGGCATTTTTATATGCGGTAAGCTTGTGCTTTTGAGCAAATTAGGTCGATATGCCTGTGGATTAGGTGTGAATGTTACTCCCAAATACTGAAATCTCTTTACTTGTGATAAGTTGTTTGATCTGTTTTTATAAGTGTATTTAAATGGTTCGTTTTTGGTCGTAAGTGTCATGACAACGATTTTCTTGAAATTAAATTTGCCATTTCTCACTTGAATCGCAGAACACTGAAAACGCTTCATTTAGTTTCTCTTGCTGCCGTAAATAAATCTTATTGCTTTTTTTGAAGAGACTCAGGTTTTTATTACATCACTCACATGATAGGGTGACCAAACAGGGCATGTATGCTCTAGAATTGATCTTATTAGACATTTTATATGCGGTAAGCTTGTGCTTTGGAGCAAATTAGGTCGATATGCCTGTGCATTAGGTGTGAATGTTACTCCCAAAGACTGAAATATCTTTACTTGTGATAAGTTGTTTGATCTCTTTTTATAAGTGTATTTAAATGGTTCTTTTTTGGTCGTAAGTTTCATGACAACGATTTTCTTGAAATTAAATTTGCCATTTCTCACTTGAATCGCAGAACACTGAAAACGCTTCATTTAGCTTCTCTTGCTGCCGTAAATAAATCTTATTGCTTTTCTTTGAAGAGACTCAGGTTTTTTTACATCACGCACATGATAGGGTGACCAAACAGCGCATGTATGATCAAGAATTGGTCTTATTAGGCATTTTTATATGCGGTAAGCTTGTGCTTTTGAGCCAATTAGGTCGATATGCCTGTGGATTAGGTGTGAATGTTACTCCCAAATACTGAAATCTCTTTACTTGTGATAAGTTGTTTGATCTGTTTTTATAAGTGTATTTAAATGGTTCTCTTTTAGTCGTAAGTGTCATGACAGCGATTTTCTTGAAATTAAATTTGCCATTTCTCACTTCAATCGCAGAACACTGAAAACACTTCATCTAGTTTCTCTTGCTGCCGTAAATAAATCTTATTGCTTTTCTTTGAAGAGACTCAGGTTTTTTTACATCACGCACATGATAGGGCGACCAAACAGCGGATGTATGCTCAAGAATTGGTCTTATTAGGCATTTTTATATGCGGTAAGCTTGTGCTTTGGAGCAAATTAGGTCGATATGCCTGTGGATTAGGTGTGAATGTTACTCCCAGATACTGAAGTATTTTTACTTGTGATAAGTTGTTTGATCTGTTTTTATAAGTGTATTTAAATGGTTGTTTTTGGTCGTAAGTTTCAAGACAACGATTTTCTTGAAATTAAATTTGCCATTTCTAACTTCAATCGCAGAACACTGAAAACGCTTCATTTAGTTTCTCTTGCTGCCGTAAATAAGTCTTATTGCTTTTCTTTGAAGAGACTCAGTTTTTTTACATCACGCACATGATAGGGTGACCAAACAGCGCATGTATGATCAAGAATTGGTCTTATTAGGCATTTTTATATGCGGTAAGCTTGTGCTTTGGAGCAAATTAGGTCGATATGCCTGTGGATTAGGTGTGAATGTTACTCCCAGATACTGAAATCTCTTTACTTGTGATAAGTTGTTTGATCTGTTTTTATAAGTGTATTTAAATGGTTCGTTTTTAGTCGTAAGTGTGATGACAACGATATTCTTGAAATTAAATTTGCCATTTCTCACTTGAATCGCAAAACACTGAAAACGCTTTATTTAGTTTCTCTTGCTGCCGTAAATAAATCTTATTGCTTTTCTTTGAAGAGACTCAGGTTTTTTTACATTACGCACATGATAGGGTGACCATACAGCGCATGTATGCTCAAGAATTGGTGTTATTAGGTATTTTTATATGCGGTAAGCTTGTGCTTTGAAGCAAATTAGGTCGAAATGCCTGTGGATTAGGTGTGAATGTTACTCCCAGATACTGAAATCTCTTTACTTGTGATAAGTTGTTTGATCTCTTTTTATAAGTGTATTTAAATGGTTCTTTTTTGGTCGTAAGTTTCATGACAACGATTTTCTTGAAATTAAATTTGCCATTTCTCACTTGAATCGCGGAACACTGAAAACGCTTCATTTAGCTTCTCTTGCTGCCGTAAATAAATCTTATTGCTTTTCTTTGAAGAGACTCAGGTTTTTTTACATCACGCACATGATAGGGTGACCAAACAGCGCATGTATGATCAAGAATTGGTCTTATTAGGCATTTTTATATGCGGTAAGCTTGTGCTTTGGAGCAAATTAGGTCGATATGCCTGTGGATTAGGTGTGAATGTTACTCCCAGATACTGAAATCTCTTTACTTGTGATAAGTTGTTTGATCTGTTTTTATAAGTGTATTTAAATGGTTCGTTTTTGGTTGTAAGTGTCATGACAACGATTTTCTTGAAATTAAATTTGCCATTTCTCACTTGAATCGGAGAACACTGAAAACGCTTCATTTAGTTTCTCTTGCTGCCGTAAATAAATCTTATTGCTTTTTTTGAAGGGACTCAGGTTTTTATTACATCACTCACATGATAGGGTGACCAAACAGGGCATGTATGCTCTAGAATTGATCTTATTAGACATTTTATATGCGGTAAGCTTGTGCTTTGGAGCAAATTAGGTCGATATGCCTGTGCATTAGGTGTGAATGTTACTCCCACAGACTGAAATATCTTTACTTGTGATAAGTTGTTTGATCTCTTTTTATAAGTGTATTTAAATGGTTCTTTTTTGGTCGTAAGTTTCATGACAACGATTTTCTTGAAATTAAATTTGCCATTTCTCACTTGAATCGCAGAACACTGAAAATGCTTCATTTAGTTTCTGTTCCTGCCGTAAATAAATCTTATTGCTTTTCTTTGAAGAGACTCAGGTTTTTTTATATCACGCACAAGATAGGGTGACCAAACAGCGCATGTATGATCAAGAATTGGTCTTATTAGGCATTTTTATATGCGGTAAGCTTGTGCTTTTGAGCAAATTAGGTCGATATGCCTGTGGATTAGGTGTGAATGTTACTCCCAAATACTGAAACCTCTTTACTTGTGATAAGTTGTTTGAGCTGTTTTTATAAGTGTATTTAAATGTTTTTTTTTTGGTCGTAAGTGTCATGACAACGATTTTCTTGAAATTAAATTTGCCATTTCTCACTTCAATCGCAGAACACTGAAAACACTTCATTTAGTTTCTCTTGCTGCCGTAAATAAATCTTATTGCTTTTCTTTGAAGAGACTCAGGTTTTTTTACATTACGCACATGATAGGGTGACCAAACAGCGCATGTATGCTCAAGAATTGGTCTTATTAGGTATTTTTATATGCGGTAAGCTTGTGCTTAGGAGCAAATTAGGTCGAAATGCCTGTGGATTAGGTGTGAATGTTACTCCCAGATACTGAAATCTCTTTACTTGTGATAAGTTGTTTGATCTCTTTTTATAAGTGTATTTAAATGGTTCTTTTTTGGTCGTAAGTTTCATGACAACGATTTTCTTGAAATTAAATTTGCCATTTCTCACTTCAATCGCAGAACACTGAAAACACTTCATTTAGTTTCTCTTGCTGCCGTAAATAAATCTTATTGCTTTTCTTTGAAGAGACTCAGGTTTTTTTACATCACGCACATGATAGGGCGACCAAACAGCGCATGTATGCTCAAGAATTGGTCTTATTAGGCATTTTTATATGCGGTAAGCTTGTGCTTTGGAGCAAATTAGGTCCATATGCCTGTGGATTAGGTGTGAATGTTACTCCCAGATACTGAAATCTTTTTACTTGTGATAAGTTGTTTGATCTGTTTTTATAAGTGTATTTGGTTTGGTTTGGTTTGGTTTATGGGGTTTAACGTCCCAAAGCGACTAAGGCTATGAGAGACGCCGTAGTGGAGGGCTCCGGAAATTTCGACCACCTGGGGTTCTTTAACGTGCACTGACATCGCACAGTACACGGGCCTCTAGAATTTCTCCTCCAAAGAAATTCCAGTCGCCGCGGCCGGGATCGAACCCGCGTCTTTCGGGTCAGCAGCCGAGCACCATAACCGCTGAGCCACCGCGGCGGCAAGTGTATTTAAACGGTTCTTTTTTAGTCGTAAGTGTCATGACAGCGATTTTCTTGAAATTAAATTTGCCATTTCTCACTTCAATCGCAGAACACTGAAAACACTTCATTTAGTTTCTCTTGCTGCCGTAAATAAATCTTATTGCTTTTCTTTGAAGAGACTCAGGTTTTTTTACATCACGCACATGACAGGGCCACCAAACAGCGCATGTATGCTCAAGAATTGGTCTTATTAGGCATTTTTATATGCGGTAAGCTTGTGCTTTGAAGCAAATTAGGTCGATATGCCTGTGGATTAGGTGTGAATGTTACTCCCAGATACTGAAATCTCTTTACTTGTGATAAGTTGTTTGATCTGTTTTTATAAGTGTATTTAAATGGTTCGTTTTTAGTCGTAAGTGTCATGACAACACTATTCTTGAAATTAAATTTGCCATTTCTCACTTGAATCGCAAAACACTGAAAACGCTTCATTTATTTTCTCTTGCTGCCGTAAATAAATCTTATTGCTTTTCTTTGAAGAGACTCAGGTTTTTTTACATTACGCACATGATAGGGTGACCAAACAGCGCATGTATGCTCAAGAATTGGTCTTATTAGGTATTTTTATATGCGGTAAGCTTGTGCTTTGGAGCAAATTAGGTCGAAATGCCTGTGGATTAGGTGTGAATGTTACTCCCAGGTACTGAAATCTCTTTACTTGTGATAAGTTGTTTGATCTCTTTTTATAAGTGTATTTAAATGGTTCTTTTTTGGTCGTAAGTTTCATGACAACGATTTTCTTGAAATTAAATTTGCCATTTCTCACTTGAATCGCAGAACACTGAAAACGCTTCATTTAGCTTCTCTTGCTGCCGTAAATAAATCTTATTGCTTTTCTTTGAAGAGACTCAGGTTTTTTTACATCACGCACAAGATAGGGTGACCAAACAGCGCATGTATGATCAAGAATTGGTCTTATTAGGCATTTTTATATGCGGTAAGCTTGTGCTTTTGAGCAAATTAGGTCGATATGCCTGTGGATTAGGTGTGAATGTTACTCCCAAATACTGAAATCTCTTTACTTGTGATAAGTTGTTTGATCTGTTTTTATAAGTGTATTTAAATGGTTCGTTTTTGGTTGTAAGTGTCATGACAACGATTTTCTTGAAATTAAATTTGCCATTCCTCACTTGAATCGCAGAACACTGAAAACGCTTCATTTAGTTTCTCTTGCTGCCGTAAATAAATCTTATTGCTTTTTTTGAAGAGACTCAGGTTTTTATTACATCACTCACATGATAGGGTGACCAAACAGGGCATGTATGCTCTAGAATTGATCTTATTAGACTTTATATGCGGTAAGCTTGTGCTTTGGAGCAAATTAGGTCGATATGCCTGTGCATTAGGTGTGAATGTTACTCCCACAGACTGAAATATCTTTACTTGTGATAAGTTGTTTGATCTCTTTTTATAAGTGTATTTAAATGGTTCTTTTTTGGTCGTAAGTTTCATGACAACGATTTTCTTGAAATTAAATTTGCCATTTCTCACTTGAATCGCAGAACACTGAAAACGCTTCATTTAGCTTCTCTTGCTGCCGTAAATAAATCTTATTGCTTTTCTTTGAAGAGACTCAGGTTTTTTTACATCACGCACATGATAAGGTGACCAAACAGCGCATGTATGATCAAGAATTGGTCTTATTAGGCATTTTTATATGCGGTAAGCTTGTGCTTTTGAGCAAATTAGGTCGATATGCCTGTGGATTAGGTGTGAATGTTACTCCCAAATACTGAAATCTCTTTACTTGTGATAAGTTGTTTGATCTGTTTTTATAAGTGTATTTAAATGGTTCGTTTTTGGTCGTAAATGTCATGAACACGATTTTCTTGAAATTAAATTTGCCATTTCTCACTTGAATCGCAGAACACTGAAAACGCTTCATTTAGTTTCTCTTGCTGCCGTAAATAAATCTTATTGCTTTTTTTGAAGAGACTCAGGTTTTTATTACATCACTCACATGATAGGGTGACCAAACAGGGCATGTATGCTCTATAATTGATCTTATTAGACATTTTATATGCGGTAAGCTTGTGCTTTGGAGGAAATTAGGTCGATATGCCTGTGCATTAGGTGTGAATGTTACTCCCAAAGACTGAAATATCTTTACTTGTGATAAGTTGTTTGAGCTGTTTTTATAAGTGTATTTAAATGTTTTTTTTTTGGTCGTAAGTGTCATGACAACGATTTTCTTGAAATTAAATTTGCCATTTCTCACTTGAATCGCAGAACACTGAAAACGCTTCATTTCGTTTCTGTTCCTGCCGTAAATAAATCTTATTGCTTTTCTTTGAAGAGACTCAGGTTTTTTTACATCACGCACATGATAGGGTGACCAAACAGCGCATGTATGCTCAAGAATGGGTCTTATTAGGCATTTTTATATGCGGTAAGCTTGTGCTTTGGAGCAAATTAGGTCGAAATGCCTGTGGATTAGGTGTGAATGTTACTCCCAGATACTGAAATCTCTTTACTTGTGATAAGTTGTTTGATCTGTTTTTATAAGTGTATTTAAATGGTTCTTTTTTGGTCGTAAGTTTCATGACAACGATTTTCTTGAAATTAAATTTGCCATTTCTCACTTGAATCGCAGAACACTGAAAACGCTTCATTTAGCTTCTCTTGCTGCCGTAAATAAATCTTATTGCTTTTCTTTGAAGAGACTCAGGTTTTTTTATATCACGCACAAGATAGGGTGACCAAACAGCGCATGTATGATCAAGAATTGGTCTTATTAGGCATTTTTATATGCGGTAAGCTTGTGCTTTTGAGCAAATTAGGTCGATATGCCTGTGGATTAGGTGTGAATGTTACTCCCAAATACTGAAATCTCTTTACTTGTGATAAGTTGTTTGATCTGTTTTTATAAGTGTATTTAAATGGTTCGTTTTTGGTTGTAAGTGTCATGACAACGATTTTCTTGAAATTAAATTTGCCATTTCTCACTTGAATCGCAGAACACTGAAAACGCTTCATTTAGTTTCTCTTGCTGCCGTAAATAAATCTTATTGCTTTTTTTGAAGGGACTCAGGTTTTTATTACATCACTCACATGATAGGGTGACCAAACAGGGCATGTATGCTCTAGAATTGATCTTATTAGACATTTTATATGCGGTAAGCTTGTGCTTTGGAGCAAATTAGGTCGATATGCCATTTCTCACTTGAATCGCAGAACACTGAAAATGCTTCATTTAGTTTCTGTTCCTGCCGTAAATAAATCTTATTGCTTTTCTTTGAAGAGACTCAGGTTTTTTTATATCACGCACAAGATAGGGTGACCAAACAGCGCATGTATGATCAAGAATTGGTCTTATTAGGCATTTTTATATGCGGTAAGCTTGTGCTTTTGAGCAAAGTAGGTCGATATGCCTGTGGATTAGGTGTGAATGTTACTCACAAATACTGAAATCTCTTTACTTGTGATAAGTTGTTTGAGCTGTTTTTATAAGTGTATTTAAATGTTTTTTTTTTGGTCGTAAGTGTCATGACAACGATTTTCTTGAAATTAAATTTGCCATTTCTCACTTCAATCGCAGAACACTGAAAACACTTCATTTAGTTTCTCTTGCTGCCGTAAATAAATCTTATTGCTTTTCTTTGAAGAGACTCAGGTTTTTTTACATTACGCACATGATAGGGTGACCAAACAGCGCATGTATGCTCAAGAATTGGTCTTATTAGGTATTTTTATATGCGGTAAGCTTGTGCTTTGGAGCAAATTAGGTCGAAATGCCTGTGGATTAGGCGTGAATGTTACTCCCAGATACTGAAATCTCTTTACTTGTGATAAGTTGTTTGATCTCTTTTTATAAGTGTATTTAAATGGTTCTTTTTTGGTCGTAAGTTTCATGACAACGATTTTCTTGAAATTAAATTTGCCATTTCTCACTTCAATCGCAGAACACTGAAAACACTTCATTTAGTTTCTCTTGCTGCCGTAAATAAATCTTATTGCTTTTCTTTGAAGAGACTCAGGTTTTTTTACATCACGCACATGATAGGGCGACCAAACAGCGCATGTATGCTCAAGAATTGGTCTTATTAGGCATTTTTATATGCGGTAAGCTTGTGCTTTGGAGCAAATTAGGTCCATATGCCTGTGGATTAGGTGTGAATGTTACTCCCAGATACTGAAATCTTTTTACTTGTGATAAGTTGTTTGATCTGGTTTTATAAGTGTATTTGGTTTGGTTTGGTTTGGTTTATGGGGTTTAACGTCCCAAAGCGACTAAGGCTATGAGAGACGCCGTAGTGGAGGGCTCCGGAAATTTCGACCACCTGGGGTTCTTTAACGTGCACTGACATCGCACAGTACACGGGCCTCTAGAATTTCTCCTCCAAAGAAATTCCAGCCGCCGCGGCCGGGATCGAACCCGCGTCTTTCGGGTCAGCAGCCGAGCACCATAACCGCTGAGCCACCGCGGCGGCAAGTGTATTTAAACGGTTCTTTTTTAGTCGTAAGTGTCATGACAGCGATTTTCTTGAAATTAAATTTGCCATTTCTCACTTCAATCGCAGAACACTGAAAACACTTCATTTAGTTTCTCTTGCTGCCGTAAATAAATCTTATTGCTTTTCTTTGAAGAGACTCAGGTTTTTTTACATCACGCACATGACAGGGCCACCAAACAGCGCATGTATGCTCAAGAATTGGTCTTATTAGGCATTTTTATATGCGGTAAGCTTGTGCTTTGAAGCAAATTAGGTCGATATGCCTGTGGATTAGGTGTGAATGTTACTCCCAGATACTGAAATCTCTTTACTTGTGATAAGTTGTTTGATCTCTTTTTATAAGTGTATTTAAATGGTTCTTTTTTGGTCGTAAGTTTCATGACAACGATTTTCTTGAAATTAAATTTGCCATTTCTCACTTGAATCGCAGAACACTGAAAACGCTTCATTTAGCTTCTCTTGCTGCCGTAAATAAATCTTATTGCTTTTCTTTGAAGAGACTCAGGTTTTTTTACATCACGCACAAGATAGGGTGACCAAACAGCGCATGTATGATCAAGAATTGGTCTTATTAGGCATTTTTATATGCGGTAAGCTTGTGCTTTTGAGCAAATTAGGTCGATATGCCTGTGGATTAGGTGTGAATGTTACTCCCAAATACTGAAATCTCTTTACTTGTGATAAGTTGTTTGATCTGTTTTTATAAGTGTATTTAAATGGTTCGTTTTTGGTTGTAAGTGTCATGACAACGATTTTCTTGAAATTAAATTTGCCATTTCTCACTTGAATCGCAGAACACTGAAAACGCTTCATTTAGTTTCTCTTGCTGCCGTAAATAAATCTTATTGCTTTTTTTGAAGAGACTCAGGTTTTTATTACATCACTCACATGATAGGGTGACCAAACAGGGCATGTATGCTCTAGAATTGATCTTATTAGACATTTTATATGCGGTAAGCTTGTGCTTTGGAGCAAATTAGGTCGATATGCCTGTGCATTAGGTGTGAATGTTACTCCCACAGACTGAAATATCTTTACTTGTGATAAGTTGTTTGATCTCTTTTTATAAGTGTATTTAAATGGTTCTTTTTTGGTCGTAAGTTTCATGACAACGATTTTCTTGAAATTAAATTTGCCATTTCTCACTTGAATCGCAGAACACTGAAAACGCTTCATTTAGCTTCTCTTGCTGCCGTAAATAAATCTTATTGCTTTTCTTTGAAAAGACTCAGGTTTTTTTACATCACGCACATGATAAGGTGACCAAACAGCGCATGTATGATCAAGAATTGGTCTTATTAGGCATTTTTATATGCGGTAAGCTTGTGCTTTTGAGCAAATTAGGTCGATATGCCTGTGGATTAGGTGTGAATGTTACTCCCAAATACTGAAATCTCTTTACTTGTGATAAGTTGTTTGATCTGTTTTTATAAGTGTATTTAAATGGTTCGTTTTTGGTCGTAAATGTCATGACAACGATTTTCTTGAAATTAAATTTGCCATTTCTCACTTGAATCGCAGAACACTGAAAACGCTTCATTTAGTTTCTCTTGCTGCCGTAAATAAATCTTATTGCTTTTTTTGAAGAGACTCAGGTTTTTATTACATCACTCACATGATAGGGTGACCAAACAGGGCATGTATGCTCTAGAATTGATCTTATTAGACATTTTATATGCGGTAAGCTTGTGCTTTGGAGGAAATTAGGTCGATATGCCTGTGCATTAGGTGTGAATGTTACTCCCAAAGACTGAAATATCTTTACTTGTGATAAGTTGTTTGAGCTGTTTTTATAAGTGTATTTAAATGTTTTTTTTTTTGGTCGTAAGTGTCATGACAACGATTTTCTTGAAATTAAATTTGCCATTTCTCACTTGAATCGCAGAACACTGAAAACGCTTCATTTAGTTTCTGTTCCTGCCGTAAATAAATCTTATTGCTTTTCTTTGAAGAGACTCAGGTTTTTTTACATCACGCACATGATAGGGGGACCAAACAGCGCATGTATGCTCAAGAATGGGTCTTATTAGGCATTTTTATATGCGGTAAGCTTGTGCTTTGGAGCAAATTAGGTCGAAATGCCTGTGGATTAGGTGTGAATGTTACTCCCAGATACTGAAATCTCTTTACTTGTGATAAGTTGTTTGATCTGTTTTTATAAGTGTATTTAAATGGTTCTCTTTTAGTCGTAAGTGTCATGACAGCGATTTTCTTGAAATTAAATTTGCCATTTCTCACTTCAATCGCAGAACACTGAAAACACTTCATTTAGTTTCTCTTGCTGCCGTAAATAAATCTTATTGCTTTTCTTTGAAGAGACAGGTTTTTTTACATCACGCACATGATAGGGCGACCAAACAGCGCATGTATGCTCAAGAATTGGTCTTATTAGGCATTTTTATATGCGGTAAGCTTGTGCTTTGGAGCAAATTAGGTCGATATGCCTTTGGATTAGGTGTGAATGTTACTCCCAGATACTGAAATATTTTTACTTGTGATAAGTTGTTGGATCTGTTTTTATAAGTGTATTTAAATGGTTGTTTTTGGTCGTAAGTTTCATGACAACGATTTTCTTGAAATTAAATTTGCCATTTCTAACTTCAATCGCAGAACACTGAAAACGCTTCATTTAGTTTCTCTTGCTGCCGTAAATAAGTCTTATTGCTTTTCTTTGAAGAGACTCAGTTTTTTTACATCACGCACATGATAGGGTGACCAAACAGCGCATGTATGATCAAGAATTGGTCTTATTAGGCATTTTTATATGCGGTAAGCTTGTGCTTTGGAGCAAATTAGGTCGATATGCCTGTGGATTAGGTGTGAATGTTACTCCCAGATACTGAAATCTCTTTACTTGTGATAAGTTGTTTGATCTGTTTTTATAAGTGTATTTAAATGGTTCGTTTTTAGTCGTAAGTGTCATGACAACGATATTCTTGAAATTAAATTTGCCATTTCTCACTTGAATCGCAAAACACTGAAAACGCTTCATTTAGTTTCTCTTGCTGCCGTAAATAAATCTTATTGCTTTTTTTGAAGAGACTCAGGTTTTTTTACATCACTCATATGATAGGGTGACCAAACAGGGCATGTATGCTCAAGAATTTGTCTTATTAGGCATTTTTATATGTGGTAAGCTGGTGCTTTGGAGCAAATTAGGTCATATGCCTGTGCATTAGATGTGAATGTGAAGACTGAAATCGCTTTACTTGTGATAAGTTGTTTCATCTGTTGTTATAAGTGTATTTAAATGGTTCTTTTTTGGTCGTAAGTGTCATGACAACGATTTTCTTGAAATTAAATTTGCCATTTCTCACTTCAATCGCAGAACACTGAAAACGCTTCATTTATTTTCTCTTGCTGCCGTAAATAAATCTTATTGCTTTTCTTTGAAGAGACTCAGGTTTTTTTACATTACGCACATGATAGGGTGACCAAACAGCGCATGTATGCTCAAGAATTGGTCTTATTAGGTATTTTTATATGCGGTAAGCTTGTGCTTTGGAGCAAATTAGGTCGAAATGCCTGTGGATTAGGTGTGAATGTTACTCCCAGATACTGAAATCTCTTTACTTGTGATAAGTTGTTTGATCTCTTTTTATAAGTGTATTTAAATGGTTCTTTTTTGGTCGTAAGTTTCATGACAACGATTTTCTTGAAATTAAATTTGCCATTTCTCACTTCAATCGCAGAACACTGAAAACACTTCATTTAGTTTCTCTTGCTGCCGTAAATAAATCTTATTGCTTTTCTTTGAAGAGACTCAGGTTTTTTTACATCACGTACATGATAGGGCGACCAAACAGCGCATGTATGCTCAAGAATTGGTCTTATTAGGCATTTTTATATGCGGTAAGCTTGTGCTTTGGAGCAAATTAGGTCGATATGCCTGTGGATTAGGTGTGAATGTTACTCCCAGATACTGAAATCTCTTTACTTGTGATAAGTTGTTTGATCTGTTTTTATAAGTGTATTTAAATGGTTCTTTTTTAGTCGTAAGTGTCATGACAGCGATTTTCTTGAAATTAAATTTGCCATTTCTCACTTCAATCGCAGAACACTGAAAACACTTCATTTAGTTTCTCTTGCTGCCGTAAATAAATCTTATTGCTTTTCTTTGAAGAGACTCAGGTTTTTTTACATCACGCACATGATAGGGCCACCAAACAGCGCATGTATGCTGAAGAATTGGTCTTATTAGGCATTTTTATATGCGGTAAGCTTATGCTTTGGAGCAAATTAGGTCGATATGCCTGTGGATTAGGTGTGAATGTTACTCCCAGATACTGAAATCTCTTTACTTGTGATAAGTTGTTTGATCTGTTTTTATAAATGTATTTAAATGGTTCGTTTTTAGTCGTAAGTGTCATGACAACACTATTCTTGAAATTAAATTTGCCATTTCTCACTTGAATCGCAAAACACTGAAAACGCTTCATTTATTTTCTCTTGCTGCCGTAAATAAATCTTATTGCTTTTCTTTGAAGAGACTCAGGTTTTTTTACATTACGCACATGATAGGGTGACCAAACAGCGCATGTATGCTCAAGAATTGGTCTTATTAGGTATTTTTATATGCGGTAAGCTTGTGCTTTGGAGCAAATTAGGTCGAAATGCCTGTGAATTAGGTGTGAATGTTACTCCCAGATACTGAAATTTCTTTACTTGTGATAAGTTGTTTGATCTCTTTTTATAAGTGTATTTAAATGGTTCTTTTTTGGTCGTAAGTTTCATAACGATTTTCTTGAAATTAAATTTGCCATTTCTCACTTCAATCGCAGAACACTGAAAACACTTCATTTAGTTTCTCTTGCTGCCGTAAATAAATCTTATTGCTTTTTTTGAAGAGACTCAGGTTTTTTTACATCACTCACATGATAGGGTGACCAAACAGCGCATGTATGCTCAAGAATTGGTCTTATTAGGCATTTTTATATGCGGTAAGCTGGTGCTTTGGAGCAAATTAGGTCGATATGCCTGTGGATTAGTTGTGAATGTTACTCCCAGATACTGAAATCTCTTTACTTGTGATAAGTTGTTTGATCTCTTTTTATAAGTGTATTTAAATGGTTCTTTTTTGGTCGTAAGTTTCATGACAACGATTTTCTTGAAATTAAATTTGCCATTTCTCACTTGAATCGCAGAACACTGAAAACGCTTCATTTATCTTCTCTTGCTGCCGTAAATAAATCTTATTGCTTTTCTTTGAAGAGACTCAGGTTTTTTTACATTACGCACATGATAGGGTGACCAAACAGCGCATGTATGCTCAAGAATTGGTCTTATTAGGTATTTTTATATGCGGTAAGCTTGTGCTTTGGAGCAAATTAGGTCGAAATGCCTGTGAATTAGGTGTGAATGTTACTCCCAGATACTGAAATTTCTTTACTTGTGATAAGTTGTTTGATCTCTTTTTATAAGTGTATTTAAATGGTTCTTTTTTGGTCGTAAGTTTCATAACGATTTTCTTGAAATTAAATTTGCCATTTCTCACTTCAATCGCAGAACACTGAAAACACTTCATTTAGTTTCTCTTGCTGCCGTAAATAAATCTTATTGCTTTTTTTGAAGAGACTCAGGTTTTTTTACATCACTCACATGATAGGGTGACCAAACAGCGCATGTATGCTCAAGAATTGGTCTTATTAGGCATTTTTATATGCGGTAAGCTGGTGCTTTGGAGCAAATTAGGTCGATATGCCTGTGGATTAGTTGTGAATGTTACTCCCAGATACTGAAATCTCTTTACTTGTGATAAGTTGTTTGATCTCTTTTTATAAGTGTATTTAAATGGTTCTTTTTTGGTCGTAAGTTTCATGACAACGATTTTCTTGAAATTAAATTTGCCATTTCTCACTTGAATCGCAGAACACTGAAAACGCTTCATTTATCTTCTCTTGCTGCCGTAAATAAATCTTATTGCTTTTCTTTGAAGAGACTCAGGTTTTTTTACATTACGCACATGATAGGGTGACCAAACAGCGCATGTATGCTCAAGAATTGGTCTTATTAGGTATTTTTATATGCGGTAAGCTTGTGCTTTGGAGCAAATTAGGTCGAAATGCCTGTGGATTAGGTGTGAATGTTACTCCCAGATACTGAAATCTCTTTACTTGTGATAAGTTGTTTGATCTCTTTTTATAAGTGTATTTAAATGGTTCTTTTTTGGTCGTAAGTTTCATGACAACGATTTTCTTGAAATTAAATTTGCCATTTCTCACTTCAATCGCAGAACACTGAAAACACTTCATTTAGTTTCTCTTGCTGCCGTAAATAAATCTTATTGCTTTTCTTTGAAGAGACTCAGGTTTTTTTACATCACACACATGATAGGGCGACCAAACAGCGCATGTATGCTCAAGAATTGGTCTTATTAGGTATTTTTATATGCGGTAAGCTTGTGCTTTGGAGCAAATTAGGTCGATATGCCTGTGGATTAGGTGTGAATGTTACTCCCAGATACTGAAATCTCTTTACTTGTGATAAGTTGTTTGATCTGTTTTTATAAGTGTATTTAAATGGTTCTTTTTAGTCGTAAGTGTCATGACAGCGATTTTCTTGAAATTAAATTTGCCATTTCTCACTTCAATCGCAGAACACTGAAAACACTTCATTTAGTTTCTCTTGCTGCCGTAAATAAATCTTATTGCTTTTCTTTGAAGAGACTCAGGTTTTTTTACATCACGCACATGATAGGGCCACCAAACAGCGCATGTATGCTGAAGAATTGGTCTTATTAGGCATTTTTATATGCGGTAAGCTTGTGCTTTGGAGCAAATTAGGTCGATATGCCTGTGGATTAGGTGTGAATGTTACTCCCAGATACTGAAATCTCTTTACTTGTGATAAGTTGTTTGATCTGTTTTTATAAGTGTATTTAAATGGTTCGTTTTTAGTCGTAAGTGTCATGACAACACTATTCTTGAAATTAAATTTGCCATTTCTCACTTGAATCGCAAAACACTGAAAACGCTTCATTTATTTTCTCTTGCTGCCGTAAATAAATCTTATTGCTTTTCTTTGAAGAGACTCAGGTTTTTTTACATTACGCACATGATAGGGTGACCAAACAGCGCATGTATGCTCAAGAATTGGTCTTATTAGGTATTTTTATATGCGGTAAGCTTGCGCTTTGGAGCAAATTAGGTCGAAATGCCTGTGGATTAGGTGTGAATGTTACTCCCAGATACTGAAATCTCTTTACTTGTGATAAGTTGTTTGATCTCTTTTTATAAGTGTATTTAAATGGTTCTTTTTTGGTCGTAAGTTTCATGACAACGATTTTCTTGAAATTAAATTTGCCATTTCTCACTTCAATCGCAGAACACTGAAAACACTTCATTTAGTTTCTCTTGCTGCCGTAAATAAATCTTATTGCTTTTTTTGAAGAGACTCAGGTTTTTTTACATCACTCACATGATGGGGTGACCAAACAGCGCATGTATGCTCAAGAATTGGTCTTATTAGGCATTTTTATATGCGGTAAGCTGGTGCTTTGGAGCAAATTAGGTCGATATGCCTGTGGATTAGGTGTGAATGTTACTCCCAGATACTGAAATCTCTTTACTTGTGATAAGTTGTTTGATCTCTTTTTATAAGTGTATTTAAATGGTTCTTTTTTGGTCGTAAGTTTCATGACAACGATTTTCTTGAAATGAAATTTGCCATTTCTCACTTGAATCGCAGAACACTGAAAACGCTTCATTTAGCTTCTCTTGCTGCCGTAAATAAATCTTATTGCTTTTCTTTGAAGAGACACAGGGTTTATTTACATCACGCACATGAAAGGGTGACCAAACAGCGCATGCATGCTCAAGAATTGATCTTATTAGGCATTTTTATATGCGGTAAGCTTGTGCTTTGGAGCAAATTAGGTCGATATGCCTGTGGATTAGGTGTGAATGTTACTCCCAGATACTGAAATCTCTTTACTTGTGATAAGTTGTTTCATCTGTTTTTATAAGTGTTGTGAAGAAGAAGATGGACCCCTTCGCTGGACGCCGATGAAGAAGAAGCGGTTGTGGAATTGCCATCGCGCAGATCGTGTCGGTCTTGGTCGCCCAGCTCCATCGCCGACCTCGACGCCGTCCCCGACGTCCTTCTTTACATTTGGTGGAGGTGCTGCCTGATCTCCTTGCCTCACGTATGGCAAGACGAGCTCGTATGGCCGAAGACGAACACCCACCGGCCGCCCCGATGCCCCAGCCGGTTGTCTGCTCCGGCTCCTTACGCCAGGGCGACCCTGCGCTCTTTAGCGGCGCCGACGACACGGACTGCGATGACTGGCTTGCTTCATACGAGCGAGTGAGTTCCTACAATAAGTGGGACGACGTCACTAAGCTAACCAATGTCATCTTTTATTTGACCGGCGTTGCCAACTTGTGGTATCGTAACCACGAAGCCGATATCACGACATGGGACACATTCAAGGCTAACCTTATCACCGTGTTTGGTCGTCCCGCTGTACGCAAGCTCTGCGCCGAACAACGCCTGCACGATCGATCACAGCGGCTCGGCGAAACATTCACAAGTTATATTGAAGATGTCGTCCATCTCTGCAGTCGCGTCAACGCACAGATGTCCGAAATAGACAAGATCAAGCACATCCTGAAGGGCATCGAACATGACGCCTTTCAAATGCTAACGTCCCGGGATTTGACTACGGTTTCCCAAGTTGTCAACCTTTGCCAGAGCTACAATGAGTTGCGCAAGCAGCGCCTCATCACTCCACCACCTTCCGGGCCTGTGGAACCACTTTCTGGTCTCTCCTCTACATGTGGGAGCTCCACGCTGCTGCAGCAGCTCAAAGACTTCATCTTGCCAGAGCTACGATGAGTTGCGCAAGCAGCGCCTCATCACTCCACCACCTTCCGGGCCTGTGGAACCACTTTCTGGTCTCTCCTCTACATGTGGGAGCTCCACGCTGCTGCAGCAGCTCAAAGACTTCATCCGGGAGGAAGTTGCTCGCCAGATATCTTTACTTCCGACGAACTGCGAGCTGTCCCAAAATTTGGCGCCTCTTCGACAGGTCATTGCCGACCGCGTGGCAGAGGCCCTTCCCTCTGTCGCTCCACCAGCTCCCATGCCTCAGCCTGCACTAGCCGTTGAGCCCCTCGCATATGCCGACGGCCCTGCCGCTTCACCAATGACGCCCGCTCCTGTCGCACCGCTGACGTACGCTGCCGTCGCTGCCTGACCGCGACCAGCTAGCTACCCTTTGGTCTACGCTACGCCTCCAGGACCTGTACAGCAATTTATTCCGGCGCCACAGCCTTTTATTCCTCCGCAGCGCCGCAATCCATGGCGAACAAGTGACAACCGTCTCATCTGTTATTCCTGTGGGTTTGCTGGCCATGTTGCCCGGTACTGCAGAAGTCGCACTCACGACGATTTTGTACCGCGCCGAATGTCAGCTTCCTGGCAGCCGCCCCGAAATCAGTACGCAGCCGCCGATCCATCTGCAAGTTCCGTCGCGAATGACCGTGGCTCCTTTTCTCCTCGCCGCTCAACCTCGCCGCGTCGCCGCTCCCTATCTCCGCTGCGACGGCGTCCCAATCTGGCGCAAGAGGAAAACTGATTGCCGCAGTTCCTGAGGCGAGAACTGCGCAACGAGCGAACTGTCAAAGGCCTCACGTATCTCCCGCGAATCTACTTGAAGTTTCTGTTGACGGCGTTATAGTACTGGCTCTGGTCGACACCGGCGCTGCTGTTTCTGCCATGGCTGCAAGTCTTTGCCGTTCATTGCGCAAAGTAACGACACCTATTTCCGGATTCTCACTTTGCACGGCAAGTGCCCAGCCTGTCAACCCTATAGCGGTGTGCACAGCACGAGTCGTCATTCAGGAAGTTGTGTACGCAATAGAGTTCGTCGTTTTGCCTTCCTGCTCTCATGATCTTATCTTGGGCTGGGATTTTCTGTCGCGAAACAATGCGGTGATCAACTGTGCTCGTGCCGAACTGGAGTTTTTTGCGCTTGACGTACCGTTGCCGAACGTTCCTTCTCCGAAAGTCGTCGTTGCCGAAGATATTGACCTCCCTGCGTGCTCTTTCGTCCTTGTGCCCACCGCTTGTGATTTTCCCCGCAGTGCCGATGTCCTTTTCACACCCTCGCCCATCTTTATAAACCGCAAAAGTCTTCCCCTGCCTTATGCCGTACTTTCTATATCAGCTGGCCTCACCGCGCTCTGGATTTCTAATCCGTTCTCCTTTCCCGTCTCCCTGCGTCGTGCGGAATGCCTCGGCACCGTACAGCTCATTGATTCCATTCTCACCGCTGACGCAACCTCCGCTTCGCAGCCTGGTGACTTGGCTGCACTCACACCACCTGTTCTTGCGCCGGACCAGTCGTCTCCTGACGTTTTCCTCCGCTCCATCGACGCCAATCTTCCTGGTCCTCACCGCACTGAACTTCTCGCACTGCTTCATCAGTTCCGTTCTTCATTCGACTTTCATCAGCCTGCTTTGAGCCGCACATCAACTGTCGCCCACCACATTGACACCGGTTCTCATGCTCCTCTGCGTCAGCGCCCCTATCGTGTCTCTGCCACCGAGCGCCGAGTTATTATTTATTATTATTATTATTTATTGATACTGCAATCCCAGGAAGGGATTTTCGCAGGGTGAGCATACAGAATATAGGTAAGTACAAATATTAAGAAAAAAAAGTACAAAGGCCACAAATTAATAATAAGCAACAAAAACACAACAGCAAAAATGAAAGGCTCAATGACGTAACACAGCAAAAAAAGTACAATAAGGTTTGGGGCATATAAATACACTACTATCAAGTCATCAGTGAACATGGTCAACAGGGAATTAATTAAATGAAGAAAGAGCACCAAAACGATCACAATATTAAAATCAGGTCATAAAAAAATGGGAAACGGGAATGCATGACAGAGGACATTATTGTGCACTGAGGTTGCCGATGAATGATGTTACAGATAGCTGTAGGACTTCGTCGTTAGTAAGTTGATTCCACTCCGTTACTGTTCGCGGAAAAAAGGAATATTTAAAGCAGTTATTACGCTGGGTGAAAGGGGTGATTGTAAGATTGTGACGTTGTCTTGTAGAATAACCTGAAGAGAAGGATATTAGTCCATCAATGTTAATTTTAAAATGACCTTTGACCAATTGGTATAAGAACTTTAGTCGAACAACGCGATTCCTTTCGGTTATAGATATTAAAGCAGCCCTGTTTAAGAGGTCACTTACTGATGTGCGTCCATAGCTATTGTAAACAAAACGTACTGCTTTCTTTTGTATTTTTTCAATTTTATTTACGTTTGTTTTGGTGAATGGATCCCAGATTATTGCCGCATAATCTAGTATTGGAAGGACAATCGATTTATACGCTAGAAGCCGAACTCGGGGTGTGGAAAGTCTCAATGCACGCCTAAGAAAGAAAAGTTTACGGTTTGCATTATTTACAGTTTGATCAATGTGTTTAGTCTAGTCAAGGTTGTTAGTAATCCATAGCCCTAGATATTTGTAGTGTGAGACTTCGGAAAGAATGTTGTTATCAAATGAATATTGGAACATCAGTGGACTTTTCTTGTGAGTGATTCTCATATACACGGTTTTTTGAAAGTTGATAGGCATCTGCCATGCATCACACCAGGCATTAATTTTCTGAAAAGCCTCATTAAGTTTTACCTGATCTGACATGTTTTTAATTTCGGAGTATAGCACACAATCATCCGCATATAGTTTAATATTAACAGGAATGTCTTTCACGATGTCGTTAATGTAAATGATAAACAAGAGTGGCCCAAGCACTGAGCCCTGAGGGACGCCAGAGTCAACAAAAACAGTTTGAGAGGAATGTTCCCCAAAAGAGACATATTGCTGACGGTTACTCAAATATGCTGAAATCCAATTAATGATTTTGTTATTTCTGAGTGTGCTATTAATTTTGGAAAGCAGTTTTTTGTGAGAGACCTTATCAAATGCTTTGGCGAAATCCATAAAAATGGCATCTGTTTGGCTACTATTGTTAATAGCATTCGCAAAATCGTGTATAGTCTGAACTAATTGGGTACAAGTAGAATAACCTTTCCGGAATCCGTGTTGGAAATTTGTAATAAAATTGTGTTGTTCAAGAAAATGGGAAATGTGGGTGTGTATTATGTGTTCCATAATTTTGCAAACGGTCGATGTTAATGAAATCGGTCGGTAATTATTAATGTACTGTTTGTTTCCATTTTTATGAATTGGTTGAACTCTGGCTGTCCTCCAGTCGCCCGGAACCTGTCCTTCGTTTAGAGACCTAGAAAAAATTATAAACAAATACTTGGACACCCATTCTGCATACCTCGTTAGGAATGCATTGGGTATTTTATCAGGCCCAAGGGATTTTTTTACGTTAAGATTCAAAAGCATTTTAGTTATACCCTGTTCACTGATGACAAGATCAGGCATCGGAGGTAAGCATGTTTCGAACACAGGTTGTATGCCATTATCCTTAGTAAAAACGGATTTGAAGTATTCGTTAAAGGCGGTTGATATTACCTTTCCGTCATGTGTTAATGTGCCATTGATTTCAAATGCATGAGAATCCCTAGATACTGGTGAGATTGTACGCCAAAATTTTTCAGGTGAGCTAGTTATAAAATTAGGTAACAAATCGCCAAAATAATTTTCTTTATCAAGTGCTACCTGTCCTCTTAGTTGACTTGACAGAGCGGAAATTTTATCCAGCAGGCCTTCAGGTTGGACAACTGCTTGCCTTTTCTTTTTCAACTTTTTTAATTTTCTACGCATTTGTATTGAAGTGCGGGAAATCCAGGGATTGTCACGTTTTGTCTTTTTAACAATGCTTGGCACAAAACGGTTAATACACATCATAACCAGATCCTTAAAAGAAATCCACAGATCGTCTACATTTACGGTAGACTTCGAAAAACTATCAAAATAAAAGGATAAGGTATCACTATTATGATACATTCCAGCGGGTAAAAAGACACGGACGAAGGTAGACGAGACAGGACGAACGCCGGACTTCAACTGAGGTTTATTTCACAAACAGCGATAATATACAAAAGGGGGCGCAAGGAAAAGTAATCCGTGACAAGATCAACCCATAATCAAAAAAGTGCAGAAGGCTCCTTTGCCATGCCACTCATGTTTTCCACATCGGCGCACCTGCTATCTATCGCCTACCTGGCTGAATCCACCCGTTTGCCTTCAGGTAATCTATTTCTTTTTTGTTTAGCGCCACAGAAGGGCTGCTGACGCAGTTTTGCGTCAGCAGCCCTGCGTGGCGCTAAACAAAAAAGAAATAGATTACCTGAAGGCAAACGGGTGGATTCAGCCAGGTAGGCGATAGATAGCAGGTGCGCCGATGTGGAAAACATGAGTGGCATGGCAAAGGAGCCTTCTGCACTTTTTTGATTATGGGTTGATCTTGTCACGGATTACTTTTCCTTGCGCCCCCTTTTGTATATTATCGCTGTTTGTGAAATAAACCTCAGTTGAAGTCCGGCGTTCGTCCTGTCTCGTCTACCTTCGTCCGTGTCTTTTTACCCGCTGGAATGTATCATAATAGTACTACCAACCAACTAGCCCAACTTTCTACGCTTGATAAGGTATCGATTATTGATGTGTCATCAGCGCGTGAGAAGTTAGGAAAACATGACTGCTTTGGATGGCTGTCAATAGCGGCATCAGATAAGGTAAGGAACACGGCCTGGTGATCGGAGATTCCTGGGATTATTTCGCATTTTGTTTTAGTACTAATAGATCCGCTTACGAAGAAAAGGTCCAGTATAGATTTAGCGCTATCGTGTACCCTGGTGTACTCGTCAACAAGTTGGGATAAATCAAATGCAAATGCTATGTCCAACATGGCATCACCTGTTTTGTCGTTATGGTTTTTGAGGGACATCGTGCGCCAGTCAATATTAGGCAGATTAAAGTCGCCAGCTAGAATTATCCGATCGCCAGGTTTTAAATATGTGTTCATGTAAGTTTTCAAATCATTTAAAACCGATATGGAAGAAGAAGGGGGCCTGTACAACACACCTATAATGTACCTGATTGTACCACAATATGTTTTACTGAAAATGCACTCTACATTAGGCACATCAGGCATCCTTAAAACTCGTAATGATTTCTTGTATATCATACAGACGCCGCCACCTCTTCCAGTACGGTCTTTCCGGAGTACATTGTAACCAGTAGGCACGAATTCACTGTCGAAAATTGCATCATGTAACCATGTTTCGGTTAGCACAGCAATGTCTGAATCGTTAGTAAAAAGGAGCCCTTCAAGCTCGGTTACTTTATTGATTACACTTCTGCAGTTAATGTTTAAGATTTTCAAGGATGTAGGATCATGCTTTTTCTGTCAGTTATTTTTCTTATTGACCAATCTGACACGCTCTCCTTTCTGGGCATCCCAAGCAAACATAACACTATCAATGCTAATTTTATCAAAGACCAGCTTTACCTTAGCGCCATTTGCTTTTTCTTCCGCTGCGCTGTCCCACAAAAGTTTACGTAAGTCACGCACGCGCTTTGAGAAGTCTTCCGAGATAGAGTACGACGATCCTTTTAGTTTGTAGGCTGCTTGTAAAATGGATGCCTTTTCCCGATAGTCAAGAAATTTTATGATAACCGGTCTAGATCTGTCACTGGATTTACGCCCAAGCCTATGAAGTCTTTCTATACCTGTAGGTGTTATACCTATCTTCTCTTTTATTATGTCGTCTTTCACTGTGTTTTCAAGTTCTTCAAGCGTCTCGTTTTCTGACTCTTCTAAACCATAAATTATAAGATTATTGCGACGGCTTCTGTTTTCTAAGTCGTCCACCTTATTCATCAGAAAGGACAACTGGCTGTCAAAATCTGCTATTGTTTTTTCTATTTCGCTTACTTCTTTTGACAGCGTGCCTAGTTTGGACAACTGTTGTTCAATGCTATCTGTTCTGTTGTTTAGTGTAACCATTTGCTCTTTTATTTCGTTCTGACCGTCGATAATTCCTTCAATAGTTCCTTGCACTTTCTTTTGGCCGTCTAGCAGTTCCGACAGCAATTGCTTCTCAGTTGGTCCCGGGTTTGTCTCAATATCTCCCGAAAGAAGTAGGTTAGTAGGCAATAAAGCAATGTGCGCCAGAATACATTTGAAACACTGTGGGCAGGGCAGCAGCAACAGAAACCGGTTGTCACTACGATAACAGTACATGGAAACGTTTTTACTAACCTGTAGAGCAAGACAAAAATGGTTGCTGAGCATGTTGCCGATACTGCTGCTGGCCTGCCCACTGAAGAAAGTCGATGTTGCTCGCTCTTTTAAAGGGGCTTGCTGAGCCATGTGATGTGACGTCACAGTTGTCGAGATGAAGCGATGCGCTGTCAGTTGCGGAACGGAAAACAATGTAATCGCCGGGCACCTGGCACGAGCCAGATTTTCCGATGCCGGCTCACTGAACACATCCACGTCGATTGCCCTTGATGCGTAGGCGCTGGGCCACCATTCATTCCCGCGATGCGAGGGCTCGTTGACCAGGTCAAACGACGTAGCCACTGGGTCGTAGCCACGCGGTGGAACTGGTCCGCACAGAAGGGCCGCCAAAATCTGTAGAGCAAGACAAAAATGGTTGCTGAGCATGTTGCCGATACTGCTGCTGGCCTGCCCACTGAAGAAAGTCGATGTTGCTCGCTCTTTTAAAGGGGCTTGCTGAGCCATGTGATGTGACGTCACAGTTGTCGAGATGAAGCGATGCGCTGTCAGTTGCGGAACGGAAAACAATGTAATCGCCGG
This sequence comes from Amblyomma mixtum, assembly GCF_055824585.1. NCBI lineage: Eukaryota > Metazoa > Arthropoda > Arachnida > Ixodida > Ixodidae > Amblyomma > Amblyomma mixtum. The sequence goes on from NC_143016.1 coordinate 204,782,163, forward strand.
GCACCTGGCACGAGCCAGATTTTCCGATGCCGGCTCACTGAACACATCCACGTCGATTGCCCTTGATGCGTAGGCGCTGGGCCACCATTCATTCCCGCGATGCGAGGGCTCGTTGACCAGGTCAAACGACGTAGCCACTGGGTCGTAGCCACGCGGTGGAACTGGTCCGCACAGAAGGGCCGCCAAAATCTGTAGAGCAAGACAAAAATGGTTGCTGAGCATGTTGCCGATACTGCTGCTGGCCTGCCCACTCTGACACCGGTTCTCATGCTCCTCTGCGTCAGCGCCCCTATCGTGTCTCTGCCACCGAGCGCCGAGTTATTGAAGACCAAGTTGATACTATGCTTCAGAATGGCGTGATCGAGCCTTCTAGCAGTCCGTGGGCCTCTCCTGTAGTCCTGGTGAGGAAGAAAGACGGTTCTATTCGCTTCTGCGTTGATTACCGTCGCCTAAATAAAATCACGCGGAAAGATGTGTACCCTCTACCGCGTATAGATGATGCATTGGACTGTTTACAAGGCGCTGAACTCTTTTCTTCGCTCGATTTACGCTCCGGTTACTGGCAGGTACCCATGGCTGCGGAAGATCGCCCTAAAACCGCATTTGTCACCCCCGATGGCCTCTTTGAATTTACCGTCATGCCTTTCGGTCTGTGTAATGCTCCTGCTACATTCGAGCGTGTGATGGACACTATTCTGCGTGGCCTGAAGTGGAAGACGTGCCTGTGTTACCTTGACGACATCGTGGTGTTCTCGCCGGACTTTGCGACCCACCTCTCTCGCCTGAAGCAGGTCTTGACATGTCTTGCGAATGCCGGTCTGCAGCTCAACTTGAAGAAGTGTCGTTTCGCTGCTCGTGAGCTGACTATTTTAGGCCACGTTGTGTCCAAGGAGGGTATCCGCCCTGATCCCGCCAAACTTCGAGCTGTGACTGCCTTCCCGAAACCTACTACCATTAAGCAACTCCGGAGCTTCTTGGGCTTGTGCTCATACTTCCGGCGTTTTATACGGAACTTTGCTTCCATTGTCGCCCCGCTGACTCAGCTCCTTGGCCATAACTCAGACTTTTCGCTGTGGTCACCAGCATGCGACACCGCCTACAATACCTTGCGCCGCCTCCTCACAGCTCCGCCCATCCTGCGCCATTTTGACCCCCAGGCGCCCACCGAAGTGCACGCAGACGCCAGTGGTGTCGGCCTCGGCGCTGTGCTTGCTCAGCGCCCCTCTGGCTTTGGCGAATACGTGGTCGCTTATGCCAGCCGTACTCTCACAAAAGCTGAAACTAACTACTCAGTAACGGAAAAGGAGTGCTTGGCCGTTGTCTGGGCACTCACAAAGTTTCGACCTTACCTTTACGGCCGTCCTTTTGATGTAGTCACTGACCATCATGCCCTCTGCTGGCTTTCATCGCTCAAAGATCCCTCCGGCCGGTTGGCACGATGGGCTCTTCGTCTCCAAGAATATGATATCCGTGTCGTTTACCGATCTGGTCGCAAGCATAAAGACGCCGACGCTTTGTCTCGCTCGCCGCTTCCAGCCGACCTTGCTAGCCTCTCTGCCTTGGACCCCGTGGTGTTTACGCTCGACGTCAGTGACATGCCCGCCGAACAACGAAAGGACCCATGGATCGCCTCTCTTATTGACTACCTCTCCAACCATTCGCAAGTTACCCCTTCACGCGACGTTCGCCGCCAAGCTTCCCACTACGAGATTCGGGATCACCTCCTTTACCGGCGCAACTACAATTCAACTGGACGGAAATGGCTCCTCGTGATCCCGCGCCATCTACGGACCGAAGTATGTACAGCTTTCCACGCCGATCCGCAGTGCGGTCACGCCGGAGTTTTCAAGACGTACACCCGAATCCGTCTTCGCTACTATTGGCGCGGTATGTACAACTCGGTTCTTCGGTACGTCCGATCGTGCCTGGCTTGCCAACGCCGCAAACCTGCCTCTCACCGTTCGGCTGGTGAGTTACAGCCTCTCGTATGTCCGCTTAGACCCTTCGACCGCATTGGCATTGACTTCTACGGCCCTCTTCCATACACAGCTGCCGGCAATCGCTGGGTCATTGTCGCGGTCGACCATCTGACGAGATATGCCGAAACTGCCGCGCTCCCAGCTGCAACAGCCCGTGATGTGGCCGGTTTCTTATTGACGCACTTCATTCTCCGTCACGGTGCTCCTCGCGAATTGCTCAGCGACAGAGGCCGTGCTTTCTTATCTCACGTCGTTCAAGCCCTGCTCGCTCAGTGCAAAATCATTCGTCGCACTTGCACCGCTTACCATCCGCAAACAAACGGTCTTACTGAACGATTTAATCGCACCCTCGGTGACATGTTCGCGAAGTACGTTGGATCCGATCACACCGACTGGGACATTGTGCTGCCTTATATCACCTATGCATACAACACTGCTACGCAATCCAGCACGGGTTTCTCTCCGTTCTTTTTGCTATACGGTCGGCATCCATCTGCTCCCCTCGACACAGTGCTGCCCTACAAACCTGATGCCTCTGAATGTACCACCGTTACCGAAGCTGCACAGCACGCCGAAGAATGCCGCCAGATTGCCCGATCGTTCACGACCGACTCTCAATGGCGCCAAAAACATCACCATGACACCACTCAGAGGAATGCCCCACACTTCGAGCCCGGCTCGCTCGTGTGGCTATGGGTTCCATCCAGCAGTCCCGGCCTTTCAACAAAACTGCTCTCCAAGTACCATGGGCCCTACCGTGTCGTCGAGCGCACTTCGCCAGTCAATTACATTGTTGAGCCTCTTACACCACCTTCTGATCTTCGGCGCCGTGGCCGTGAAACTGTACATGTGCAGCGCCTTAAGCCGTTCTATGACCCCATCGTCTCTTCGTCCCCTTAAGTCGCCAGGATGGCTCCTTTTTCTCTGGGGGGCATTGTGAAGAAGAAGATGGACCCCTTCGCTCGACGCCGATGAAGAAGAAGCGGTTGTGGAATTGCCATCGCGCAGATCGTGTCGGTCTTGGTCGCCCAGCTCCATCGCCGACCTCGACGCCGTCCCCGACGTCCTTCTTTACAGTGTATTTAAGTGGTTCTTTTTTGGTCGTAAGTGTCACGACAACGATTTTCTTGAAATAAAATTTGCCATTTCTCACTTGAATCGCAGAACACTGAAAACGCTTCATTTAGTTTCTCTTGCTGCCGTAAATAAATCTTATTGCTTTTCTTTGAAGAGACTCAGGTTTTTTTACATCACGCACATAATAGGGTGACCAAACAGGGCATGTATGCTCTATAATTGATCTTATTAGACATTTTATATGCGGTAAGCTTGTGCTTTGGAGCAAATTAGGTCTATATGCCTGTGCATTAGGTGTGAATGTTACTCCCAAAGACTGAAATCTCTTTACTTGTGATAAGTTGTTTGAGCTGTTTTTATAAGTGTATTTAAATGTTTTTTTTGGTCGTAAGTGTCATGACAACGATTTTCTTGAAATTTGCCATTTCTCACTTGAATCGCAGAACACTGAAAACGCTTCATTTAGTTTCTGTTCCTGCCGTAAATAAATCTTATTGCTTTTCTTTGAAGAGACTCAGGTTTTTTTACATCACGCACATGATAGGGTGACCAAACAGCGCATGTATGCTCAAGAATGGGTCTTATTAGGCATTTTTATATGCGGTAAGCTTGTGCTTTGGAGCAAATTAGGTCGATATGCCTGTAGATTAGGTGTGAATGTTACTCCCAGATACTGAAATCTCTTTACTTGTGATAAGTTGTTTGATCTGTTTTTATAAGTGTATTTAAATGGTTCGTTTTTAGTCGTAAGTGTCATGACAACGCTATTCTTGAAATTAAATTTGCCATTTCTCACTTGAATCGCAAAACACTGAAAACGCTTCATTTAGTTTCTCTTGCTGCCGTAAATAAATCTTATTGCTTTTTTTGAAGAGACTCAGGTTTTTTTACATTACGCACATGATAGGGTGACCAAACAGCGCATGTATGCTCAAGAATTGGTCTTATTAGGTATTTTTATATGCGGTAAGCTTGTGCTTTGGAGCAAATTAGGTCGAAATGCCTGTGGATTAGGTGTGAATGTTACTCCCAGATACTGAAATCTCTTTACTTGTGATAAGTTGTTTGATCTCTTTTTATAAGTGTATTTAAATGGTTCTTTTTTGGTCGTAAGTTTCATGACAGCGATTTTCTTGAAATTAAATTTGCCATTTCTCACTTCAATCGCAGAACACTGAAAACGCTTCATTTAGTTTCTCTTGCTGCCGTAAATAAATCTTATTGCTTTCCTTTGAAGAGACTCAGGTTTTTTTACATCACGCACATGATAGGGTGACCAAACAGCGCATGTATGCTCAAGAATTGGTCTTATTGGGCATTTTTATATGCGGTAAGCTGGTGCTTTGGAGCAAATTAGGTCGATATGCCTGTGCATTAGGTGCGAATGTGAAGACTGACATCTCTTTACTTGCGATAAGTTGTTTGATGTGTTTTTATAAGTGTATTTAAATGGTTCTTTTTTGGTCGTAAGTGTCATGACAACGATTTTCTTGAAATTAAATTTGCCATTTCTCACTTCGATCGCAAAACACTGAAAACGCTTCATTTAGCTTCTCTTGCTGCCGTAAATAAATCTTATTGCTTTTCTTTGAAGAGACACAGGTTTATTTACATCACGCACATGAAAGGGTGACCAAACAGCGCATGCATGCTCAAGAATTGATCTTATTAGGCATTTTTATATGCGGTAAGCTTGTGCTTTGGAGCAAATTAGGTCGATATGCCTGTGGATTAGGTGTGAATGTTACTCCCAGATACTGAAATCTCTTTACTTGTGATAAGTTGTTTGATCTGTTTTTATAAGTGTATTTAAATGGTTCTTTTTTGGTCGTAAGTGTCATGACAACGATTTTCTTGAAATTAAATTTGCCATTTCTCACTTCAATCGCAGAACACTGAAAACGCTTCATTTAGTTTCTCTTGCTGCCGTAAATAAATCTTATTGCTTTCCTTTGAAGAGACTCAGGTTTTTTTACATCACGCACATGATAGGGTGACCAAACAGCGCATGTATGATCAAGAATTGGTCTTATTAGGCATTTTTATATGCTGTAAGCTTGTGCTTTTGAGCAAATTAGGTCGATACGCCTGTGGATTAGGTGTGAATGTTACACCCAGATACTGAAATCTCTTTACTTGTGATAAGTTGTTTGATCTGTTTTTATAAGTGTATTTAAATGGTTCGTTTTTTGTCGTAAGTGTCATGACAACGATTTTCTTGAAATTAAATTTGCCATTTCTCACTTGAATCGCAGAACACTGAAAACGCTTCATTTAGTTTCTCTTGCTGCCGTAAATAAATCTTATTGCTTTTTTTGAAGAGACTCAGGTTTTTATTACATCACTCACATGATAGGGTGACCAAACAGGGCATGTATGCTCTAGAATTGATCTTATTAGACATTTTATATGCGGTAAGCTTGTGCTTTGGAGCAAATTAGGTCGATATGCCTGTGCATTAGGTGTGAATGTTACTCCCAAGGACTGAAATCTCTTTACTTGTGATAACTTGTTTGATCTTTTTTATAAGTGTATTTAAATGGTTCTTTTTTGGTCGTGTCATGACAACGATTTTCTTGAAATTAAATTTGCCATTTCTCACTTCAATCGCAGAACACTGAAAACGCTTCATTTAGTTTCTCTTGCTGCCGTAAATAAATCTTATTGCTTTTCTTTGAAGAGACTCAGGTTTTTTTTACATCACGCACATGATAGGGTGACCAAACAGTGCATGTATGCTCAAGAATTGGTCTTATTAGGCATATTTATATGCGGTAAAATTGTGCTTTGTAGCAAATTGGGTCGATATGCCTGTGCATTAGGTGTGAATGTGAAGACTGAAATCTCTTTACTTGTGATAAGTTGTTTGATGTGTTTTTATAAGGGTATTTAAATTGTTCTTTTTTGGTCGTAAGTGTCATGACGACGATTTTTTTAAAATTAAATTTGCCATTTCTCACTTCGATCGCAAAACACTGAAAACGCTTCATTTAGTTTCTCTTGCTGCCGTAAATAAATCTTATTGCTTTTCTTTGAAGAGACACAGGTTTTTTTACATCACGCACATGAAAGGGTGACCAAACAGCGCATGCATGCTCAAGAATTGGTCTTATTAGGCATTTTTATATGCGGTAAGCTTGTGCTTTGGAGCAAATTAGGTCGATATGCCTGTGCATTAGGTGTGAATGTGAAGACTGAAATCTCTTTACTTGTGATAACTTGTTTGATCTTTTTTATAAGTGTATTTAAATGGTTCTTTTTTGGTCGTGTCATGACAACGATTTTCTTGAAATTAAATTTGCCATTTCTCACTTCAATCGCAGAACACTGAAAACGCTTCATTTAGTTTCTCTTGCTGCCGTAAATAAATCTTATTGCTTTTCTTTGAAGAGACTCAGGTTTTTTTTACATCACGCACATGATAGGGTGACCAAACAGTGCATGTATGCTCAAGAATTGGTCTTATTAGGCATATTTATATGCGGTAAAATTGTGCTTTGTAGCAAATTGGGTCGATATGCCTGTGCATTAGGTGTGAATGTGAAGACTGAAATCTCTTTACTTGTGATAAGTTGTTTGATGTGTTTTTATAAGTGTATTTAAATGGTTCTTTTTTGGTCGTAAGTGTCATGACGACGATTTTTTTAAAATTAAATTTGCCATTTCTCACTTCGATCGCAAAACACTGAAAACGCTTCATTTAGTTTCTCTTTCTGCCGTAAATAAATCTTATTGCTTTTCTTTGAAGAGACACAGGTTTTTTTACATCACGCACATGAAAGGGTGACCAAACAGCGCATGCATGCTCAAGAATTGGTCTTATTAGGCATTTTTATATGCGGTAAGCTTGTGCTTTGGAGCAAATTAGGTCGATATGCCTGTGCATTAGGTGTGAATGTGAAGACTGAAATCTCTTTACTTGTGATAACTTGTTTGATCTTTTTTATAAGTGTATTTAAATGGTTCTTTTTTGGTCGTGTCATGACAACGATTTTCTTGAAATTAAATTTGCCATTTCTCACTTCAATCGCAGAACACTGAAAACGCTTCATTTAGTTTCTCTTGCTGCCGTAAATAAATCTTATTGCTTTTCTTTGAAGAGACTCAGGTTTTTTTTACATCACGCACATGATAGGGTGACCAAACAGTGCATGTATGCTCAAGAATTGGTCTTATTAGGCATATTTATATGCGGTAAAATTGTGCTTTGTAGCAAATTGGGTCGATATGCCTGTGCATTAGGTGTGAATGTGAAGACTGAAATCTCTTTACTTGTGATAAGTTGTCTGATGTGTTTTTATAAGTGTATTTAAATGGTTCTTTTTTGGTCGTAAGTTTCATGACAGCGATTTTCTTGAAATTAAATTCGCCATTTCTCACTTCAATCGCAGAACAGTGAAAACGCTTCATTTAGTTTCTCTTGCTGCTGTAAATAAATCTTATTGCTTTTCTTTGAAGAGACTCAGGTTTTTTTACATCACGCACATGATAGGGTGACCAAACAGCGCATGTATGCTCAAGAATTGGTCTTATTGGGCATTTTTATATGCGGTAAGCTGGTGCTTTGGAGCAAATTAGGTCGATATGCCTGTGCATTAGGTGCGAATGTGAAGACTGACATCTCTTTACTTGTGATAAGTTGTTTGATGTGTTTTTATAAGTGTATTTAAATGGTTCTTTTTTGGTCGTAAGTGTCATGACAACGATTTTCTTGAAATTAAATTTGCCATTTCTCACTTCGATCGCAAAACACTGAAAACGCTTCATTTAGCTTCTCTTGCTGCCGTAAATAAATCTTATTGCTTTTCTTTGAAGAGACACAGGTTTATTTACATCACGCACATGAAAGGGTTACCAAACAGCGCATGCATGCTCAAGAATTGATCTTATTAGGCATTTTTATATGCGGTAAGCTTGTGCTTTGGAGCAAATTAGGTCGATATGCCTGTGGATTAGGTGTGAATGTTACTCCCAGATACTGAAATCTCTTTACTTGTGATAAGTTGTTTGATCTGTTTTTATAAGTGTATTTAAATGGTTCTTTTTTGGTCGTAAGTGTCATGACAACGATTTTCTTGAAATTAAATTTGCCATTTCTCACTTGAATCGCAGAACACTGAAAACGCTTCATTTAGTTTCTCTTGCTGCCGTAAATAAATCTTATTGCTTTCCTTTGAAGAGACTCAGGTTTTTTTACATCACGCACATGATAGGGTGACCAAACAGCGCATGTATGATCAAGAATTGGTCTTATTAGGCATTTTTATATGCTGTAAGCTTGTGCTTTTGAGCAAATTAGGTCGATACGCCTGTGGATTAGGTGTGAATGTTACACCCAGATACTGAAATCTCTTTACTTGTGATAAGTTGTTTGATCTGTTTTTATAAGTGTATTTAAATGGTTCGTTTTTGGTCGTAAGTGTCATGACAACGATTTTCTTGAAATTAAATTTGCCATTTCTCACTTGAATCGCAGAACACTGAAAACGCTTCATTTAGTTTCTCTTGCTGCCGTAAATAAATCTTATTGCTTTTTTTGAAGAGACTCAGGTTTTTATTACATCACTCACATGATAGGGTGACCAAACAGGGCATGTATGCTCTAGAATTGATCTTATTAGACATTTTATATGCGGTAAGCTTGTGCTTTGGAGCAAATTAGGTCGATATGCCTGTGCATTAGGTGTGAATGTTACTCCCAAGGACTGAAATCTCTTTACTTGTGATAAGTTGTTTGAGCTGTTTTTATAAGTGTATTTAAATGGTTTTTTTTGGTCGTAAGTGTCATGACAACGATTTTCTTGAAATTAAAATTGCCATTTCTCACTTGAATCGCAGAACACTGAAAACGCTTCATTTAGTTTCTGTTCCTGCCGTAAATAAATCTTATTGCTTTTCTTTGAAGAGACTCAGGTTTTTTTTACATCACGCACATGATAGGGTGACCAAACAGTGCATGTATGCTCAAGAATTTGTCTTATTAGGCATATTTATATGCGGTAAGCTTGTGCTTTGGAGCAAATTAGGTCGATATGCCTGTGCATTAGGTGTGAATGTGAAGACTGAAATCTCTTTACTTGTGATAAGTTGTTTGATCTATTTTTATAAGTGTATTTAAATGGTTCTTTTTTGGTCGTTAGTTTCGTGACAACGATTTTCTTGAAATTAAATTTGCCATTTCTCACTTCAATCGCAGAACACTGAAAACGCTTCATTTAGTTTCTCTTGCTGCTGTAAATAAATCTTATTGCTTTTCTTTGAAGAGACTCAGGTTTTTTTACATCACGCACATGATAGGGTGACCAAACAGCGCATGTATGCTCAAGAATTGGTCTTATTAGGCATTTTTATATGCGGTAAGCTGGTGCTTTGGAGCAAATTAGGTCGATATGCCTGTGCATTAGGTGTGAATGTGAAGACTGATATCTCTTTACTTGTGATAAGTTGTTTGATGTGTTTTTATAAGGGTATTTAAATTGTTCTTTTTTGGTCGTAAGTGTCATGACAACGATTTTTTTAAAATTAAATTTGCCATTTCTCACTTCGATCGCAAAACACTGAAAACGCTTCATTTAGTTTCTCTTGCTGCCGTAAATAAATCTTATTGCTTTTCTTTGAAGAGACACAGGTTTTTTTACATCGCGCACATGAAAGGGTGACCAAACAGCGCATGCATGCTCAAGAATTGGTCTTATTAGGCATTTTTATATGCGGTAAGCTTGTGCTTTGGAGCAAATTAGGTCGATATGCCTGTGCATTAGGTGTGAATGTGAAGACTGAAATCTCTTTACTTGTGATAACTTGTTTGATCTTTTTTATAAGTGTATTTAAATGGTTCTTTTTTGGTCGTGTCATGACAACGATTTTCTTGAAATTAAATTTGCCATTTCTCACTTCAATCGCAGAACACTGAAAACGCTTCATTTAGTTTCTCTTGCTGCCGTAAATAAATCTTATTGCTTTTCTTTGAAGAGACTCAGGTTTTTTTTACATCACGCACATGATAGGGTGACCAAACAGTGCATGTATGCTCAAGAATTGGTCTTATTAGGCATATTTATATGCGGTAAAATTGTGCTTTGTAGCAAATTGGGTCGATATGCCTGTGCATTAGGTGTGAATGTGAAGACAGAAATCTCTTTACTTGTGATAAGTTGTTTGATGTGTTTTTATAAGTGTATTTAAATGGTTCTTTTTTGGTCGTAAGTGTCATGACAACTGTTTTCTTGAAATTAAATTTGCCATTTCTCACTTGAATCGCAGAACACTGAAAACGCTTCATTTAGTTTCTCTTGCTGCTGTAAATAAATCTTATTGCTTTTCTTTGAAGAGACTCAGGTTTTTTTAGATCACGCACATGAAAGGGTGACCAAACAGGGCATGTATGCTCAAGAATTGGTCTTATTAGGCATTTTTATATGCGGTAAGCTTGTGCTTTGGAGCAAATTAGGTCGATATGCCTGTGCATTAGGTGGGAATGTTACTCCCAAATACTGAAATCTCTTTTGAAACTTGGGAAAAGCCCACCTAGGCGCAAATGATTTCACGACACAAAAAGAGACGAGGAGAGAACGGACAGGCGCCATTACTTCCAACTATTTATTGCTCGAAAAAACACATACATTTATAGTCTCAGGCAACGCCCACATCTACACACCACGTGCCTTATCGCAGCCCTGACTTATCGCCTAGCACGTACATTATTGCTCAGAAAATCGTACTCCGCCGCATACAACCTAACTGATGTGTCACTCACGCACAAGGCTGCCTTTTTCTTTATGTGAAAGGCTTCCAATAAAAGCCTCGCCTGCTTGAATTTGCTCTTGCCCAGAATCCTCGCCTTTTTCAGTCGAGGTGCACACTTGCACGTGTTAACGTGGCGCCTGTCCGTTGTCTCCTCGTCTCTTTTTGTGTCGTGAAATCATTTGCGCCTAGGTGGGTTTTTTCCCAAGTTTCAAGATGAATAAGCAACTAGCCCGTCAACATGCCTTACTGAAATCTCTTTACTTGTGATAAGTTGCTTGATCTGTTTTTATAGTGTATTTAAATGGTTCTTTTTTGGTCGTAAGTGTCATGACAACAGTTTTCTTGAAATTAAATTTACCATTTCTCACTTCAATCGCAGAACACTGAAAACGCTTCATTTAGTTTCTCTTGCTGCCGTAAATAAATCTTATTGCTTTTCTTTGAAAAGACTCAGGTTTTTTTACATCACGCACATGATAGGGTGACCAAACAGCGCATGTATGCTCAAGAATTGGACTTATTAGGCATTTTTATATGCGGTAAGCTTGTGCTTTGGAGCAAATTAGGTCGATATGCCTGTGGATTAGGTGTGAATGTTACTCCTAGATACTGAAATCTCTTTACTTGTGATAAGTTGTTTGATCTGTTTTTATAAGTGTATTTAAATGGTTCTTTTTTGGTCGTAAGTGTCATGACAACGATTTTCTTGAAATTAAATTTGCCATTTCTCACTTGAATCGCAGAACACTGAAAACGCTTCATTTAGTTTCTCTTGCTGCCGTAAATAAATCTTATTGCTTTTTTTGAAGAGACTCAGGTTTTTATTACATCACTCACATGATAGGGTGACCAGACAGGGCATGTATGGTCTAGAATTGATCTTATTAGACATTTTATATGCGGTAAGCTTGTGCTTTGGAGCAAATTAGGTCGATATGCCTGTGCATTAGGTGTGAATGTTACTCCCAAAGAGTGAAATCTCTTTACTTGTGATAAGTTGTTTGAGCTGTTTTTATAAGTGTATTTAAATGGTTTTTTTTGGTCGTAAGTGTCATGACAACGATTTTCTTGAAATTAAATTTGCCATTTCTCACTTGAATCGCAGAACACTGAAAACGCTTCATTTAGTGTCTGTTCCTGCCGTAAATAAATCTTATTGCTTTTCTTTGAAGAGACTCAGGTTTTTTTTACATCACGCACATGATAGGGTGACCAAACAGTGCATGTATGCTCAAGAATTTGTCTTATTAGGCATATTTATATGGGGTAAGCTTGTGCTTTGGAGCAAATTAGGTCGATATGCCTGTGCATTAGGTGTGAATGTGAAGACTGAAATCTCTTTACTTGTGATAAGTTGTTTGATCTGTTTTTATAAGTGTATTTAAATGGTTCTTTTTTGGTCGTAAGTTTCATGACAACGATTTTCTTGAAATTAAATTTGCCATTTCTCACTTCAATCGCTGAACACTGAAAACGCTTCATTTAGTTTCTCTTGCTGCTGTAAATAAATCTTATTGCTTTTCTTTGAAGTGACTCAGGTTTTTTTACATCACGCACATGATAGGGTGACCAAACAGCGCATGTATGCTCAAGAATTGGTCTTATTAGGCATTTTTATATGCGGTAAGCTGGTGCTTTGGAGCAAATTAGGTCGATATGCCTGTGCATTAGGTGTGAATGTGAAGACTGAAATCTCTTTACTTGTGATAAGTTGTTTGATGTGTTTTTATAAGGGTATTTAAATTGTTCTTTTTTGGTCGTAAGTGTCATGACAACGATTTTTTAAAATTAAATTTGCCATTTCTCACTTCGATCGCAAAACACTGAAAACGCTTCATTTAGTTTCTCTTGCTGCCGTAAATAAATCTTATTGCTTTTCTTTGAAGAGACACAGGTTTTTTTACATCACGCATATGATAGGGTGACCAAACAGCGCATGTATGATCAAGAATTGGTCTTATTAGGAATTTTTACATGCGGTAAGCTTGTGCTTTGGAGCAAATTAGGTCGATATGCCTGTGCATTAGGTGTGAATGTGAAGACTGAAATCTCTTTACTTGTGATAAGTTGTTTGATCTTTTTTATAAGTGTATTTAAATAGTTCTTTTTTGGTCGTGTCATGACAACGATTTTCTTGAAATTAAATTTGCCATTTCTCACTTCAATCGCAGAACACTGAAAACGCTTCATTTAGTTTCTCTTGCTGCCGTAAATAAATCTTATTGCTTTTTTTTGAAGAGACTCAGGTTTTTTTTACATCACTCACATGATAGGGTGACGAAACAGGGCATGTATGCTCAAGAATTGATCTTATTAGGCATTTTTATATGCGGTAAGCTTGTGCTTTGGAGCAAATTAGGTTGATATGCCTGTGGATTAGGTGTGAATGTTACTCCCAGATACTGAAATCTCTTTACTTGTGATAAGTTGTTTGATCTGTTTTTATAAGTGTATTTAAATGGTTCTTTTTTGGTCGTGTCATGACAACTGTTTTCTTGAAATTAAATTTCCCATTTCTCACTTCAATCGCAGAACACTGAAAACACTTCAATTAGTTTCTATTGCTGCCGTAAATAAATCTTATTGCTTTTCTTTGAAGACTCAGGTTTTTTTACATCACGCACATGATAGGGCGACCAAACAGCGCATGTATGCTCAAGAATTGGTCTTATTAGGCATTTTTATATGCGGTAAGCTTGTGCTTTGGAGCAAATTAGGTCGATATGCCTGTGCATTAGGTGGGAATGTTACACCCAAATACTGAAATCTCTTTTGAAACTTGGGAAAAACCCACCTAGGCGCAAATGATTTCACGACAAAAAAAGAGACGAGGAGAGAATGGACAGGGGCCATTACTTCCAACTATTTATTGCTCGAAAAAACACATACATTTATAGTCTCAGGCAACGCCCACATCTACACACCACGTGCCTTTCGCAGCCCTGACTTATCGGCTAGCACGTATATTATATCTCAGAAAATCGTACTCCGCCGCATACAACCTAACTGATGTGTCACTCACGCACAAGGCTGCGTTTTTCTTTATGTGAAAGGCTTCCAATAAAAGCCTCGCCTGCTTGAATTTGCTCTTGCCCAGAATCCTCGCCTTTTTCAGTCGAGGTGCACACTTGCACGTGTTAACGTGGCGCCTGTCCGTTGTCTCCTCGTCTCTTTTTGTGTCGTGAAATCATTTGTGCCTAGGTGGGTTTTTTCCCAAGTTTCAAGATGAATAACCAACTAGCCCGTCAACATGCCTTACTGAAATCTCTTTACTTGTGATAAGTTGCTTGATCTGTTTTTATAGTGTATTGAAATTGTTCTTTTTTGGTCGTAAGTGTCATGACAACGATTTTTTTGAAATTAAATTTGCCATTTCTCACTTCGATCGCAAAACACTGAAAACGCTTCATTAAGTTTCTCTTGCTGCCGTAAATAAATCTTATTGCTTTTCTTTGAAGAGACACAGGTTTTTTTACATCACGCACATGAAAGGGTGACCAAACAGCGCATGCATGCTCAAGAATTGGTCTTATTAGGCATTTTTATATGCGGTAAGCTTGTGCTTTGGAGCAAATTAGGTCGATATGCCTGTGCATTAGGTGTGAATGTGAAGACTGAAATCTCTTTACTTGTGATAACTTGTTTGATCTTTTTTATAAATGTATTTAAATGGTTATTTTTTGGTCGTGTCATGACAACGATTTTCTTGAAATTAAATTTGCCATTTCTCACTTCAATCGCAGAACACTGAAAACGCTTCATTTAGTTTCTCTTGCTGCCGTAAATAAATCTTATTGCTTTTCTTTGAAGAGACTCAGGTTTTTTTACATCACGCACATGATAGGGTGACCAAACAGCGCATGTATGCTCAAGAATTGGTCTTATTAGGCATTTTTATATGCGGTAAGCTTGTGCTTTGGAGCAAATTAGGTCGATATGCCTGTGCATTAGGTGTGAATGTGAAGACTGAAATCTCTTTACTTGTGATAACTTGTTTGATCTTTTTTATAAATGTATTTAAATGGTTATTTTTTGGTCGTGTCATGACAACGATTTTCTTGAAATTAAATTTGCCATTTCTCACTTCAATCGCAGAACACTGAAAACGCTTCATTTAGTTTCTCTTGCTGCTGTAAATAAATCTTATTGCTTTTCTTTGAAGAGACTCAGGTTTTTTTACATCACGCACATGATAGGGTGACCAAACAGCGCATGTATGCTCAAGAATTGGTCTTATTAGGCATTTTTATATGCGGTAAGCTGGTGCTTTGGAGCAAATTAGGTCGATATGCCTGTGCATTAGGTGTGAATGTGAAGACTGAAATATCTTTACTTGTGATAAGTTGTTTGATCTGTTTTTATAAGTGTATTTAAATGGTTCTTTTTTGGTCGTAAGTGTCATGACAACGATTTTCTTGAAATTAAATTTGCCATTTCTCACTTGAATCGCAGAACACTGAAAACGCTTCATTTAGTTTCTCTTGCTGCCGTAAATAAATCTTATTGCTTTTTTTTGAAGAGACTCAGGTTTTTTTTACATCACTCACATGATAGGGTGACGAAACAGGGCATGTATGCTCAAGAATTGATCTTATTAGGCATTTTTATATGCGGTAAGCTTGTGCTTTGGAGCAAATTAGGTTGATATGCCTGTGGATTAGGTGTGAATGTTACTCCCAGATACTGAAATCTCTTTACTTGTGATAAGTTGTTTGATCTGTTTTTATAAGTGTATTTAAATGGTTCTTTTTTGGTCGTGTCATGACAACTGTTTTCTTGAAATTAAATTTCCCATTTCTCACTTCAATCGCAGAACACTGAAAACACTTCAATTAGTTTCTATTGCTGCCGTAAATAAATCTTATTGCTTTTCTTTGAAGACTCAGGTTTTTTTACATCACGCACATGATAGGGCGACCAAACAGCGCATGTATGCTCAAGAATTGGTCTTATTAGGCATTTTTATATGCGGTAAGCTTGTGCTTTGGAGCAAATTAGGTCGATATGCCTGTGCATTAGGTGGGAATGTTACACCCAAATACTGAAATCTCTTTTGAAACTTGGGAAAAACCCACCTAGGCGCAAATGATTTCACGACAAAAAAAGAGACGAGGAGAGAATGGACAGGGGCCATTACTTCCAACTATTTATTGCTCGAAAAAACACATACATTTATAGTCTCAGGCAACGCCCACATCTACACACCACGTGCCTTATCGCAGCCCTGACTTATCGGCTAGCACGTATATTATATCTCAGAAAATCGTACTCCGCCGCATACAACCTAACTGATGTGTCACTCACGCACAAGGCTGCGTTTTTCTTTATGTGAAAGGCTTCCAATAAAAGCCTCGCCTGCTTGAATTTGCTCTTGCCCAGAATCCTCGCCTTTTTCAGTCGTGGTGCACACTTGCACGTGTTAACGTGGCGCCTGTCCGTTGTCTCCTCGTCTCTTTTTGTGTCGTGAAATCATTTGCGCCTAGGTGGGTTTTTTCCCAAGTTTCAAGATGAATAAGCAACTAGCCCGTCAACATGCCTTACTGAAATCTCTTTACTTGTGATAAGTTGCTTGATCTGTTTTTATAGTGTATTTAAATGGTTCTTTTTTGGTCGTAAGTGTCATGACAACAGTTTTCTTGAAATTAAATTTACCATTTCTCACTTCAATCGCAGAACACTGAAAACGCTTCATTTAGTTTCTCTTGCTGCCGTAAATAAATCTTATTGCTTTTCTTTGAAAAGACTCAGGTTTTTTTACATCACGCACATGATAGGGTGACCAAACAGCGCATGTATGCTCAAGAATTGGACTTATTAGGCATTTTTATATGCGGTAAGCTTGTGCTTTGGAGCAAATTAGGTCGATATGCCTGTGGATTAGGTGTGAATGTTACTCCTAGATACTGAAATCTCTTTACTTGTGATAAGTTGTTTGATCTGTTTTTATAAGTGTATTTAAATGGTTCTTTTTTGGTCGTAAGTGTCATGACAACGATTTTCTTGAAATTAAATTTGCCATTTCTCACTTGAATCGCAGAACACTGAAAACGCTTCATTTAGTTTCTCTTGCTGCCGTAAATAAATCTTATTGCTTTTTTTGAAGAGACTCAGGTTTTTATTACATCACTCACATGATAGGGTGACCAGACAGGGCATGTATGGTCTAGAATTGATCTTATTAGACATTTTATATGCGGTAAGCTTGTGCTTTGGAGCAAATTAGGTCGATATGCCTGTGCATTAGGTGTGAATGTTACTCCCAAAGACTGAAATCTCTTTACTTGTGATAAGTTGTTTGAGCTGTTTTTATAAGTGTATTTAAATGGTTTTTTTTGGTCGTAAGTGTCATGACAACGATTTTCTTGAAATTAAATTTGCCATTTCTCACTTGAATCGCAGAACACTGAAAACGCTTCATTTAGTGTCTGTTCCTGCCGTAAATAAATCTTATTGCTTTTCTTTGAAGAGACTCAGGTTTTTTTTACATCACGCACATGATAGGGTGACCAAACAGTGCATGTATGCTCAAGAATTTGTCTTATTAGGCATATTTATATGGGGTAAGCTTGTGCTTTGGAGCAAATTAGGTCGATATGCCTGTGCATTAGGTGTGAATGTGAAGACTGAAATCTCTTTACTTGTGATAAGTTGTTTGATCTGTTTTTATAAGTGTATTTAAATGGTTCTTTTTTGGTCGTAAGTTTCATGACAACGATTTTCTTGAAATTAAATTTGCCATTTCTCACTTCAATCGCTGAACACTGAAAACGCTTCATTTAGTTTCTCTTGCTGCTGTAAATAAATCTTATTGCTTTTCTTTGAAGTGACTCAGGTTTTTTTACATCACGCACATGATAGGGTGACCAAACAGCGCATGTATGCTCAAGAATTGGTCTTATTAGGCATTTTTATATGCGGTAAGCTGGTGCTTTGGAGCAAATTAGGTCGATATGCCTGTGCATTAGGTGTGAATGTGAAGACTGAAATCTCTTTACTTGTGATAAGTTGTTTGATGTGTTTTTATAAGGGTATTTAAATTGTTCTTTTTTGGTCGTAAGTGTCATGACAACGATTTTTTAAAATTAAATTTGCCATTTCTCACTTCGATCGCAAAACACTGAAAACGCTTCATTTAGTTTCTCTTGCTGCCGTAAATAAATCTTATTGCTTTTCTTTGAAGAGACACAGGTTTTTTTACATCACGCATATGATAGGGTGACCAAACAGCGCATGTATGATCAAGAATTGGTCTTATTAGGAATTTTTACATGCGGTAAGCTTGTGCTTTGGAGCAAATTAGGTCGATATGCCTGTGCATTAGGTGTGAATGTGAAGACTGAAATCTCTTTACTTGTGATAAGTTGTTTGATCTTTTTTATAAGTGTATTTAAATAGTTCTTTTTTGGTCGTGTCATGACAACGATTTTCTTGAAATTAAATTTGCCATTTCTCACTTCAATCGCAGAACACTGAAAACGCTTCATTTAGTTTCTCTTGCTGCCGTAAATAAATCTTATTGCTTTTTTTTGAAGAGACTCAGGTTTTTTTTACATCACTCACATGATAGGGTGACGAAACAGGGCATGTATGCTCAAGAATTGATCTTATTAGGCATTTTTATATGCGGTAAGCTTGTGCTTTGGAGCAAATTAGGTTGATATGCCTGTGGATTAGGTGTGAATGTTACTCCCAGATACTGAAATCTCTTTACTTGTGATAAGTTGTTTGATCTGTTTTTATAAGTGTATTTAAATGGTTCTTTTTTGGTCGTGTCATGACAACTGTTTTCTTGAAATTAAATTTCCCATTTCTCACTTCAATCGCAGAACACTGAAAACACTTCAATTAGTTTCTATTGCTGCCGTAAATAAATCTTATTGCTTTTCTTTGAAGACTCAGGTTTTTTTACATCACGCACATGATAGGGCGACCAAACAGCGCATGTATGCTCAAGAATTGGTCTTATTAGGCATTTTTATATGCGGTAAGCTTGTGCTTTGGAGCAAATTAGGTCGATATGCCTGTGCATTAGGTGGGAATGTTACACCCAAATACTGAAATCTCTTTTGAAACTTGGGAAAAACCCACCTAGGCGCAAATGATTTCACGACAAAAAAAGAGACGAGGAGAGAATGGACAGGGGCCATTACTTCCAACTATTTATTGCTCGAAAAAACACATACATTTATAGTCTCAGGCAACGCCCACATCTACACACCACGTGCCTTTCGCAGCCCTGACTTATCGGCTAGCACGTATATTATATCTCAGAAAATCGTACTCCGCCGCATACAACCTAACTGATGTGTCACTCACGCACAAGGCTGCGTTTTTCTTTATGTGAAAGGCTTCCAATAAAAGCCTCGCCTGCTTGAATTTGCTCTTGCCCAGAATCCTCGCCTTTTTCAGTCGAGGTGCACACTTGCACGTGTTAACGTGGCGCCTGTCCGTTGTCTCCTCGTCTCTTTTTGTGTCGTGAAATCATTTGTGCCTAGGTGGGTTTTTTCCCAAGTTTCAAGATGAATAACCAACTAGCCCGTCAACATGCCTTACTGAAATCTCTTTACTTGTGATAAGTTGCTTGATCTGTTTTTATAGTGTATTGAAATTGTTCTTTTTTGGTCGTAAGTGTCATGACAACGATTTTTTTGAAATTAAATTTGCCATTTCTCACTTCGATCGCAAAACACTGAAAACGCTTCATTAAGTTTCTCTTGCTGCCGTAAATAAATCTTATTGCTTTTCTTTGAAGAGACACAGGTTTTTTTACATCACGCACATGAAAGGGTGACCAAACAGCGCATGCATGCTCAAGAATTGGTCTTATTAGGCATTTTTATATGCGGTAAGCTTGTGCTTTGGAGCAAATTAGGTCGATATGCCTGTGCATTAGGTGTGTATGTGAAGACTGAAATCTCTTAACTTGTGATAAGTTATTTGATGTGTTTTTATAAGGGTATTTAAATTGTTCTTTTTTGGTCGTAAGTGTCATGACAACGATTTTTCTGAAATTAAATTTGCCATTTCTCACTTCGATCGCAAAACACTGAAAACGCTTCATTTAGTTTCTCTTGCTGCCATAAATAAATCTTATTGCTTTTCTTTGAAGAGACACAGGTTTTTTTACATCACGCACATGAAAGGGTGACCAAACAGCGCATGCATGCTCAAGAATTGGTCTTATTAGGCATTTTTATATGCGGTAAGCTTGTGCTTTGGAGCAAATTAGGTCGATATGCCTGTGCATTAGGTGTGAATGTGAAGACTGAAATCTCTTTACTTGTGATAACTTGTTTGATCTTTTTTATAAATGTATTTAAATGGTTATTTTTTGGTCGTGTCATGACAACGATTTTCTTGAAATTAAATTTGCCATTTCTCACTTCAATCGCAGAACACTGAAAACGCTTCATTTAGTTTCTCTTGCTGCTGTAAATAAATCTTATTGCTTTTCTTTGAAGAGACTCAGGTTTTTTTACATCACGCACATGATAGGGTGACCAAACAGCGCATGTATGCTCAAGAATTGGTCTTATTAGGCATTTTTATATGCGGTAAGCTGGTGCTTTGGAGCAAATTAGGTCGATATGCCTGTGCATTAGGTGTGAATGTGAAGACTGAAATATCTTTACTTGTGATAAGTTGTTTGATCTGTTTTTATAAGTGTATTTAAATGGTTCTTTTTTGGTCGTAAGTGTCATGACAACGATTTTCTTGAAATTAAATTTGCCATTTCTCACTTGAATCGCAGAACACTGAAAACGCTTCATTTAGTTTCTCTTGCTGCCGTAAATAAATCTTATTGCTTTTTTTGAAGAGACTCAGGTTTTTATTACATCACTCACATGATAGGGTGACCAGACAGGGCATGTATGGTCTAGAATTGATCTTATTAGACATTTTATATGCGGTAAGCTTGTGCTTTGGAGCAAATTAGGTCGATATGCCTGTGCATTAGGTGTGAATGTTACTCCCAAAGACAGAAATCTTTTTACTTGTGATAAGTTGTTTGAGCTGTTTTTATAAGTGTATTTAAATGGTTTTTTTTGGTCGTAAGTGTCATGACAACGATTTTCTTGAAATTAAATTTGCCATTTCTCACTTGAATCGCAGAACACTGAAACCGCTTCATTTAGTGTCTGTTCCTGCCGTAAATAAATCTTATTGCTTTTCTTTGAAGAGACTCAGGTTTTTTTTACATCACGCACATGATAGGGTGACCAAACAGTGCATGTATGCTCAAGAATTTGTCTTATTAGGCATATTTATATGGGGTAAGCTTGTGCTTTGGAGCAAATTAGGTCGATATGCCTGTGCATTAGGTGTGAATGTGAAGACTGAAATCTCTTTACTTGTGATAAGTTGTTTGATCTGTTTTTATAAGTGTATTTAAATGGTTCTTTTTTGGTCGTAAGTTTCATGACAACGATTTTCTTGAAATTAAATTTGCCATTTCTCACTTCAATCGCTGAACACTGAAAACGCTTCATTTAGTTTCTCTTGCTGCTGTAAATAAATCTTATTGCTTTTCTTTGAAGAGACTCAGGTTTTTTTACATCACGCACATGATAGGGTGACCAAACAGCGCATGTATGCTCAAGAATTGGTCTTATTAGGCATTTTTATATGCGGTAAGCTGGTGCTTTGGAGCAAATTAGGTCGATATGCCTGTGCATTAGGTGTGAATGTGAAGACTGAAATCTTTTTACTTGTGATAAGTTGTTTGATGTGTTTTTATAAGGGTATTTAAATTGTTCTTTTTTGGTCGTAAGTGTCATGACAACGATTTTTTTTAAATTAAATTTGCCATTTCTCACTTCGATCGCAAAACACTGAAAACGCTTCATTTAGTTTCTCTTGCTGCCGTAAATAAATCTTATTGCTTTTCTTTGAAGAGACACAGGTTTTTTTACATCACGCATATGATAGGGTGACCAAACAGCGCATGTATGATCAAGAATTGGTCTTATTAGGAATTTTTACATGCGGTAAGCTTGTGCTTTGGAGCAAATTAGGTCGATATGCCTGTGCATTAGGTGTGAATGTGAAGACTGAAATCTCTTTACTTGTGATAAGTTGTTTGATCTTTTTTATAAGTGTATTTAAACAGTTCTTTTTTGGTCGTGTCATGACAACGATTTTCTTGAAATTAAATTTGCCATTTCTCACTTCAATCGCAGAACACTGAAAACGCTTCATTTAGTTTCTCTTGCTGCCGTAAATAAACCTTATTGCTTTTTTTTTGAAGAGACTCAGGTTTTTTTTACATCACTCACATGATAGGGTGACGAAACAGGGCATGTATGCTCAAGAATTGATCTTATTAGGCATTTTTATATGCGGTAAGCTTGTGCTTTGGAGCAAATTAGGTCGATATGCCTGTGGATTAGGTGTGAATGTTACTCCCAGATACTGAAATCTCTTTACTTGTGATAAGTTGTTTGATCTGTTTTTATAAGTGTATTTAAATGGTTCTTTTTTGGTCGTGTCATGACAACTGTTTTCTTGAAATTAAATTTCCCATTTCTCACTTCAATCGCAGAACACTGAAAACACTTCAATTAGTTTCTATTGCTGCCGTAAATAAATCTTATTGCTTTTCTTTGAAGAGACTCAGGTTTTTTTACATCACTCACATGATAGGGTGACCAAACAGCGCATGTATGCTCAAGAATTGATCTTATTAGGCATTTTTATATGCGGTAAGCTTGTGCTTTGGAGCAAATTAGGTCGATATGCCTGTGGATTAGGTGTGAATGTTACTCCCAGATACTGAAATCTCTTTACTAGTGATAAGTTGTTTGATCTGTTTTTATAAGTGTATTTAAATGGTTCTTTTTTGGTCGTAAGTGTCATGACAACTGTTTTCTTGAAATTAAATTTGCCATTTCTCACTTGAATCGCAGAACACTGAAAACGCTTCATTTAGTTTCTCTTGCTGCTGTAAATAAATCTTATTGCTTTTCTTTGAAGAGACTCAGGTTTTTTTAGATCACGCACATGAAAGGGTGACCAAACAGGGCATGTATGCTCAAGAATTGGTCTTATTAGGCATTTTTATATGCGGTAAGCTTGTGCTTTGGAGCAAATTAGGTCGATATGCCTGCGCATTAGGTGGGAATGTTACTCCCAAATACTGAAATCTCTTTTGAAACTTGGGAAAAGCCCACCTAGGCGCAAATGATTTCACGACACAAAAAGAGACGAGGAGAGAACGGACAGGCGCCATTACTTCCAACTATTTATTGCTCGAAAAAACACATACATTTATAGTCTCAGGCAACGCCCACATCTACACACCACGTGCCTTATCGCAGCCCTGACTTATCGCCTAGCACGTACATTATTGCTCAGAAAATCGTACTCCGCCGCATACAACCTAACTGATGTGTCACTCACGCACAAGGCTGCCTTTTTCTTTATGTGAAAGGCTTCCAATAAAAGCCTCGCCTGCTTGAATTTGCTCTTGCCCAGAATCCTCGCCTTTTTCAGTCGAGGTGCACACTTGCACGTGTTAACGTGGCGCCTGTCCGTTGTCTCCTCGTCTCTTTTTGTGTCGTGAAATCATTTGCGCCTAGGTGGGTTTTTTCCCAAGTTTCAAGATGAATAAGCAACTAGCCCGTCAACATGCCTTACTGAAATCTCTTTACTTGTGATAAGTTGCTTGATCTGTTTTTATAGTGTATTTAAATGGTTCTTTTTTGGTCGTAAGTGTCATGACAACAGTTTTCTTGAAATTAAATTTACCATTTCTCACTTCAATCGCAGAACACTGAAAACGCTTCATTTAGTTTCTCTTGCTGCCGTAAATAAATCTTATTGCTTTTCTTTGAAGAGACTCAGGTTTTTTTACATCACGCACATGATAGGGTGACCAAACAGCGCATGTATGCTCAAGAATTGGACTTATTAGGCATTTTTATATGCGGTAAGCTTGTGCTTTGGAGCAAATTAGGTCGATATGCCTGTGGATTAGGTGTGAATGTTACTCCTAGATACTGAAATCTCTTTACTTGTGATAAGTTGTTTGATCTGTTTTTATAAGTGTATTTAAATGGTTCTTTTTTGGTCGTAAGTGTCATGACAACGATTTTCTTGAAATTAAATTTGCCATTTCTCACTTGAATCGCAGAACACTGAAAACGCTTCATTTAGTTTCTCTTGCTGCAGTAAATAAATCTTATTGCTTTTTTTGAAGAGACTCAGGTTTTTATTACATCACTCACATGATAGGGTGACCAGACAGGGCATGTATGGTCTAGAATTGATCTTATTAGACATTTTATATGCGGTAAGCTTGTGCTTTGGAGCAAATTAGGTCGATATGCCTGTGCATTAGGTGTGAATGTTACTCCCAAAGACTGAAATCTCTTTACTTGTGATAAGTTGTTTGAGCTGTTTTTATAAGTGTATTTAAATGGTTTTTTTTGGTCGTAAGTGTCATGACAACGATTTTCTTGAAATTAAATTTGCCATTTCTCACTTGAATCGCAGAACACTGAAAACGCTTCATTTAGTGTCTGTTCCTGCCGTAAATAAATCTTATTGCTTTTCTTTGAAGAGACTCAGTTTTTTTACATCACGCACATGATAGGGTGACCAACCAGCGCATGTATGATCAAGAATTGGTCTTATTAGGCATTTTTATATGCGGTAAGCTTGTGCTTTGGAGCAAATTAGGTCGATATGCCTGTGGATTAGGTGTGAATGTTACTCCCAGATACTGAAATCTCTTTACTTGTGATAAGTTGTTTGATCTGTTTTTATAAGTGTATTTAAATGGTTCTTTTTTAGTCGTAAGTGTCATGACAGCGATTTTCTTGAAATTAAATTTGCCATTTCTCACTTCAATCGCAGAACACTGAAAACACTACATTTAGTTTCTCTTGCTGCCGTAAATAAATGTTATTGCTTTTCTTTGAAGAGGCTCAGGTTTTTTTACATCACGCACATGATAGGGCGACCAAACAGCGCATGTATGCTCAAGAATTGGTCTTATTAGGCATTTTTATATGCGGTAAGCTTGTGCTTTGGAGCAAATTAGGTCGATATGCCTGTGGATTAGGTGTGAATGTTACTCCCAGATGCTGAAATCTCTTTACTTGTGATAAGTTGTTTGATCTGTTTTTATAAGTGTATTTAAATGGTTCGTTTTTAGTCGTAAATGTCATGACAACACTATTCTTGAAATTAAATTTGCCATTTCTCACTTGAATCGCAAAACACTGAAAACGCTTCATTTAGTTTCTCTTGCTGCCGTAAATAAATCTTATTGCTTTTTTTGAAGAGACTCAGGTTTTTTTACATCACTCACATAATAGGGTGACCAAACAGGGCATGTATGCTCAAGAATTGGTCTTATTA
The DNA here is from genome assembly GCF_055824585.1 of Amblyomma mixtum. NCBI lineage: Eukaryota > Metazoa > Arthropoda > Arachnida > Ixodida > Ixodidae > Amblyomma > Amblyomma mixtum. The sequence continues at coordinate 204,807,329 of NC_143016.1, forward strand.
GGCATTTTTATACGTGGTAAGCTGGTGCTTTGGAGCAAATTAGGTCATATGCCTGTGCATTAGATGTGAATGTGAAGACTGAAATCGCTTTACTTGTGATAAGTTGTTTCATCTGTTTTTATAAGTGTATTTAAATGGTTCTTTTTTGGTCGTAAGTGTCATGACAACGATTTTCTTGAAATTAACTTTGCCATTTCTCACTTCAATAGCAGAACACTGAAAACGCTTCATTTATTTTCTCTTGCTGCCGTAAATAAATCTTATTGCTTTTCTTTGAACAGACTCAGGTTTTTTACATTACGCACATGATAGGGTGACCAAACAGCGCATGTATGCTCAAGAATTGGTCTTATTAGGTATTTTTATATGCGGTAAGCTTGTGCTTTGGAGCAAATTAGGTCGAAATGCCTGTGGATTAGGTGTGAATGTTACTCCCAGATACTGAAATCTCTTTACTTGTGATAAGTTGTTTGATCTCTTTTTATAAGTGTATTTAATTGGTTCTTTTTTGGTCGTAAGTTTCATGACAACGATTGTCTTGAAATTAAATTTGCCATTTCTCACTTGAATCGCAGAACACTGAAAACGCTTCATTTAGCTTCTCTTGCTGCCGTAAATAAATCTTATTGCTTTTCTTTGAAGAGACTCAGGTTTTTTTACATCACGCACATGATAGGGTGACCAAACAGCGCATGTATGATCAAGAATTGGTCTTATTAGGCATTTTTATATGCGGTAAGCTTGTGCTTTTGAGCAAATTAGGTCGATATGCCTGTGGATTAGGTGTGAATGTTACTCCCAAATACTGAAATCTCTTTACTTGTGATAAGTTGTTTGATCTGTTTTTATAAGTGTATTTAAATGGTTCGTTTTTGGTCGTAAGTGTCATGACAACGATTTTCTTGAAATTAAATTTGCCATTTCTCACTTGAATCGCAGAACACTGAAAACGCTTCATTTAGTTTCTCTTGCTGCCGTAAATAAATCTTATTGCTTTTTTTGAAGAGACTCAGGTTTTTATTACATCACTCACATGATAGGGTGACCAAACAGGGCATGTATGCTCTAGAATTGATCTTATTAGACATTTTATATGCGGTAAGCTTGTGCTTTGGAGCAAATTAGGTCGATATGCCTGTGCATTAGGTGTGAATGTTACTCCCAAAGACTGAAATATCTTTACTTGTGATAAGTTGTTTGATCTCTTTTTATAAGTGTATTTAAATGGTTCTTTTTTGGTCGTAAGTTTCATGACAACGATTTTCTTGAAATTAAATTTGCCATTTCTCACTTGAATCGCAGAACACTGAAAACGCTTCATTTAGCTTCTCTTGCTGCCGTAAATAAATCTTATTGCTTTTCTTTGAAGAGACTCAGGTTTTTTTACATCACGCACATGATAGGGTGACCAAACAGCGCATGTATGATCAAGAATTGGTCTTATTAGGCATTTTTATATGCGGTAAGCTTGTGCTTTTGAGCCAATTAGGTCGATATGCCTGTGGATTAGGTGTGAATGTTACTCCCAAATACTGAAATCTCTTTACTTGTGATAAGTTGTTTGATCTGTTTTTATAAGTGTATTTAAATGGTTCTCTTTTAGTCGTAAGTGTCATGACAGCGATTTTCTTGAAATTAAATTTGCCATTTCTCACTTCAATCGCAGAACACTGAAAACACTTCATCTAGTTTCTCTTGCTGCCGTAAATAAATCTTATTGCTTTTCTTTGAAGAGACTCAGGTTTTTTTACATCACGCACATGATAGGGCGACCAAACAGCGGATGTATGCTCAAGAATTGGTCTTATTAGGCATTTTTATATGCGGTAAGCTTGTGCTTTGGAGCAAATTAGGTCGATATGCCTGTGGATTAGGTGTGAATGTTACTCACAGATACTGAAGTATTTTTACTTGTGATAAGTTGTTTGATCTGTTTTTATAAGTGTATTTAAATGGTTGTTTTTGGTCGTAAGTTTCAAGACAACGATTTTCTTGAAATTAAATTTGCCATTTCTAACTTCAATCGCAGAACACTGAAAACGCTTCATTTAGTTTCTCTTGCTGCCGTAAATAAGTCTTATTGCTTTTCTTTGAAGAGACTCAGTTTTTTTACATCACGCACATGATAGGGTGACCAAACAGCGCATGTATGATCAAGAATTGGTCTTATTAGGCATTTTTATATGCGGTAAGCTTGTGCTTTGGAGCAAATTAGGTCGATATGCCTGTGGATTAGGTGTGAATGTTACTCCCAGATACTGAAATCTCTTTACTTGTGATAAGTTGTTTGATCTGTTTTTATAAGTGTATTTAAATGGTTCGTTTTTAGTCGTAAGTGTGATGACAACGATATTCTTGAAATTAAATTTGCCATTTCTCACTTGAATCGCAAAACACTGAAAACGCTTTATTTAGTTTCTCTTGCTGCCGTAAATAAATCTTATTGCTTTTCTTTGAAGAGACTCAGGTTTTTTTACATTACGCACATGATAGGGTGACCATACAGCGCATGTATGCTCAAGAATTGGTGTTATTAGGTATTTTTATATGCGGTAAGCTTGTGCTTTGAAGCAAATTAGGTCGAAATGCCTGTGGATTAGGTGTGAATGTTACTCCCAGATACTGAAATCTCTTTACTTGTGATAAGTTGTTTGATCTCTTTTTATAAGTGTATTTAAATGGTTCTTTTTTGGTCGTAAGTTTCATGACAACGATTTTCTTGAAATTAAATTTGCCATTTCTCACTTGAATCGCGGAACACTGAAAACGCTTCATTTAGCTTCTCTTGCTGCCGTAAATAAATCTTATTGCTTTTCTTTGAAGAGACTCAGGTTTTTTTACATCACGCACATGATAGGGTGACCAAACAGCGCATGTATGATCAAGAATTGGTCTTATTAGGCATTTTTATATGCGGTAAGCTTGTGCTTTGGAGCAAATTAGGTCGATATGCCTGTGGATTAGGTGTGAATGTTACTCCCAGATACTGAAATCTCTTTACTTGTGATAAGTTGTTTGATCTGTTTTTATAAGTGTATTTAAATGGTTCGTTTTTGGTTGTAAGTGTCATGACAACGATTTTCTTGAAATTAAATTTGCCATTTCTCACTTGAATCGGAGAACACTGAAAACGCTTCATTTAGTTTCTCTTGCTGCCGTAAATAAATCTTATTGCTTTTTTTGAAGGGACTCAGGTTTTTATTACATCACTCACATGATAGGGTGACCAAACAGGGCATGTATGCTCTAGAATTGATCTTATTAGACATTTTATATGCGGTAAGCTTGTGCTTTGGAGCAAATTAGGTCGATATGCCTGTGCATTAGGTTTGAATGTTACTCCCACAGACTGAAATATCTTTACTTGTGATAAGTTGTTTGATCTCTTTTTATAAGTGTATTTAAATGGTTCTTTTTTGGTCGTAAGTTTCATGACAACGATTTTCTTGAAATTAAATTTGCCATTTCTCACTTGAATCGCAGAACACTGAAAATGCTTCATTTAGTTTCTGTTCCTGCCGTAAATAAATCTTATTGCTTTTCTTTGAAGAGACTCAGGTTTTTTTATATCACGCACAAGATAGGGTGACCAAACAGCGCATGTATGATCAAGAATTGGTCTTATTAGGCATTTTTATATGCGGTAAGCTTGTGCTTTTGAGCAAATTAGGTCGATATGCCTGTGGATTAGGTGTGAATGTTACTCCCAAATACTGAAACCTCTTTACTTGTGATAAGTTGTTTGAGCTGTTTTTATAAGTGTATTTAAATGTTTTTTTTTTGGTCGTAAGTGTCATGACAACGATTTTCTTGAAATTAAATTTGCCATTTCTCACTTCAATCGCAGAACACTGAAAACACTTCATTTAGTTTCTCTTGCTGCCGTAAATAAATCTTATTGCTTTTCTTTGAAGAGACTCAGGTTTTTTTACATTACGCACATGATAGGGTGACCAAACAGCGCATGTATGCTCAAGAATTGGTCTTATTAGGTATTTTTATATGCGGTAAGCTTGTGCTTAGGAGCAAATTAGGTCGAAATGCCTGTGGATTAGGTGTGAATGTTACTCCCAGATACTGAAATCTCTTTACTTGTGATAAGTTGTTTGATCTCTTTTTATAAGTGTATTTAAATGGTTCTTTTTTGGTCGTAAGTTTCATGACAACGATTTTCTTGAAATTAAATTTGCCATTTCTCACTTCAATCGCAGAACACTGAAAACACTTCATTTAGTTTCTCTTGCTGCCGTAAATAAATCTTATTGCTTTTCTTTGAAGAGACTCAGGTTTTTTTACATCACGCACATGATAGGGCGACCAAACAGCGCATGTATGCTCAAGAATTGGTCTTATTAGGCATTTTTATATGCGGTAAGCTTGTGCTTTGGAGCAAATTAGGTCCATATGCCTGTGGATTAGGTGTGAATGTTACTCCCAGATACTGAAATCTTTTTACTTGTGATAAGTTGTTTGATCTGTTTTTATAAGTGTATTTGGTTTGGTTTGGTTTGGTTTATGGGGTTTAACGTCCCAAAGCGACTAAGGCTATGAGAGACGCCGTAGTGGAGGGCTCCGGAAATTTCGACCACCTGGGGTTCTTTAACGTGCACTGACATCGCACAGTACACGGGCCTCTAGAATTTCTCCTCCAAAGAAATTCCAGTCGCCGCGGCCGGGATCGAACCCGCGTCTTTCGGGTCAGCAGCCGAGCACCATAACCGCTGAGCCACCGCGGCGGCAAGTGTATTTAAACGGTTCTTTTTTAGTCGTAAGTGTCATGACAGCGATTTTCTTGAAATTAAATTTGCCATTTCTCACTTCAATCGCAGAACACTGAAAACACTTCATTTAGTTTCTCTTGCTGCCGTAAATAAATCTTATTGCTTTTCTTTGAAGAGACTCAGGTTTTTTTACATCACGCACATGACAGGGCCACCAAACAGCGCATGTATGCTCAAGAATTGGTCTTATTAGGCATTTTTATATGCGGTAAGCTTGTGCTTTGAAGCAAATTAGGTCGATATGCCTGTGGATTAGGTGTGAATGTTACTCCCAGATACTGAAATCTCTTTACTTGTGATAAGTTGTTTGATCTGTTTTTATAAGTGTATTTAAATGGTTCGTTTTTAGTCGTAAGTGTCATGACAACACTATTCTTGAAATTAAATTTGCCATTTCTCACTTGAATCGCAAAACACTGAAAACGCTTCATTTATTTTCTCTTGCTGCCGTAAATAAATCTTATTGCTTTTCTTTGAAGAGACTCAGGTTTTTTTACATTACGCACATGATAGGGTGACCAAACAGCGCATGTATGCTCAAGAATTGGTCTTATTAGGTATTTTTATATGCGGTAAGCTTGTGCTTTGGAGCAAATTAGGTCGAAATGCCTGTGGATTAGGTGTGAATGTTACTCCCAGGTACTGAAATCTCTTTACTTGTGATAAGTTGTTTGATCTCTTTTTATAAGTGTATTTAAATGGTTCTTTTTTGGTCGTAAGTTTCATGACAACGATTTTCTTGAAATTAAATTTGCCATTTCTCACTTGAATCGCAGAACACTGAAAACGCTTCATTTAGCTTCTCTTGCTGCCGTAAATAAATCTTATTGCTTTTCTTTGAAGAGACTCAGGTTTTTTTACATCACGCACAAGATAGGGTGACCAAACAGCGCATGTATGATCAAGAATTGGTCTTATTAGGCATTTTTATATGCGGTAAGCTTGTGCTTTTGAGCAAATTAGGTCGATATGCCTGTGGATTAGGTGTGAATGTTACTCCCAAATACTGAAATCTCTTTACTTGTGATAAGTTGTTTGATCTGTTTTTATAAGTGTATTTAAATGGTTCGTTTTTGGTTGTAAGTGTCATGACAACGATTTTCTTGAAATTAAATTTGCCATTCCTCACTTGAATCGCAGAACACTGAAAACGCTTCATTTAGTTTCTCTTGCTGCCGTAAATAAATCTTATTGCTTTTTTTGAAGAGACTCAGGTTTTTATTACATCACTCACATGATAGGGTGACCAAACAGGGCATGTATGCTCTAGAATTGATCTTATTAGACTTTATATGCGGTAAGCTTGTGCTTTGGAGCAAATTAGGTCGATATGCCTGTGCATTAGGTGTGAATGTTACTCCCACAGACTGAAATATCTTTACTTGTGATAAGTTGTTTGATCTCTTTTTATAAGTGTATTTAAATGGTTCTTTTTTGGTCGTAAGTTTCATGACAACGATTTTCTTGAAATTAAATTTGCCATTTCTCACTTGAATCGCAGAACACTGAAAACGCTTCATTTAGCTTCTCTTGCTGCCGTAAATAAATCTTATTGCTTTTCTTTGAAGAGACTCAGGTTTTTTTACATCACGCACATGATAAGGTGACCAAACAGCGCATGTATGATCAAGAATTGGTCTTATTAGGCATTTTTATATGCGGTAAGCTTGTGCTTTTGAGCAAATTAGGTCGATATGCCTGTGGATTAGGTGTGAATGTTACTCCCAAATACTGAAATCTCTTTACTTGTGATAAGTTGTTTGATCTGTTTTTATAAGTGTATTTAAATGGTTCGTTTTTGGTCGTAAATGTCATGAACACGATTTTCTTGAAATTAAATTTGCCATTTCTCACTTGAATCGCAGAACACTGAAAACGCTTCATTTAGTTTCTCTTGCTGCCGTAAATAAATCTTATTGCTTTTTTTGAAGAGACTCAGGTTTTTATTACATCACTCACATGATAGGGTGACCAAACAGGGCATGTATGCTCTATAATTGATCTTATTAGACATTTTATATGCGGTAAGCTTGTGCTTTGGAGGAAATTAGGTCGATATGCCTGTGCATTAGGTGTGAATGTTACTCCCAAAGACTGAAATATCTTTACTTGTGATAAGTTGTTTGAGCTGTTTTTATAAGTGTATTTAAATGTTTTTTTTTTGGTCGTAAGTGTCATGACAACGATTTTCTTGAAATTAAATTTGCCATTTCTCACTTGAATCGCAGAACACTGAAAACGCTTCATTTCGTTTCTGTTCCTGCCGTAAATAAATCTTATTGCTTTTCTTTGAAGAGACTCAGGTTTTTTTACATCACGCACATGATAGGGTGACCAAACAGCGCATGTATGCTCAAGAATGGGTCTTATTAGGCATTTTTATATGCGGTAAGCTTGTGCTTTGGAGCAAATTAGGTCGAAATGCCTGTGGATTAGGTGTGAATGTTACTCCCAGATACTGAAATCTCTTTACTTGTGATAAGTTGTTTGATCTGTTTTTATAAGTGTATTTAAATGGTTCTTTTTTGGTCGTAAGTTTCATGACAACGATTTTCTTGAAATTAAATTTGCCATTTCTCACTTGAATCGCAGAACACTGAAAACGCTTCATTTAGCTTCTCTTGCTGCCGTAAATAAATCTTATTGCTTTTCTTTGAAGAGACTCAGGTTTTTTTATATCACGCACAAGATAGGGTGACCAAACAGCGCATGTATGATCAAGAATTGGTCTTATTAGGCATTTTTATATGCGGTAAGCTTGTGCTTTTGAGCAAATTAGGTCGATATGCCTGTGGATTAGGTGTGAATGTTACTCCCAAATACTGAAATCTCTTTACTTGTGATAAGTTGTTTGATCTGTTTTTATAAGTGTATTTAAATGGTTCGTTTTTGGTTGTAAGTGTCATGACAACGATTTTCTTGAAATTAAATTTGCCATTTCTCACTTGAATCGCAGAACACTGAAAACGCTTCATTTAGTTTCTCTTGCTGCCGTAAATAAATCTTATTGCTTTTTTTGAAGGGACTCAGGTTTTTATTACATCACTCACATGATAGGGTGACCAAACAGGGCATGTATGCTCTAGAATTGATCTTATTAGACATTTTATATGCGGTAAGCTTGTGCTTTGGAGCAAATTAGGTCGATATGCCATTTCTCACTTGAATCGCAGAACACTGAAAATGCTTCATTTAGTTTCTGTTCCTGCCGTAAATAAATCTTATTGCTTTTCTTTGAAGAGACTCAGGTTTTTTTATATCACGCACAAGATAGGGTGACCAAACAGCGCATGTATGATCAAGAATTGGTCTTATTAGGCATTTTTATATGCGGTAAGCTTGTGCTTTTGAGCAAAGTAGGTCGATATGCCTGTGGATTAGGTGTGAATGTTACTCACAAATACTGAAATCTCTTTACTTGTGATAAGTTGTTTGAGCTGTTTTTATAAGTGTATTTAAATGTTTTTTTTTTGGTCGTAAGTGTCATGACAACGATTTTCTTGAAATTAAATTTGCCATTTCTCACTTCAATCGCAGAACACTGAAAACACTTCATTTAGTTTCTCTTGCTGCCGTAAATAAATCTTATTGCTTTTCTTTGAAGAGACTCAGGTTTTTTTACATTACGCACATGATAGGGTGACCAAACAGCGCATGTATGCTCAAGAATTGGTCTTATTAGGTATTTTTATATGCGGTAAGCTTGTGCTTTGGAGCAAATTAGGTCGAAATGCCTGTGGATTAGGCGTGAATGTTACTCCCAGATACTGAAATCTCTTTACTTGTGATAAGTTGTTTGATCTCTTTTTATAAGTGTATTTAAATGGTTCTTTTTTGGTCGTAAGTTTCATGACAACGATTTTCTTGAAATTAAATTTGCCATTTCTCACTTCAATCGCAGAACACTGAAAACACTTCATTTAGTTTCTCTTGCTGCCGTAAATAAATCTTATTGCTTTTCTTTGAAGAGACTCAGGTTTTTTTACATCACGCACATGATAGGGCGACCAAACAGCGCATGTATGCTCAAGAATTGGTCTTATTAGGCATTTTTATATGCGGTAAGCTTGTGCTTTGGAGCAAATTAGGTCCATATGCCTGTGGATTAGGTGTGAATGTTACTCCCAGATACTGAAATCTTTTTACTTGTGATAAGTTGTTTGATCTGGTTTTATAAGTGTATTTGGTTTGGTTTGGTTTGGTTTATGGGGTTTAACGTCCCAAAGCGACTAAGGCTATGAGAGACGCCGTAGTGGAGGGCTCCGGAAATTTCGACCACCTGGGGTTCTTTAACGTGCACTGACATCGCACAGTACACGGGCCTCTAGAATTTCTCCTCCAAAGAAATTCCAGCCGCCGCGGCCGGGATCGAACCCGCGTCTTTCGGGTCAGCAGCCGAGCACCATAACCGCTGAGCCACCGCGGCGGCAAGTGTATTTAAACGGTTCTTTTTTAGTCGTAAGTGTCATGACAGCGATTTTCTTGAAATTAAATTTGCCATTTCTCACTTCAATCGCAGAACACTGAAAACACTTCATTTAGTTTCTCTTGCTGCCGTAAATAAATCTTATTGCTTTTCTTTGAAGAGACTCAGGTTTTTTTACATCACGCACATGACAGGGCCACCAAACAGCGCATGTATGCTCAAGAATTGGTCTTATTAGGCATTTTTATATGCGGTAAGCTTGTGCTTTGAAGCAAATTAGGTCGATATGCCTGTGGATTAGGTGTGAATGTTACTCCCAGATACTGAAATCTCTTTACTTGTGATAAGTTGTTTGATCTCTTTTTATAAGTGTATTTAAATGGTTCTTTTTTGGTCGTAAGTTTCATGACAACGATTTTCTTGAAATTAAATTTGCCATTTCTCACTTGAATCGCAGAACACTGAAAACGCTTCATTTAGCTTCTCTTGCTGCCGTAAATAAATCTTATTGCTTTTCTTTGAAGAGACTCAGGTTTTTTTACATCACGCACAAGATAGGGTGACCAAACAGCGCATGTATGATCAAGAATTGGTCTTATTAGGCATTTTTATATGCGGTAAGCTTGTGCTTTTGAGCAAATTAGGTCGATATGCCTGTGGATTAGGTGTGAATGTTACTCCCAAATACTGAAATCTCTTTACTTGTGATAAGTTGTTTGATCTGTTTTTATAAGTGTATTTAAATGGTTCGTTTTTGGTTGTAAGTGTCATGACAACGATTTTCTTGAAATTAAATTTGCCATTTCTCACTTGAATCGCAGAACACTGAAAACGCTTCATTTAGTTTCTCTTGCTGCCGTAAATAAATCTTATTGCTTTTTTTGAAGAGACTCAGGTTTTTATTACATCACTCACATGATAGGGTGACCAAACAGGGCATGTATGCTCTAGAATTGATCTTATTAGACATTTTATATGCGGTAAGCTTGTGCTTTGGAGCAAATTAGGTCGATATGCCTGTGCATTAGGTGTGAATGTTACTCCCACAGACTGAAATATCTTTACTTGTGATAAGTTGTTTGATCTCTTTTTATAAGTGTATTTAAATGGTTCTTTTTTGGTCGTAAGTTTCATGACAACGATTTTCTTGAAATTAAATTTGCCATTTCTCACTTGAATCGCAGAACACTGAAAACGCTTCATTTAGCTTCTCTTGCTGCCGTAAATAAATCTTATTGCTTTTCTTTGAAAAGACTCAGGTTTTTTTACATCACGCACATGATAAGGTGACCAAACAGCGCATGTATGATCAAGAATTGGTCTTATTAGGCATTTTTATATGCGGTAAGCTTGTGCTTTTGAGCAAATTAGGTCGATATGCCTGTGGATTAGGTGTGAATGTTACTCCCAAATACTGAAATCTCTTTACTTGTGATAAGTTGTTTGATCTGTTTTTATAAGTGTATTTAAATGGTTCGTTTTTGGTCGTAAATGTCATGACAACGATTTTCTTGAAATTAAATTTGCCATTTCTCACTTGAATCGCAGAACACTGAAAACGCTTCATTTAGTTTCTCTTGCTGCCGTAAATAAATCTTATTGCTTTTTTTGAAGAGACTCAGGTTTTTATTACATCACTCACATGATAGGGTGACCAAACAGGGCATGTATGCTCTAGAATTGATCTTATTAGACATTTTATATGCGGTAAGCTTGTGCTTTGGAGGAAATTAGGTCGATATGCCTGTGCATTAGGTGTGAATGTTACTCCCAAAGACTGAAATATCTTTACTTGTGATAAGTTGTTTGAGCTGTTTTTATAAGTGTATTTAAATGTTTTTTTTTTTGGTCGTAAGTGTCATGACAACGATTTTCTTGAAATTAAATTTGCCATTTCTCACTTGAATCGCAGAACACTGAAAACGCTTCATTTAGTTTCTGTTCCTGCCGTAAATAAATCTTATTGCTTTTCTTTGAAGAGACTCAGGTTTTTTTACATCACGCACATGATAGGGGGACCAAACAGCGCATGTATGCTCAAGAATGGGTCTTATTAGGCATTTTTATATGCGGTAAGCTTGTGCTTTGGAGCAAATTAGGTCGAAATGCCTGTGGATTAGGTGTGAATGTTACTCCCAGATACTGAAATCTCTTTACTTGTGATAAGTTGTTTGATCTGTTTTTATAAGTGTATTTAAATGGTTCTCTTTTAGTCGTAAGTGTCATGACAGCGATTTTCTTGAAATTAAATTTGCCATTTCTCACTTCAATCGCAGAACACTGAAAACACTTCATTTAGTTTCTCTTGCTGCCGTAAATAAATCTTATTGCTTTTCTTTGAAGAGACAGGTTTTTTTACATCACGCACATGATAGGGCGACCAAACAGCGCATGTATGCTCAAGAATTGGTCTTATTAGGCATTTTTATATGCGGTAAGCTTGTGCTTTGGAGCAAATTAGGTCGATATGCCTTTGGATTAGGTGTGAATGTTACTCCCAGATACTGAAATATTTTTACTTGTGATAAGTTGTTGGATCTGTTTTTATAAGTGTATTTAAATGGTTGTTTTTGGTCGTAAGTTTCATGACAACGATTTTCTTGAAATTAAATTTGCCATTTCTAACTTCAATCGCAGAACACTGAAAACGCTTCATTTAGTTTCTCTTGCTGCCGTAAATAAGTCTTATTGCTTTTCTTTGAAGAGACTCAGTTTTTTTACATCACGCACATGATAGGGTGACCAAACAGCGCATGTATGATCAAGAATTGGTCTTATTAGGCATTTTTATATGCGGTAAGCTTGTGCTTTGGAGCAAATTAGGTCGATATGCCTGTGGATTAGGTGTGAATGTTACTCCCAGATACTGAAATCTCTTTACTTGTGATAAGTTGTTTGATCTGTTTTTATAAGTGTATTTAAATGGTTCGTTTTTAGTCGTAAGTGTCATGACAACGATATTCTTGAAATTAAATTTGCCATTTCTCACTTGAATCGCAAAACACTGAAAACGCTTCATTTAGTTTCTCTTGCTGCCGTAAATAAATCTTATTGCTTTTTTTGAAGAGACTCAGGTTTTTTTACATCACTCATATGATAGGGTGACCAAACAGGGCATGTATGCTCAAGAATTTGTCTTATTAGGCATTTTTATATGTGGTAAGCTGGTGCTTTGGAGCAAATTAGGTCATATGCCTGTGCATTAGATGTGAATGTGAAGACTGAAATCGCTTTACTTGTGATAAGTTGTTTCATCTGTTGTTATAAGTGTATTTAAATGGTTCTTTTTTGGTCGTAAGTGTCATGACAACGATTTTCTTGAAATTAAATTTGCCATTTCTCACTTCAATCGCAGAACACTGAAAACGCTTCATTTATTTTCTCTTGCTGCCGTAAATAAATCTTATTGCTTTTCTTTGAAGAGACTCAGGTTTTTTTACATTACGCACATGATAGGGTGACCAAACAGCGCATGTATGCTCAAGAATTGGTCTTATTAGGTATTTTTATATGCGGTAAGCTTGTGCTTTGGAGCAAATTAGGTCGAAATGCCTGTGGATTAGGTGTGAATGTTACTCCCAGATACTGAAATCTCTTTACTTGTGATAAGTTGTTTGATCTCTTTTTATAAGTGTATTTAAATGGTTCTTTTTTGGTCGTAAGTTTCATGACAACGATTTTCTTGAAATTAAATTTGCCATTTCTCACTTCAATCGCAGAACACTGAAAACACTTCATTTAGTTTCTCTTGCTGCCGTAAATAAATCTTATTGCTTTTCTTTGAAGAGACTCAGGTTTTTTTACATCACGTACATGATAGGGCGACCAAACAGCGCATGTATGCTCAAGAATTGGTCTTATTAGGCATTTTTATATGCGGTAAGCTTGTGCTTTGGAGCAAATTAGGTCGATATGCCTGTGGATTAGGTGTGAATGTTACTCCCAGATACTGAAATCTCTTTACTTGTGATAAGTTGTTTGATCTGTTTTTATAAGTGTATTTAAATGGTTCTTTTTTAGTCGTAAGTGTCATGACAGCGATTTTCTTGAAATTAAATTTGCCATTTCTCACTTCAATCGCAGAACACTGAAAACACTTCATTTAGTTTCTCTTGCTGCCGTAAATAAATCTTATTGCTTTTCTTTGAAGAGACTCAGGTTTTTTTACATCACGCACATGATAGGGCCACCAAACAGCGCATGTATGCTGAAGAATTGGTCTTATTAGGCATTTTTATATGCGGTAAGCTTATGCTTTGGAGCAAATTAGGTCGATATGCCTGTGGATTAGGTGTGAATGTTACTCCCAGATACTGAAATCTCTTTACTTGTGATAAGTTGTTTGATCTGTTTTTATAAATGTATTTAAATGGTTCGTTTTTAGTCGTAAGTGTCATGACAACACTATTCTTGAAATTAAATTTGCCATTTCTCACTTGAATCGCAAAACACTGAAAACGCTTCATTTATTTTCTCTTGCTGCCGTAAATAAATCTTATTGCTTTTCTTTGAAGAGACTCAGGTTTTTTTACATTACGCACATGATAGGGTGACCAAACAGCGCATGTATGCTCAAGAATTGGTCTTATTAGGTATTTTTATATGCGGTAAGCTTGTGCTTTGGAGCAAATTAGGTCGAAATGCCTGTGAATTAGGTGTGAATGTTACTCCCAGATACTGAAATTTCTTTACTTGTGATAAGTTGTTTGATCTCTTTTTATAAGTGTATTTAAATGGTTCTTTTTTGGTCGTAAGTTTCATAACGATTTTCTTGAAATTAAATTTGCCATTTCTCACTTCAATCGCAGAACACTGAAAACACTTCATTTAGTTTCTCTTGCTGCCGTAAATAAATCTTATTGCTTTTTTTGAAGAGACTCAGGTTTTTTTACATCACTCACATGATAGGGTGACCAAACAGCGCATGTATGCTCAAGAATTGGTCTTATTAGGCATTTTTATATGCGGTAAGCTGGTGCTTTGGAGCAAATTAGGTCGATATGCCTGTGGATTAGTTGTGAATGTTACTCCCAGATACTGAAATCTCTTTACTTGTGATAAGTTGTTTGATCTCTTTTTATAAGTGTATTTAAATGGTTCTTTTTTGGTCGTAAGTTTCATGACAACGATTTTCTTGAAATTAAATTTGCCATTTCTCACTTGAATCGCAGAACACTGAAAACGCTTCATTTATCTTCTCTTGCTGCCGTAAATAAATCTTATTGCTTTTCTTTGAAGAGACTCAGGTTTTTTTACATTACGCACATGATAGGGTGACCAAACAGCGCATGTATGCTCAAGAATTGGTCTTATTAGGTATTTTTATATGCGGTAAGCTTGTGCTTTGGAGCAAATTAGGTCGAAATGCCTGTGAATTAGGTGTGAATGTTACTCCCAGATACTGAAATTTCTTTACTTGTGATAAGTTGTTTGATCTCTTTTTATAAGTGTATTTAAATGGTTCTTTTTTGGTCGTAAGTTTCATAACGATTTTCTTGAAATTAAATTTGCCATTTCTCACTTCAATCGCAGAACACTGAAAACACTTCATTTAGTTTCTCTTGCTGCCGTAAATAAATCTTATTGCTTTTTTTGAAGAGACTCAGGTTTTTTTACATCACTCACATGATAGGGTGACCAAACAGCGCATGTATGCTCAAGAATTGGTCTTATTAGGCATTTTTATATGCGGTAAGCTGGTGCTTTGGAGCAAATTAGGTCGATATGCCTGTGGATTAGTTGTGAATGTTACTCCCAGATACTGAAATCTCTTTACTTGTGATAAGTTGTTTGATCTCTTTTTATAAGTGTATTTAAATGGTTCTTTTTTGGTCGTAAGTTTCATGACAACGATTTTCTTGAAATTAAATTTGCCATTTCTCACTTGAATCGCAGAACACTGAAAACGCTTCATTTATCTTCTCTTGCTGCCGTAAATAAATCTTATTGCTTTTCTTTGAAGAGACTCAGGTTTTTTTACATTACGCACATGATAGGGTGACCAAACAGCGCATGTATGCTCAAGAATTGGTCTTATTAGGTATTTTTATATGCGGTAAGCTTGTGCTTTGGAGCAAATTAGGTCGAAATGCCTGTGGATTAGGTGTGAATGTTACTCCCAGATACTGAAATCTCTTTACTTGTGATAAGTTGTTTGATCTCTTTTTATAAGTGTATTTAAATGGTTCTTTTTTGGTCGTAAGTTTCATGACAACGATTTTCTTGAAATTAAATTTGCCATTTCTCACTTCAATCGCAGAACACTGAAAACACTTCATTTAGTTTCTCTTGCTGCCGTAAATAAATCTTATTGCTTTTCTTTGAAGAGACTCAGGTTTTTTTACATCACACACATGATAGGGCGACCAAACAGCGCATGTATGCTCAAGAATTGGTCTTATTAGGTATTTTTATATGCGGTAAGCTTGTGCTTTGGAGCAAATTAGGTCGATATGCCTGTGGATTAGGTGTGAATGTTACTCCCAGATACTGAAATCTCTTTACTTGTGATAAGTTGTTTGATCTGTTTTTATAAGTGTATTTAAATGGTTCTTTTTAGTCGTAAGTGTCATGACAGCGATTTTCTTGAAATTAAATTTGCCATTTCTCACTTCAATCGCAGAACACTGAAAACACTTCATTTAGTTTCTCTTGCTGCCGTAAATAAATCTTATTGCTTTTCTTTGAAGAGACTCAGGTTTTTTTACATCACGCACATGATAGGGCCACCAAACAGCGCATGTATGCTGAAGAATTGGTCTTATTAGGCATTTTTATATGCGGTAAGCTTGTGCTTTGGAGCAAATTAGGTCGATATGCCTGTGGATTAGGTGTGAATGTTACTCCCAGATACTGAAATCTCTTTACTTGTGATAAGTTGTTTGATCTGTTTTTATAAGTGTATTTAAATGGTTCGTTTTTAGTCGTAAGTGTCATGACAACACTATTCTTGAAATTAAATTTGCCATTTCTCACTTGAATCGCAAAACACTGAAAACGCTTCATTTATTTTCTCTTGCTGCCGTAAATAAATCTTATTGCTTTTCTTTGAAGAGACTCAGGTTTTTTTACATTACGCACATGATAGGGTGACCAAACAGCGCATGTATGCTCAAGAATTGGTCTTATTAGGTATTTTTATATGCGGTAAGCTTGCGCTTTGGAGCAAATTAGGTCGAAATGCCTGTGGATTAGGTGTGAATGTTACTCCCAGATACTGAAATCTCTTTACTTGTGATAAGTTGTTTGATCTCTTTTTATAAGTGTATTTAAATGGTTCTTTTTTGGTCGTAAGTTTCATGACAACGATTTTCTTGAAATTAAATTTGCCATTTCTCACTTCAATCGCAGAACACTGAAAACACTTCATTTAGTTTCTCTTGCTGCCGTAAATAAATCTTATTGCTTTTTTTGAAGAGACTCAGGTTTTTTTACATCACTCACATGATGGGGTGACCAAACAGCGCATGTATGCTCAAGAATTGGTCTTATTAGGCATTTTTATATGCGGTAAGCTGGTGCTTTGGAGCAAATTAGGTCGATATGCCTGTGGATTAGGTGTGAATGTTACTCCCAGATACTGAAATCTCTTTACTTGTGATAAGTTGTTTGATCTCTTTTTATAAGTGTATTTAAATGGTTCTTTTTTGGTCGTAAGTTTCATGACAACGATTTTCTTGAAATGAAATTTGCCATTTCTCACTTGAATCGCAGAACACTGAAAACGCTTCATTTAGCTTCTCTTGCTGCCGTAAATAAATCTTATTGCTTTTCTTTGAAGAGACACAGGGTTTATTTACATCACGCACATGAAAGGGTGACCAAACAGCGCATGCATGCTCAAGAATTGATCTTATTAGGCATTTTTATATGCGGTAAGCTTGTGCTTTGGAGCAAATTAGGTCGATATGCCTGTGGATTAGGTGTGAATGTTACTCCCAGATACTGAAATCTCTTTACTTGTGATAAGTTGTTTCATCTGTTTTTATAAGTGTTGTGAAGAAGAAGATGGACCCCTTCGCTGGACGCCGATGAAGAAGAAGCGGTTGTGGAATTGCCATCGCGCAGATCGTGTCGGTCTTGGTCGCCCAGCTCCATCGCCGACCTCGACGCCGTCCCCGACGTCCTTCTTTACATTTGGTGGAGGTGCTGCCTGATCTCCTTGCCTCACGTATGGCAAGACGAGCTCGTATGGCCGAAGACGAACACCCACCGGCCGCCCCGATGCCCCAGCCGGTTGTCTGCTCCGGCTCCTTACGCCAGGGCGACCCTGCGCTCTTTAGCGGCGCCGACGACACGGACTGCGATGACTGGCTTGCTTCATACGAGCGAGTGAGTTCCTACAATAAGTGGGACGACGTCACTAAGCTAACCAATGTCATCTTTTATTTGACCGGCGTTGCCAACTTGTGGTATCGTAACCACGAAGCCGATATCACGACATGGGACACATTCAAGGCTAACCTTATCACCGTGTTTGGTCGTCCCGCTGTACGCAAGCTCTGCGCCGAACAACGCCTGCACGATCGATCACAGCGGCTCGGCGAAACATTCACAAGTTATATTGAAGATGTCGTCCATCTCTGCAGTCGCGTCAACGCACAGATGTCCGAAATAGACAAGATCAAGCACATCCTGAAGGGCATCGAACATGACGCCTTTCAAATGCTAACGTCCCGGGATTTGACTACGGTTTCCCAAGTTGTCAACCTTTGCCAGAGCTACAATGAGTTGCGCAAGCAGCGCCTCATCACTCCACCACCTTCCGGGCCTGTGGAACCACTTTCTGGTCTCTCCTCTACATGTGGGAGCTCCACGCTGCTGCAGCAGCTCAAAGACTTCATCTTGCCAGAGCTACGATGAGTTGCGCAAGCAGCGCCTCATCACTCCACCACCTTCCGGGCCTGTGGAACCACTTTCTGGTCTCTCCTCTACATGTGGGAGCTCCACGCTGCTGCAGCAGCTCAAAGACTTCATCCGGGAGGAAGTTGCTCGCCAGATATCTTTACTTCCGACGAACTGCGAGCTGTCCCAAAATTTGGCGCCTCTTCGACAGGTCATTGCCGACCGCGTGGCAGAGGCCCTTCCCTCTGTCGCTCCACCAGCTCCCATGCCTCAGCCTGCACCAGCCGTTGAGCCCCTCGCATATGCCGACGGCCCTGCCGCTTCACCAATGACGCCCGCTCCTGTCGCACCGCTGACGTACGCTGCCGTCGCTGCCTGACCGCGACCAGCTAGCTACCCTTTGGTCTACGCTACGCCTCCAGGACCTGTACAGCAATTTATTCCGGCGCCACAGCCTTTTATTCCTCCGCAGCGCCGCAATCCATGGCGAACAAGTGACAACCGTCTCATCTGTTATTCCTGTGGGTTTGCTGGCCATGTTGCCCGGTACTGCAGAAGTCGCACTCACGACGATTTTGTACCGCGCCGAATGTCAGCTTCCTGGCAGCCGCCCCGAAATCAGTACGCAGCCGCCGATCCATCTGCAAGTTCCGTCGCGAATGACCGTGGCTCCTTTTCTCCTCGCCGCTCAACCTCGCCGCGTCGCCGCTCCCTATCTCCGCTGCGACGGCGTCCCAATCTGGCGCAAGAGGAAAACTGATTGCCGCAGTTCCTGAGGCGAGAACTGCGCAACGAGCGAACTGTCAAAGGCCTCACGTATCTCCCGCGAATCTACTTGAAGTTTCTGTTGACGGCGTTATAGTACTGGCTCTGGTCGACACCGGCGCTGCTGTTTCTGCCATGGCTGCAAGTCTTTGCCGTTCATTGCGCAAAGTAACGACACCTATTTCCGGATTCTCACTTTGCACGGCAAGTGCCCAGCCTGTCAACCCTATAGCGGTGTGCACAGCACGAGTCGTCATTCAGGAAGTTGTGTACGCAATAGAGTTCGTCGTTTTGCCTTCCTGCTCTCATGATCTTATCTTGGGCTGGGATTTTCTGTCGCGAAACAATGCGGTGATCAACTGTGCTCGTGCCGAACTGGAGTTTTTTGCGCTTGACGTACCGTTGCCGAACGTTCCTTCTCCGAAAGTCGTCGTTGCCGAAGATATTGACCTCCCTGCGTGCTCTTTCGTCCTTGTGCCCACCGCTTGTGATTTTCCCCGCAGTGCCGATGTCCTTTTCACACCCTCGCCCATCTTTATAAACCGCAAAAGTCTTCCCCTGCCTTATGCCGTACTTTCTATATCAGCTGGCCTCACCGCGCTCTGGATTTCTAATCCGTTCTCCTTTCCCGTCTCCCTGCGTCGTGCGGAATGCCTCGGCACCGTACAGCTCATTGATTCCATTCTCACCGCTGACGCAACCTCCGCTTCGCAGCCTGGTGACTTGGCTGCACTCACACCACCTGTTCTTGCGCCGGACCAGTCGTCTCCTGACGTTTTCCTCCGCTCCATCGACGCCAATCTTCCTGGTCCTCACCGCACTGAACTTCTCGCACTGCTTCATCAGTTCCGTTCTTCATTCGACTTTCATCAGCCTGCTTTGAGCCGCACATCAACTGTCGCCCACCACATTGACACCGGTTCTCATGCTCCTCTGCGTCAGCGCCCCTATCGTGTCTCTGCCACCGAGCGCCGAGTTATTATTTATTATTATTATTATTTATTGATACTGCAATCCCAGGAAGGGATTTTCGCAGGGTGAGCATACAGAATATAGGTAAGTACAAATATTAAGAAAAAAAAGTACAAAGGCCACAAATTAATAATAAGCAACAAAAACACAACAGCAAAAATGAAAGGCTCAATGACGTAACACAGCAAAAAAAGTACAATAAGGTTTGGGGCATATAAATACACTACTATCAAGTCATCAGTGAACATGGTCAACAGGGAATTAATTAAATGAAGAAAGAGCACCAAAACGATCACAATATTAAAATCAGGTCATAAAAAAATGGGAAACGGGAATGCATGACAGAGGACATTATTGTGCACTGAGGTTGCCGATGAATGATGTTACAGATAGCTGTAGGACTTCGTCGTTAGTAAGTTGATTCCACTCCGTTACTGTTCGCGGAAAAAAGGAATATTTAAAGCAGTTATTACGCTGGGTGAAAGGGGTGATTGTAAGATTGTGACGTTGTCTTGTAGAATAACCTGAAGAGAAGGATATTAGTCCATCAATGTTAATTTTAAAATGACCTTTGACCAATTGGTATAAGAACTTTAGTCGAACAACGCGATTCCTTTCGGTTATAGATATTAAAGCAGCCCTGTTTAAGAGGTCACTTACTGATGTGCGTCCATAGCTATTGTAAACAAAACGTACTGCTTTCTTTTGTATTTTTTCAATTTTATTTACGTTTGTTTTGGTGAATGGATCCCAGATTATTGCCGCATAATCTAGTATTGGAAGGACAATCGATTTATACGCTAGAAGCCGAACTCGGGGTGTGGAAAGTCTCAATGCACGCCTAAGAAAGAAAAGTTTACGGTTTGCATTATTTACAGTTTGATCAATGTGTTTAGTCTAGTCAAGGTTGTTAGTAATCCATAGCCCTAGATATTTGTAGTGTGAGACTTCGGAAAGAATGTTGTTATCAAATGAATATTGGAACATCAGTGGACTTTTCTTGTGAGTGATTCTCATATACACGGTTTTTTGAAAGTTGATAGGCATCTGCCATGCATCACACCAGGCATTAATTTTCTGAAAAGCCTCATTAAGTTTTACCTGATCTGACATGTTTTTAATTTCGGAGTATAGCACACAATCATCCGCATATAGTTTAATATTAACAGGAATGTCTTTCACGATGTCGTTAATGTAAATGATAAACAAGAGTGGCCCAAGCACTGAGCCCTGAGGGACGCCAGAGTCAACAAAAACAGTTTGAGAGGAATGTTCCCCAAAAGAGACATATTGCTGACGGTTACTCAAATATGCTGAAATCCAATTAATGATTTTGTTATTTCTGAGTGTGCTATTAATTTTGGAAAGCAGTTTTTTGTGAGAGACCTTATCAAATGCTTTGGCGAAATCCATAAAAATGGCATCTGTTTGGCTACTATTGTTAATAGCATTCGCAAAATCGTGTATAGTCTGAACTAATTGGGTACAAGTAGAATAACCTTTCCGGAATCCGTGTTGGAAATTTGTAATAAAATTGTGTTGTTCAAGAAAATGGGAAATGTGGGTGTGTATTATGTGTTCCATAATTTTGCAAACGGTCGATGTTAATGAAATCGGTCGGTAATTATTAATGTACTGTTTGTTTCCATTTTTATGAATTGGTTGAACTCTGGCTGTCCTCCAGTCGCCCGGAACCTGTCCTTCGTTTAGAGACCTAGAAAAAATTATAAACAAATACTTGGACACCCATTCTGCATACCTCGTTAGGAATGCATTGGGTATTTTATCAGGCCCAAGGGATTTTTTTACGTTAAGATTCAAAAGCATTTTAGTTATACCCTGTTCACTGATGACAAGATCAGGCATCGGAGGTAAGCATGTTTCGAACACAGGTTGTATGCCATTATCCTTAGTAAAAACGGATTTGAAGTATTCGTTAAAGGCGGTTGATATTACCTTTCCGTCATGTGTTAATGTGCCATTGATTTCAAATGCATGAGAATCCCTAGATACTGGTGAGATTGTACGCCAAAATTTTTCAGGTGAGCTAGTTATAAAATTAGGTAACAAATCGCCAAAATAATTTTCTTTATCAAGTGCTACCTGTCCTCTTAGTTGACTTGACAGAGCGGAAATTTTATCCAGCAGGCCTTCAGGTTGGACAACTGCTTGCCTTTTCTTTTTCAACTTTTTTAATTTTCTACGCATTTGTATTGAAGTGCGGGAAATCCAGGGATTGTCACGTTTTGTCTTTTTAACAATGCTTGGCACAAAACGGTTAATACACATCATAACCAGATCCTTAAAAGAAATCCACAGATCGTCTACATTTACGGTAGACTTCGAAAAACTATCAAAATAAAAGGATAAGGTATCACTATTATGATACATTCCAGCGGGTAAAAAGACACGGACGAAGGTAGACGAGACAGGACGAACGCCGGACTTCAACTGAGGTTTATTTCACAAACAGCGATAATATACAAAAGGGGGCGCAAGGAAAAGTAATCCGTGACAAGATCAACCCATAATCAAAAAAGTGCAGAAGGCTCCTTTGCCATGCCACTCATGTTTTCCACATCGGCGCACCTGCTATCTATCGCCTACCTGGCTGAATCCACCCGTTTGCCTTCAGGTAATCTATTTCTTTTTTGTTTAGCGCCACAGAAGGGCTGCTGACGCAGTTTTGCGTCAGCAGCCCTGCGTGGCGCTAAACAAAAAAGAAATAGATTACCTGAAGGCAAACGGGTGGATTCAGCCAGGTAGGCGATAGATAGCAGGTGCGCCGATGTGGAAAACATGAGTGGCATGGCAAAGGAGCCTTCTGCACTTTTTTGATTATGGGTTGATCTTGTCACGGATTACTTTTCCTTGCGCCCCCTTTTGTATATTATCGCTGTTTGTGAAATAAACCTCAGTTGAAGTCCGGCGTTCGTCCTGTCTCGTCTACCTTCGTCCGTGTCTTTTTACCCGCTGGAATGTATCATAATAGTACTACCAACCAACTAGCCCAACTTTCTACGCTTGATAAGGTATCGATTATTGATGTGTCATCAGCGCGTGAGAAGTTAGGAAAACATGACTGCTTTGGATGGCTGTCAATAGCGGCATCAGATAAGGTAAGGAACACGGCCTGGTGATCGGAGATTCCTGGGATTATTTCGCATTTTGTTTTAGTACTAATAGATCCGCTTACGAAGAAAAGGTCCAGTATAGATTTAGCGCTATCGTGTACCCTGGTGTACTCGTCAACAAGTTGGGATAAATCAAATGCAAATGCTATGTCCAACATGGCATCACCTGTTTTGTCGTTATGGTTTTTGAGGGACATCGTGCGCCAGTCAATATTAGGCAGATTAAAGTCGCCAGCTAGAATTATCCGATCGCCAGGTTTTAAATATGTGTTCATGTAAGTTTTCAAATCATTTAAAACCGATATGGAAGAAGAAGGGGGCCTGTACAACACACCTATAATGTACCTGATTGTACCACAATATGTTTTACTGAAAATGCACTCTACATTAGGCACATCAGGCATCCTTAAAACTCGTAATGATTTCTTGTATATCATACAGACGCCGCCACCTCTTCCAGTACGGTCTTTCCGGAGTACATTGTAACCAGTAGGCACGAATTCACTGTCGAAAATTGCATCATGTAACCATGTTTCGGTTAGCACAGCAATGTCTGAATCGTTAGTAAAAAGGAGCCCTTCAAGCTCGGTTACTTTATTGATTACACTTCTGCAGTTAATGTTTAAGATTTTCAAGGATGTAGGATCATGCTTTTTCTGTCAGTTATTTTTCTTATTGACCAATCTGACACGCTCTCCTTTCTGGGCATCCCAAGCAAACATAACACTATCAATGCTAATTTTATCAAAGACCAGCTTTACCTTAGCGCCATTTGCTTTTTCTTCCGCTGCGCTGTCCCACAAAAGTTTACGTAAGTCACGCACGCGCTTTGAGAAGTCTTCCGAGATAGAGTACGACGATCCTTTTAGTTTGTAGGCTGCTTGTAAAATGGATGCCTTTTCCCGATAGTCAAGAAATTTTATGATAACCGGTCTAGATCTGTCACTGGATTTACGCCCAAGCCTATGAAGTCTTTCTATACCTGTAGGTGTTATACCTATCTTCTCTTTTATTATGTCGTCTTTCACTGTGTTTTCAAGTTCTTCAAGCGTCTCGTTTTCTGACTCTTCTAAACCATAAATTATAAGATTATTGCGACGGCTTCTGTTTTCTAAGTCGTCCACCTTATTCATCAGAAAGGACAACTGGCTGTCAAAATCTGCTATTGTTTTTTCTATTTCGCTTACTTGTTTTGACAGCGTGCCTAGTTTGGACAACTGTTGTTCAATGCTATCTGTTCTGTTGTTTAGTGTAACCATTTGCTCTTTTATTTCGTTCTGACCGTCGATAATTCCTTCAATAGTTCCTTGCACTTTCTTTTGGCCGTCTAGCAGTTCCGACAGCAATTGCTTCTCAGTTGGTCCCGGGTTTGTCTCAATATCTCCCGAAAGAAGTAGGTTAGTAGGCAATAAAGCAATGTGCGCCAGAATACATTTGAAACACTGTGGGCAGGGCAGCAGCAACAGAAACCGGTTGTCACTACGATAACAGTACATGGAAACGTTTTTACTAACCTGTAGAGCAAGACAAAAATGGTTGCTGAGCATGTTGCCGATACTGCTGCTGGCCTGCCCACTGAAGAAAGTCGATGTTGCTCGCTCTTTTAAAGGGGCTTGCTGAGCCATGTGATGTGACGTCACAGTTGTCGAGATGAAGCGATGCGCTGTCAGTTGCGGAACGGAAAACAATGTAATCGCCGGGCACCTGGCACGAGCCAGATTTTCCGATGCCGGCTCACTGAACACATCCACGTCGATTGCCCTTGATGCGTAGGCGCTGGGCCACCATTCATTCCCGCGATGCGAGGGCTCGTTGACCAGGTCAAACGACGTAGCCACTGGGTCGTAGCCACGCGGTGGAACTGGTCCGCACAGAAGGGCCGCCAAAATCTGTAGAGCAAGACAAAAATGGTTGCTGAGCATGTTGCCGATACTGCTGCTGGCCTGCCCACTGAAGAAAGTCGATGTTGCTCGCTCTTTTAAAGGGGCTTGCTGAGCCATGTGATGTGACGTCACAGTTGTCGAGATGAAGCGATGCGCTGTCAGTTGCGGAACGGAAAACAATGTAATCGCCGGGCACCTGGCACGAGCCAGATTTTCCGATGCCGGCTCACTGAACACATCCACGTCGATTGCCCTTGATGCGTAGGCGCTGGGCCACCATTCATTCCCGCGATGCGAGGGCTCGTTGACCAGGTCAAACGACGTAGCCACTGGGTCGTAGCCACGCGGTGGAACTGGTCCGCACAGAAGGGCCGCCAAAATCTGTAGAGCAAGACAAAAATGGTTGCTGAGCATGTTGCCGATACTGCTGCTGGCCTGCCCACTCTGACACCGGTTCTCATGCTCCTCTGCGTCAGCGCCCCTATCGTGTCTCTGCCACCGAGCGCCGAGTTATTGAAGACCAAGTTGATACTATGCTTCAGAATGGCGTGATCGAGCCTTCTAGCAGTCCGTGGGCCTCTCCTGTAGTCCTGGTGAGGAAGAAAGACGGTTCTATTCGCTTCTGCGTTGATTACCGTCGCCTAAATAAAATCACGCGGAAAGATGTGTACCCTCTACCGCGTATAGATGATGCATTGGACTGTTTACAAGGCGCTGAACTCTTTTCTTCGCTCGATTTACGCTCCGGTTACTGGCAGGTACCCATGGCTGCGGAAGATCGCCCTAAAACCGCATTTGTCACCCCCGATGGCCTCTTTGAATTTACCGTCATGCCTTTCGGTCTGTGTAATGCTCCTGCTACATTCGAGCGTGTGATGGACACTATTCTGCGTGGCCTGAAGTGGAAGACGTGCCTGTGTTACCTTGACGACATCGTGGTGTTCTCGCCGGACTTTGCGACCCACCTCTCTCGCCTGAAGCAGGTCTTGACATGTCTTGCGAATGCCGGTCTGCAGCTCAACTTGAAGAAGTGTCGTTTCGCTGCTCGTGAGCTGACTATTTTAGGCCACGTTGTGTCCAAGGAGGGTATCCGCCCTGATCCCGCCAAACTTCGAGCTGTGACTGCCTTCCCGAAACCTACTACCATTAAGCAACTCCGGAGCTTCTTGGGCTTGTGCTCATACTTCCGGCGTTTTATACGGAACTTTGCTTCCATTGTCGCCCCGCTGACTCAGCTCCTTGGCCATAACTCAGACTTTTCGCTGTGGTCACCAGCATGCGACACCGCCTACAATACCTTGCGCCGCCTCCTCACAGCTCCGCCCATCCTGCGCCATTTTGACCCCCAGGCGCCCACCGAAGTGCACGCAGACGCCAGTGGTGTCGGCCTCGGCGCTGTGCTTGCTCAGCGCCCCTCTGGCTTTGGCGAATACGTGGTCGCTTATGCCAGCCGTACTCTCACAAAAGCTGAAACTAACTACTCAGTAACGGAAAATGAGTGCTTGGCCGTTGTCTGGGCACTCACAAAGTTTCGACCTTACCTTTACGGCCGTCCTTTTGATGTAGTCACTGACCATCATGCCCTCTGCTGGCTTTCATCGCTCAAAGATCCCTCCGGCCGGTTGGCACGATGGGCTCTTCGTCTCCAAGAATATGATATCCGTGTCGTTTACCGATCTGGTCGCAAGCATAAAGACGCCGACGCTTTGTCTCGCTCGCCGCTTCCAGCCGACCTTGCTAGCCTCTCTGCCTTGGACCCCGTGGTGTTTACGCTCGACGTCAGTGACATGCCCGCCGAACAACGAAAGGACCCATGGATCGCCTCTCTTATTGACTACCTCTCCAACCATTCGCAAGTTACCCCTTCACGCGACGTTCGCCGCCAAGCTTCCCACTACGAGATTCGGGATCACCTCCTTTACCGGCGCAACTACAATTCAACTGGACGGAAATGGCTCCTCGTGATCCCGCGCCATCTACGGACCGAAGTATGTACAGCTTTCCACGCCGATCCGCAGTGCGGTCACGCCGGAGTTTTCAAGACGTACACCCGAATCCGTCTTCGCTACTATTGGCGCGGTATGTACAACTCGGTTCTTCGGTACGTCCGATCGTGCCTGGCTTGCCAACGCCGCAAACCTGCCTCTCACCGTTCGGCTGGTGAGTTACAGCCTCTCGTATGTCCGCTTAGACCCTTCGACCGCATTGGCATTGACTTCTACGGCCCTCTTCCATACACAGCTGCCGGCAATCGCTGGGTCATTGTCGCGGTCGACCATCTGACGAGATATGCCGAAACTGCCGCGCTCCCAGCTGCAACAGCCCGTGATGTGGCCGGTTTCTTATTGACGCACTTCATTCTCCGTCACGGTGCTCCTCGCGAATTGCTCAGCGACAGAGGCCGTGCTTTCTTATCTCACGTCGTTCAAGCCCTGCTCGCTCAGTGCAAAATCATTCGTCGCACTTGCACCGCTTACCATCCGCAAACAAACGGTCTTACTGAACGATTTAATCGCACCCTCGGTGACATGTTCGCGAAGTACGTTGGATCCGATCACACCGACTGGGACATTGTGCTGCCTTATATCACCTATGCATACAACACTGCTACGCAATCCAGCACGGGTTTCTCTCCGTTCTTTTTGCTATACGGTCGGCATCCATCTGCTCCCCTCGACACAGTGCTGCCCTACAAACCTGATGCCTCTGAATGTACCACCGTTACCGAAGCTGCACAGCACGCCGAAGAATGCCGCCAGATTGCCCGATCGTTCACGACCGACTCTCAATGGCGCCAAAAACATCACCATGACACCACTCAGAGGAATGCCCCACACTTCGAGCCCGGCTCGCTCGTGTGGCTATGGGTTCCATCCAGCAGTCCCGGCCTTTCAACAAAACTGCTCTCCAAGTACCATGGGCCCTACCGTGTCGTCGAGCGCACTTCGCCAGTCAATTACATTGTTGAGCCTCTTACACCACCTTCTGATCTTCGGCGCCGTGGCCGTGAAACTGTACATGTGCAGCGCCTTAAGCCGTTCTATGACCCCATCGTCTCTTCGTCCCCTTAAGTCGCCAGGATGGCTCCTTTTTCTCTGGGGGGCATTGTGAAGAAGAAGATGGACCCCTTCGCTCGACGCCGATGAAGAAGAAGCGGTTGTGGAATTGCCATCGCGCAGATCGTGTCGGTCTTGGTCGCCCAGCTCCATCGCCGACCTCGACGCCGTCCCCGACGTCCTTCTTTACAGTGTATTTAAGTGGTTCTTTTTTGGTCGTAAGTGTCACGACAACGATTTTCTTGAAATAAAATTTGCCATTTCTCACTTGAATCGCAGAACACTGAAAACGCTTCATTTAGTTTCTCTTGCTGCCGTAAATAAATCTTATTGCTTTTCTTTGAAGAGACTCAGGTTTTTTTACATCACGCACATAATAGGGTGACCAAACAGGGCATGTATGCTCTATAATTGATCTTATTAGACATTTTATATGCGGTAAGCTTGTGCTTTGGAGCAAATTAGGTCTATATGCCTGTGCATTAGGTGTGAATGTTACTCCCAAAGACTGAAATCTCTTTACTTGTGATAAGTTGTTTGAGCTGTTTTTATAAGTGTATTTAAATGTTTTTTTTGGTCGTAAGTGTCATGACAACGATTTTCTTGAAATTTGCCATTTCTCACTTGAATCGCAGAACACTGAAAACGCTTCATTTAGTTTCTGTTCCTGCCGTAAATAAATCTTATTGCTTTTCTTTGAAGAGACTCAGGTTTTTTTACATCACGCACATGATAGGGTGACCAAACAGCGCATGTATGCTCAAGAATGGGTCTTATTAGGCATTTTTATATGCGGTAAGCTTGTGCTTTGGAGCAAATTAGGTCGATATGCCTGTAGATTAGGTGTGAATGTTACTCCCAGATACTGAAATCTCTTTACTTGTGATAAGTTGTTTGATCTGTTTTTATAAGTGTATTTAAATGGTTCGTTTTTAGTCGTAAGTGTCATGACAACGCTATTCTTGAAATTAAATTTGCCATTTCTCACTTGAATCGCAAAACACTGAAAACGCTTCATTTAGTTTCTCTTGCTGCCGTAAATAAATCTTATTGCTTTTTTTGAAGAGACTCAGGTTTTTTTACATTACGCACATGATAGGGTGACCAAACAGCGCATGTATGCTCAAGAATTGGTCTTATTAGGTATTTTTATATGCGGTAAGCTTGTGCTTTGGAGCAAATTAGGTCGAAATGCCTGTGGATTAGGTGTGAATGTTACTCCCAGATACTGAAATCTCTTTACTTGTGATAAGTTGTTTGATCTCTTTTTATAAGTGTATTTAAATGGTTCTTTTTTGGTCGTAAGTTTCATGACAGCGATTTTCTTGAAATTAAATTTGCCATTTCTCACTTCAATCGCAGAACACTGAAAACGCTTCATTTAGTTTCTCTTGCTGCCGTAAATAAATCTTATTGCTTTCCTTTGAAGAGACTCAGGTTTTTTTACATCACGCACATGATAGGGTGACCAAACAGCGCATGTATGCTCAAGAATTGGTCTTATTGGGCATTTTTATATGCGGTAAGCTGGTGCTTTGGAGCAAATTAGGTCGATATGCCTGTGCATTAGGTGCGAATGTGAAGACTGACATCTCTTTACTTGCGATAAGTTGTTTGATGTGTTTTTATAAGTGTATTTAAATGGTTCTTTTTTGGTCGTAAGTGTCATGACAACGATTTTCTTGAAATTAAATTTGCCATTTCTCACTTCGATCGCAAAACACTGAAAACGCTTCATTTAGCTTCTCTTGCTGCCGTAAATAAATCTTATTGCTTTTCTTTGAAGAGACACAGGTTTATTTACATCACGCACATGAAAGGGTGACCAAACAGCGCATGCATGCTCAAGAATTGATCTTATTAGGCATTTTTATATGCGGTAAGCTTGTGCTTTGGAGCAAATTAGGTCGATATGCCTGTGGATTAGGTGTGAATGTTACTCCCAGATACTGAAATCTCTTTACTTGTGATAAGTTGTTTGATCTGTTTTTATAAGTGTATTTAAATGGTTCTTTTTTGGTCGTAAGTGTCATGACAACGATTTTCTTGAAATTAAATTTGCCATTTCTCACTTCAATCGCAGAACACTGAAAACGCTTCATTTAGTTTCTCTTGCTGCCGTAAATAAATCTTATTGCTTTCCTTTGAAGAGACTCAGGTTTTTTTACATCACGCACATGATAGGGTGACCAAACAGCGCATGTATGATCAAGAATTGGTCTTATTAGGCATTTTTATATGCTGTAAGCTTGTGCTTTTGAGCAAATTAGGTCGATACGCCTGTGGATTAGGTGTGAATGTTACACCCAGATACTGAAATCTCTTTACTTGTGATAAGTTGTTTGATCTGTTTTTATAAGTGTATTTAAATGGTTCGTTTTTTGTCGTAAGTGTCATGACAACGATTTTCTTGAAATTAAATTTGCCATTTCTCACTTGAATCGCAGAACACTGAAAACGCTTCATTTAGTTTCTCTTGCTGCCGTAAATAAATCTTATTGCTTTTTTTGAAGAGACTCAGGTTTTTATTACATCACTCACATGATAGGGTGACCAAACAGGGCATGTATGCTCTAGAATTGATCTTATTAGACATTTTATATGCGGTAAGCTTGTGCTTTGGAGCAAATTAGGTCGATATGCCTGTGCATTAGGTGTGAATGTTACTCCCAAGGACTGAAATCTCTTTACTTGTGATAACTTGTTTGATCTTTTTTATAAGTGTATTTAAATGGTTCTTTTTTGGTCGTGTCATGACAACGATTTTCTTGAAATTAAATTTGCCATTTCTCACTTCAATCGCAGAACACTGAAAACGCTTCATTTAGTTTCTCTTGCTGCCGTAAATAAATCTTATTGCTTTTCTTTGAAGAGACTCAGGTTTTTTTTACATCACGCACATGATAGGGTGACCAAACAGTGCATGTATGCTCAAGAATTGGTCTTATTAGGCATATTTATATGCGGTAAAATTGTGCTTTGTAGCAAATTGGGTCGATATGCCTGTGCATTAGGTGTGAATGTGAAGACTGAAATCTCTTTACTTGTGATAAGTTGTTTGATGTGTTTTTATAAGGGTATTTAAATTGTTCTTTTTTGGTCGTAAGTGTCATGACGACGATTTTTTTAAAATTAAATTTGCCATTTCTCACTTCGATCGCAAAACACTGAAAACGCTTCATTTAGTTTCTCTTGCTGCCGTAAATAAATCTTATTGCTTTTCTTTGAAGAGACACAGGTTTTTTTACATCACGCACATGAAAGGGTGACCAAACAGCGCATGCATGCTCAAGAATTGGTCTTATTAGGCATTTTTATATGCGGTAAGCTTGTGCTTTGGAGCAAATTAGGTCGATATGCCTGTGCATTAGGTGTGAATGTGAAGACTGAAATCTCTTTACTTGTGATAACTTGTT
Source organism: Amblyomma mixtum (assembly GCF_055824585.1). Taxonomy (NCBI): domain Eukaryota; kingdom Metazoa; phylum Arthropoda; class Arachnida; order Ixodida; family Ixodidae; genus Amblyomma; species Amblyomma mixtum. Next base: position 204,838,606 of record NC_143016.1, read on the forward strand.
TGATCTTTTTTATAAGTGTATTTAAATGGTTCTTTTTTGGTCGTGTCATGACAACGATTTTCTTGAAATTAAATTTGCCATTTCTCACTTCAATCGCAGAACACTGAAAACGCTTCATTTAGTTTCTCTTGCTGCCGTAAATAAATCTTATTGCTTTTCTTTGAAGAGACTCAGGTTTTTTTTACATCACGCACATGATAGGGTGACCAAACAGTGCATGTATGCTCAAGAATTGGTCTTATTAGGCATATTTATATGCGGTAAAATTGTGCTTTGTAGCAAATTGGGTCGATATGCCTGTGCATTAGGTGTGAATGTGAAGACTGAAATCTCTTTACTTGTGATAAGTTGTTTGATGTGTTTTTATAAGTGTATTTAAATGGTTCTTTTTTGGTCGTAAGTGTCATGACGACGATTTTTTTAAAATTAAATTTGCCATTTCTCACTTCGATCGCAAAACACTGAAAACGCTTCATTTAGTTTCTCTTTCTGCCGTAAATAAATCTTATTGCTTTTCTTTGAAGAGACACAGGTTTTTTTACATCACGCACATGAAAGGGTGACCAAACAGCGCATGCATGCTCAAGAATTGGTCTTATTAGGCATTTTTATATGCGGTAAGCTTGTGCTTTGGAGCAAATTAGGTCGATATGCCTGTGCATTAGGTGTGAATGTGAAGACTGAAATCTCTTTACTTGTGATAACTTGTTTGATCTTTTTTATAAGTGTATTTAAATGGTTCTTTTTTGGTCGTGTCATGACAACGATTTTCTTGAAATTAAATTTGCCATTTCTCACTTCAATCGCAGAACACTGAAAACGCTTCATTTAGTTTCTCTTGCTGCCGTAAATAAATCTTATTGCTTTTCTTTGAAGAGACTCAGGTTTTTTTTACATCACGCACATGATAGGGTGACCAAACAGTGCATGTATGCTCAAGAATTGGTCTTATTAGGCATATTTATATGCGGTAAAATTGTGCTTTGTAGCAAATTGGGTCGATATGCCTGTGCATTAGGTGTGAATGTGAAGACTGAAATCTCTTTACTTGTGATAAGTTGTCTGATGTGTTTTTATAAGTGTATTTAAATGGTTCTTTTTTGGTCGTAAGTTTCATGACAGCGATTTTCTTGAAATTAAATTCGCCATTTCTCACTTCAATCGCAGAACAGTGAAAACGCTTCATTTAGTTTCTCTTGCTGCTGTAAATAAATCTTATTGCTTTTCTTTGAAGAGACTCAGGTTTTTTTACATCACGCACATGATAGGGTGACCAAACAGCGCATGTATGCTCAAGAATTGGTCTTATTGGGCATTTTTATATGCGGTAAGCTGGTGCTTTGGAGCAAATTAGGTCGATATGCCTGTGCATTAGGTGCGAATGTGAAGACTGACATCTCTTTACTTGTGATAAGTTGTTTGATGTGTTTTTATAAGTGTATTTAAATGGTTCTTTTTTGGTCGTAAGTGTCATGACAACGATTTTCTTGAAATTAAATTTGCCATTTCTCACTTCGATCGCAAAACACTGAAAACGCTTCATTTAGCTTCTCTTGCTGCCGTAAATAAATCTTATTGCTTTTCTTTGAAGAGACACAGGTTTATTTACATCACGCACATGAAAGGGTTACCAAACAGCGCATGCATGCTCAAGAATTGATCTTATTAGGCATTTTTATATGCGGTAAGCTTGTGCTTTGGAGCAAATTAGGTCGATATGCCTGTGCATTAGGTGTGAATGTTACTCCCAAGGACTGAAATCTCTTTACTTGTGATAAGTTGTTTGAGCTGTTTTTATAAGTGTATTTAAATGGTTTTTTTTGGTCGTAAGTGTCATGACAACGATTTTCTTGAAATTAAAATTGCCATTTCTCACTTGAATCGCAGAACACTGAAAACGCTTCATTTAGTTTCTGTTCCTGCCGTAAATAAATCTTATTGCTTTTCTTTGAAGAGACTCAGGTTTTTTTTACATCACGCACATGATAGGGTGACCAAACAGTGCATGTATGCTCAAGAATTTGTCTTATTAGGCATATTTATATGCGGTAAGCTTGTGCTTTGGAGCAAATTAGGTCGATATGCCTGTGCATTAGGTGTGAATGTGAAGACTGAAATCTCTTTACTTGTGATAAGTTGTTTGATCTATTTTTATAAGTGTATTTAAATGGTTCTTTTTTGGTCGTTAGTTTCGTGACAACGATTTTCTTGAAATTAAATTTGCCATTTCTCACTTCAATCGCAGAACACTGAAAACGCTTCATTTAGTTTCTCTTGCTGCTGTAAATAAATCTTATTGCTTTTCTTTGAAGAGACTCAGGTTTTTTTACATCACGCACATGATAGGGTGACCAAACAGCGCATGTATGCTCAAGAATTGGTCTTATTAGGCATTTTTATATGCGGTAAGCTGGTGCTTTGGAGCAAATTAGGTCGATATGCCTGTGCATTAGGTGTGAATGTGAAGACTGATATCTCTTTACTTGTGATAAGTTGTTTGATGTGTTTTTATAAGGGTATTTAAATTGTTCTTTTTTGGTCGTAAGTGTCATGACAACGATTTTTTTAAAATTAAATTTGCCATTTCTCACTTCGATCGCAAAACACTGAAAACGCTTCATTTAGTTTCTCTTGCTGCCGTAAATAAATCTTATTGCTTTTCTTTGAAGAGACACAGGTTTTTTTACATCGCGCACATGAAAGGGTGACCAAACAGCGCATGCATGCTCAAGAATTGGTCTTATTAGGCATTTTTATATGCGGTAAGCTTGTGCTTTGGAGCAAATTAGGTCGATATGCCTGTGCATTAGGTGTGAATGTGAAGACTGAAATCTCTTTACTTGTGATAACTTGTTTGATCTTTTTTATAAGTGTATTTAAATGGTTCTTTTTTGGTCGTGTCATGACAACGATTTTCTTGAAATTAAATTTGCCATTTCTCACTTCAATCGCAGAACACTGAAAACGCTTCATTTAGTTTCTCTTGCTGCCGTAAATAAATCTTATTGCTTTTCTTTGAAGAGACTCAGGTTTTTTTTACATCACGCACATGATAGGGTGACCAAACAGTGCATGTATGCTCAAGAATTGGTCTTATTAGGCATATTTATATGCGGTAAAATTGTGCTTTGTAGCAAATTGGGTCGATATGCCTGTGCATTAGGTGTGAATGTGAAGACAGAAATCTCTTTACTTGTGATAAGTTGTTTGATGTGTTTTTATAAGTGTATTTAAATGGTTCTTTTTTGGTCGTAAGTGTCATGACAACTGTTTTCTTGAAATTAAATTTGCCATTTCTCACTTGAATCGCAGAACACTGAAAACGCTTCATTTAGTTTCTCTTGCTGCTGTAAATAAATCTTATTGCTTTTCTTTGAAGAGACTCAGGTTTTTTTAGATCACGCACATGAAAGGGTGACCAAACAGGGCATGTATGCTCAAGAATTGGTCTTATTAGGCATTTTTATATGCGGTAAGCTTGTGCTTTGGAGCAAATTAGGTCGATATGCCTGTGCATTAGGTGGGAATGTTACTCCCAAATACTGAAATCTCTTTTGAAACTTGGGAAAAGCCCACCTAGGCGCAAATGATTTCACGACACAAAAAGAGACGAGGAGAGAACGGACAGGCGCCATTACTTCCAACTATTTATTGCTCGAAAAAACACATACATTTATAGTCTCAGGCAACGCCCACATCTACACACCACGTGCCTTATCGCAGCCCTGACTTATCGCCTAGCACGTACATTATTGCTCAGAAAATCGTACTCCGCCGCATACAACCTAACTGATGTGTCACTCACGCACAAGGCTGCCTTTTTCTTTATGTGAAAGGCTTCCAATAAAAGCCTCGCCTGCTTGAATTTGCTCTTGCCCAGAATCCTCGCCTTTTTCAGTCGAGGTGCACACTTGCACGTGTTAACGTGGCGCCTGTCCGTTGTCTCCTCGTCTCTTTTTGTGTCGTGAAATCATTTGCGCCTAGGTGGGTTTTTTCCCAAGTTTCAAGATGAATAAGCAACTAGCCCGTCAACATGCCTTACTGAAATCTCTTTACTTGTGATAAGTTGCTTGATCTGTTTTTATAGTGTATTTAAATGGTTCTTTTTTGGTCGTAAGTGTCATGACAACAGTTTTCTTGAAATTAAATTTACCATTTCTCACTTCAATCGCAGAACACTGAAAACGCTTCATTTAGTTTCTCTTGCTGCCGTAAATAAATCTTATTGCTTTTCTTTGAAAAGACTCAGGTTTTTTTACATCACGCACATGATAGGGTGACCAAACAGCGCATGTATGCTCAAGAATTGGACTTATTAGGCATTTTTATATGCGGTAAGCTTGTGCTTTGGAGCAAATTAGGTCGATATGCCTGTGGATTAGGTGTGAATGTTACTCCTAGATACTGAAATCTCTTTACTTGTGATAAGTTGTTTGATCTGTTTTTATAAGTGTATTTAAATGGTTCTTTTTTGGTCGTAAGTGTCATGACAACGATTTTCTTGAAATTAAATTTGCCATTTCTCACTTGAATCGCAGAACACTGAAAACGCTTCATTTAGTTTCTCTTGCTGCCGTAAATAAATCTTATTGCTTTTTTTGAAGAGACTCAGGTTTTTATTACATCACTCACATGATAGGGTGACCAGACAGGGCATGTATGGTCTAGAATTGATCTTATTAGACATTTTATATGCGGTAAGCTTGTGCTTTGGAGCAAATTAGGTCGATATGCCTGTGCATTAGGTGTGAATGTTACTCCCAAAGAGTGAAATCTCTTTACTTGTGATAAGTTGTTTGAGCTGTTTTTATAAGTGTATTTAAATGGTTTTTTTTGGTCGTAAGTGTCATGACAACGATTTTCTTGAAATTAAATTTGCCATTTCTCACTTGAATCGCAGAACACTGAAAACGCTTCATTTAGTGTCTGTTCCTGCCGTAAATAAATCTTATTGCTTTTCTTTGAAGAGACTCAGGTTTTTTTTACATCACGCACATGATAGGGTGACCAAACAGTGCATGTATGCTCAAGAATTTGTCTTATTAGGCATATTTATATGGGGTAAGCTTGTGCTTTGGAGCAAATTAGGTCGATATGCCTGTGCATTAGGTGTGAATGTGAAGACTGAAATCTCTTTACTTGTGATAAGTTGTTTGATCTGTTTTTATAAGTGTATTTAAATGGTTCTTTTTTGGTCGTAAGTTTCATGACAACGATTTTCTTGAAATTAAATTTGCCATTTCTCACTTCAATCGCTGAACACTGAAAACGCTTCATTTAGTTTCTCTTGCTGCTGTAAATAAATCTTATTGCTTTTCTTTGAAGTGACTCAGGTTTTTTTACATCACGCACATGATAGGGTGACCAAACAGCGCATGTATGCTCAAGAATTGGTCTTATTAGGCATTTTTATATGCGGTAAGCTGGTGCTTTGGAGCAAATTAGGTCGATATGCCTGTGCATTAGGTGTGAATGTGAAGACTGAAATCTCTTTACTTGTGATAAGTTGTTTGATGTGTTTTTATAAGGGTATTTAAATTGTTCTTTTTTGGTCGTAAGTGTCATGACAACGATTTTTTAAAATTAAATTTGCCATTTCTCACTTCGATCGCAAAACACTGAAAACGCTTCATTTAGTTTCTCTTGCTGCCGTAAATAAATCTTATTGCTTTTCTTTGAAGAGACACAGATTTTTTTACATCACGCATATGATAGGGTGACCAAACAGCGCATGTATGATCAAGAATTGGTCTTATTAGGAATTTTTACATGCGGTAAGCTTGTGCTTTGGAGCAAATTAGGTCGATATGCCTGTGCATTAGGTGTGAATGTGAAGACTGAAATCTCTTTACTTGTGATAAGTTGTTTGATCTTTTTTATAAGTGTATTTAAATAGTTCTTTTTTGGTCGTGTCATGACAACGATTTTCTTGAAATTAAATTTGCCATTTCTCACTTCAATCGCAGAACACTGAAAACGCTTCATTTAGTTTCTCTTGCTGCCGTAAATAAATCTTATTGCTTTTTTTTGAAGAGACTCAGGTTTTTTTTACATCACTCACATGATAGGGTGACGAAACAGGGCATGTATGCTCAAGAATTGATCTTATTAGGCATTTTTATATGCGGTAAGCTTGTGCTTTGGAGCAAATTAGGTTGATATGCCTGTGGATTAGGTGTGAATGTTACTCCCAGATACTGAAATCTCTTTACTTGTGATAAGTTGTTTGATCTGTTTTTATAAGTGTATTTAAATGGTTCTTTTTTGGTCGTGTCATGACAACTGTTTTCTTGAAATTAAATTTCCCATTTCTCACTTCAATCGCAGAACACTGAAAACACTTCAATTAGTTTCTATTGCTGCCGTAAATAAATCTTATTGCTTTTCTTTGAAGACTCAGGTTTTTTTACATCACGCACATGATAGGGCGACCAAACAGCGCATGTATGCTCAAGAATTGGTCTTATTAGGCATTTTTATATGCGGTAAGCTTGTGCTTTGGAGCAAATTAGGTCGATATGCCTGTGCATTAGGTGGGAATGTTACACCCAAATACTGAAATCTCTTTTGAAACTTGGGAAAAACCCACCTAGGCGCAAATGATTTCACGACAAAAAAAGAGACGAGGAGAGAATGGACAGGGGCCATTACTTCCAACTATTTATTGCTCGAAAAAACACATACATTTATAGTCTCAGGCAACGCCCACATCTACACACCACGTGCCTTTCGCAGCCCTGACTTATCGGCTAGCACGTATATTATATCTCAGAAAATCGTACTCCGCCGCATACAACCTAACTGATGTGTCACTCACGCACAAGGCTGCGTTTTTCTTTATGTGAAAGGCTTCCAATAAAAGCCTCGCCTGCTTGAATTTGCTCTTGCCCAGAATCCTCGCCTTTTTCAGTCGAGGTGCACACTTGCACGTGTTAACGTGGCGCCTGTCCGTTGTCTCCTCGTCTCTTTTTGTGTCGTGAAATCATTTGTGCCTAGGTGGGTTTTTTCCCAAGTTTCAAGATGAATAACCAACTAGCCCGTCAACATGCCTTACTGAAATCTCTTTACTTGTGATAAGTTGCTTGATCTGTTTTTATAGTGTATTGAAATTGTTCTTTTTTGGTCGTAAGTGTCATGACAACGATTTTTTTGAAATTAAATTTGCCATTTCTCACTTCGATCGCAAAACACTGAAAACGCTTCATTAAGTTTCTCTTGCTGCCGTAAATAAATCTTATTGCTTTTCTTTGAAGAGACACAGGTTTTTTTACATCACGCACATGAAAGGGTGACCAAACAGCGCATGCATGCTCAAGAATTGGTCTTATTAGGCATTTTTATATGCGGTAAGCTTGTGCTTTGGAGCAAATTAGGTCGATATGCCTGTGCATTAGGTGTGTATGTGAAGACTGAAATCTCTTTACTTGTGATAAGTTGTTTGATGTGTTTTTATAAGGGTATTTAAATTGTTCTTTTTTGGTCGTAAGTGTCATGACAACGATTTTTTTGAAATTAAATTTGCCATTTCTCACTTCGATCGCAAAACACTGAAAACGCTTCATTTAGTTTCTCTTGCTGCCGTAAATAAATCTTATTGCTTTTCTTTGAAGAGACACAGGTTTTTTTACATCACGCACATGAAAGGGTGACCAAACAGCGCATGCATGCTCAAGAATTGGTCTTATTAGGCATTTTTATATGCGGTAAGCTTGTGCTTTGGAGCAAATTAGGTCGATATGCCTGTGCATTAGGTGTGAATGTGAAGACTGAAATCTCTTTACTTGTGATAACTTGTTTGATCTTTTTTATAAATGTATTTAAATGGTTATTTTTTGGTCGTGTCATGACAACGATTTTCTTGAAATTAAATTTGCCATTTCTCACTTCAATCGCAGAACACTGAAAACGCTTCATTTAGTTTCTCTTGCTGCTGTAAATAAATCTTATTGCTTTTCTTTGAAGAGACTCAGGTTTTTTTACATCACGCACATGATAGGGTGACCAAACAGCGCATGTATGCTCAAGAATTGGTCTTATTAGGCATTTTTATATGCGGTAAGCTGGTGCTTTGGAGCAAATTAGGTCGATATGCCTGTGCATTAGGTGTGAATGTGAAGACTGAAATATCTTTACTTGTGATAAGTTGTTTGATCTGTTTTTATAAGTGTATTTAAATGGTTCTTTTTTGGTCGTAAGTGTCATGACAACGATTTTCTTGAAATTAAATTTGCCATTTCTCACTTGAATCGCAGAACACTGAAAACGCTTCATTTAGTTTCTCTTGCTGCCGTAAATAAATCTTATTGCTTTTTTTTGAAGAGACTCAGGTTTTTTTTACATCACTCACATGATAGGGTGACGAAACAGGGCATGTATGCTCAAGAATTGATCTTATTAGGCATTTTTATATGCGGTAAGCTTGTGCTTTGGAGCAAATTAGGTTGATATGCCTGTGGATTAGGTGTGAATGTTACTCCCAGATACTGAAATCTCTTTACTTGTGATAAGTTGTTTGATCTGTTTTTATAAGTGTATTTAAATGGTTCTTTTTTGGTCGTGTCATGACAACTGTTTTCTTGAAATTAAATTTCCCATTTCTCACTTCAATCGCAGAACACTGAAAACACTTCAATTAGTTTCTATTGCTGCCGTAAATAAATCTTATTGCTTTTCTTTGAAGACTCAGGTTTTTTTACATCACGCACATGATAGGGCGACCAAACAGCGCATGTATGCTCAAGAATTGGCCTTATTAGGCATTTTTATATGCGGTAAGCTTGTGCTTTGGAGCAAATTAGGTCGATATGCCTGTGCATTAGGTGGGAATGTTACACCCAAATACTGAAATCTCTTTTGAAACTTGGGAAAAACCCACCTAGGCGCAAATGATTTCACGACAAAAAAAGAGACGAGGAGAGAATGGACAGGGGCCATTACTTCCAACTATTTATTGCTCGAAAAAACACATACATTTATAGTCTCAGGCAACGCCCACATCTACACACCACGTGCCTTATCGCAGCCCTGACTTATCGGCTAGCACGTATATTATATCTCAGAAAATCGTACTCCGCCGCATACAACCTAACTGATGTGTCACTCACGCACAAGGCTGCGTTTTTCTTTATGTGAAAGGCTTCCAATAAAAGCCTCGCCTGCTTGAATTTGCTCTTGCCCAGAATCCTCGCCTTTTTCAGTCGTGGTGCACACTTGCACGTGTTAACGTGGCGCCTGTCCGTTGTCTCCTCGTCTCTTTTTGTGTCGTGAAATCATTTGCGCCTAGGTGGGTTTTTTCCCAAGTTTCAAGATGAATAAGCAACTAGCCCGTCAACATGCCTTACTGAAATCTCTTTACTTGTGATAAGTTGCTTGATCTGTTTTTATAGTGTATTTAAATGGTTCTTTTTTGGTCGTAAGTGTCATGACAACAGTTTTCTTGAAATTAAATTTACCATTTCTCACTTCAATCGCAGAACACTGAAAACGCTTCATTTAGTTTCTCTTGCTGCCGTAAATAAATCTTATTGCTTTTCTTTGAAAAGACTCAGGTTTTTTTACATCACGCACATGATAGGGTGACCAAACAGCGCATGTATGCTCAAGAATTGGACTTATTAGGCATTTTTATATGCGGTAAGCTTGTGCTTTGGAGCAAATTAGGTCGATATGCCTGTGGATTAGGTGTGAATGTTACTCCTAGATACTGAAATCTCTTTACTTGTGATAAGTTGTTTGATCTGTTTTTATAAGTGTATTTAAATGGTTCTTTTTTGGTCGTAAGTGTCATGACAACGATTTTCTTGAAATTAAATTTGCCATTTCTCACTTGAATCGCAGAACACTGAAAACGCTTCATTTAGTTTCTCTTGCTGCCGTAAATAAATCTTATTGCTTTTTTTGAAGAGACTCAGGTTTTTATTACATCACTCACATGATAGGGTGACCAGACAGGGCATGTATGGTCTAGAATTGATCTTATTAGACATTTTATATGCGGTAAGCTTGTGCTTTGGAGCAAATTAGGTCGATATGCCTGTGCATTAGGTGTGAATGTTACTCCCAAAGACTGAAATCTCTTTACTTGTGATAAGTTGTTTGAGCTGTTTTTATAAGTGTATTTAAATGGTTTTTTTTGGTCGTAAGTGTCATGACAACGATTTTCTTGAAATTAAATTTGCCATTTCTCACTTGAATCGCAGAACACTGAAAACGCTTCATTTAGTGTCTGTTCCTGCCGTAAATAAATCTTATTGCTTTTCTTTGAAGAGACTCAGGTTTTTTTTACATCACGCACATGATAGGGTGACCAAACAGTGCATGTATGCTCAAGAATTTGTCTTATTAGGCATATTTATATGGGGTAAGCTTGTGCTTTGGAGCAAATTAGGTCGATATGCCTGTGCATTAGGTGTGAATGTGAAGACTGAAATCTCTTTACTTGTGATAAGTTGTTTGATCTGTTTTTATAAGTGTATTTAAATGGTTCTTTTTTGGTCGTAAGTTTCATGACAACGATTTTCTTGAAATTAAATTTGCCATTTCTCACTTCAATCGCTGAACACTGAAAACGCTTCATTTAGTTTCTCTTGCTGCTGTAAATAAATCTTATTGCTTTTCTTTGAAGTGACTCAGGTTTTTTTACATCACGCACATGATAGGGTGACCAAACAGCGCATGTATGCTCAAGAATTGGTCTTATTAGGCATTTTTATATGCGGTAAGCTGGTGCTTTGGAGCAAATTAGGTCGATATGCCTGTGCATTAGGTGTGAATGTGAAGACTGAAATCTCTTTACTTGTGATAAGTTGTTTGATGTGTTTTTATAAGGGTATTTAAATTGTTCTTTTTTGGTCGTAAGTGTCATGACAACGATTTTTTAAAATTAAATTTGCCATTTCTCACTTCGATCGCAAAACACTGAAAACGCTTCATTTAGTTTCTCTTGCTGCCGTAAATAAATCTTATTGCTTTTCTTTGAAGAGACACAGGTTTTTTTACATCACGCATATGATAGGGTGACCAAACAGCGCATGTATGATCAAGAATTGGTCTTATTAGGAATTTTTACATGCGGTAAGCTTGTGCTTTGGAGCAAATTAGGTCGATATGCCTGTGCATTAGGTGTGAATGTGAAGACTGAAATCTCTTTACTTGTGATAAGTTGTTTGATCTTTTTTATAAGTGTATTTAAATAGTTCTTTTTTGGTCGTGTCATGACAACGATTTTCTTGAAATTAAATTTGCCATTTCTCACTTCAATCGCAGAACACTGAAAACGCTTCATTTAGTTTCTCTTGCTGCCGTAAATAAATCTTATTGCTTTTTTTTGAAGAGACTCAGGTTTTTTTTACATCACTCACATGATAGGGTGACGAAACAGGGCATGTATGCTCAAGAATTGATCTTATTAGGCATTTTTATATGCGGTAAGCTTGTGCTTTGGAGCAAATTAGGTTGATATGCCTGTGGATTAGGTGTGAATGTTACTCCCAGATACTGAAATCTCTTTACTTGTGATAAGTTGTTTGATCTGTTTTTATAAGTGTATTTAAATGGTTCTTTTTTGGTCGTGTCATGACAACTGTTTTCTTGAAATTAAATTTCCCATTTCTCACTTCAATCGCAGAACACTGAAAACACTTCAATTAGTTTCTATTGCTGCCGTAAATAAATCTTATTGCTTTTCTTTGAAGACTCAGGTTTTTTTACATCACGCACATGATAGGGCGACCAAACAGCGCATGTATGCTCAAGAATTGGTCTTATTAGGCATTTTTATATGCGGTAAGCTTGTGCTTTGGAGCAAATTAGGTCGATATGCCTGTGCATTAGGTGGGAATGTTACACCCAAATACTGAAATCTCTTTTGAAACTTGGGAAAAACCCACCTAGGCGCAAATGATTTCACGACAAAAAAAGAGACGAGGAGAGAATGGACAGGGGCCATTACTTCCAACTATTTATTGCTCGAAAAAACACATACATTTATAGTCTCAGGCAACGCCCACATCTACACACCACGTGCCTTTCGCAGCCCTGACTTATCGGCTAGCACGTATATTATATCTCAGAAAATCGTACTCCGCCGCATACAACCTAACTGATGTGTCACTCACGCACAAGGCTGCGTTTTTCTTTATGTGAAAGGCTTCCAATAAAAGCCTCGCCTGCTTGAATTTGCTCTTGCCCAGAATCCTCGCCTTTTTCAGTCGAGGTGCACACTTGCACGTGTTAACGTGGCGCCTGTCCGTTGTCTCCTCGTCTCTTTTTGTGTCGTGAAATCATTTGTGCCTAGGTGGGTTTTTTCCCAAGTTTCAAGATGAATAACCAACTAGCCCGTCAACATGCCTTACTGAAATCTCTTTACTTGTGATAAGTTGCTTGATCTGTTTTTATAGTGTATTGAAATTGTTCTTTTTTGGTCGTAAGTGTCATGACAACGATTTTTTTGAAATTAAATTTGCCATTTCTCACTTCGATCGCAAAACACTGAAAACGCTTCATTAAGTTTCTCTTGCTGCCGTAAATAAATCTTATTGCTTTTCTTTGAAGAGACACAGGTTTTTTTACATCACGCACATGAAAGGGTGACCAAACAGCGCATGCATGCTCAAGAATTGGTCTTATTAGGCATTTTTATATGCGGTAAGCTTGTGCTTTGGAGCAAATTAGGTCGATATGCCTGTGCATTAGGTGTGTATGTGAAGACTGAAATCTCTTAACTTGTGATAAGTTGTTTGATGTGTTTTTATAAGGGTATTTAAATTGTTCTTTTTTGGTCGTAAGTGTCATGACAACGATTTTTCTGAAATTAAATTTGCCATTTCTCACTTCGATCGCAAAACACTGAAAACGCTTCATTTAGTTTCTCTTGCTGCCATAAATAAATCTTATTGCTTTTCTTTGAAGAGACACAGGTTTTTTTACATCACGCACATGAAAGGGTGACCAAACAGCGCATGCATGCTCAAGAATTGGTCTTATTAGGCATTTTTATATGCGGTAAGCTTGTGCTTTGGAGCAAATTAGGTCGATATGCCTGTGCATTAGGTGTGAATGTGAAGACTGAAATCTCTTTACTTGTGATAACTTGTTTGATCTTTTTTATAAATGTATTTAAATGGTTATTTTTTGGTCGTGTCATGACAACGATTTTCTTGAAATTAAATTTGCCATTTCTCACTTCAATCGCAGAACACTGAAAACGCTTCATTTAGTTTCTCTTGCTGCTGTAAATAAATCTTATTGCTTTTCTTTGAAGAGACTCAGGTTTTTTTACATCACGCACATGATAGGGTGACCAAACAGCGCATGTATGCTCAAGAATTGGTCTTATTAGGCATTTTTATATGCGGTAAGCTGGTGCTTTGGAGCAAATTAGGTCGATATGCCTGTGCATTAGGTGTGAATGTGAAGACTGAAATATCTTTACTTGTGATGAGTTGTTTGATCTGTTTTTATAAGTGTATTTAAATGGTTCTTTTTTGGTCGTAAGTGTCATGACAACGATTTTCTTGAAATTAAATTTGCCATTTCTCACTTGAATCGCAGAACACTGAAAACGCTTCATTTAGTTTCTCTTGCTGCCGTAAATAAATCTTATTGCTTTTTTTGAAGAGACTCAGGTTTTTATTACATCACTCACATGATAGGGTGACCAGACAGGGCATGTATGGTCTAGAATTGATCTTATTAGACATTTTATATGCGGTAAGCTTGTGCTTTGGAGCAAATTAGGTCGATATGCCTGTGCATTAGGTGTGAATGTTACTCCCAAAGACAGAAATCTTTTTACTTGTGATAAGTTGTTTGAGCTGTTTTTATAAGTGTATTTAAATGGTTTTTTTTGGTCGTAAGTGTCATGACAACGATTTTCTTGAAATTAAATTTGCCATTTCTCACTTGAATCGCAGAACACTGAAACCGCTTCATTTAGTGTCTGTTCCTGCCGTAAATAAATCTTATTGCTTTTCTTTGAAGAGACTCAGGTTTTTTTTACATCACGCACATGATAGGGTGACCAAACAGTGCATGTATGCTCAAGAATTTGTCTTATTAGGCATATTTATATGGGGTAAGCTTGTGCTTTGGAGCAAATTAGGTCGATATGCCTGTGCATTAGGTGTGAATGTGAAGACTGAAATCTCTTTACTTGTGATAAGTTGTTTGATCTGTTTTTATAAGTGTATTTAAATGGTTCTTTTTTGGTCGTAAGTTTCATGACAACGATTTTCTTGAAATTAAATTTGCCATTTCTCACTTCAATCGCTGAACACTGAAAACGCTTCATTTAGTTTCTCTTGCTGCTGTAAATAAATCTTATTGCTTTTCTTTGAAGAGACTCAGGTTTTTTTACATCACGCACATGATAGGGTGACCAAACAGCGCATGTATGCTCAAGAATTGGTCTTATTAGGCATTTTTATATGCGGTAAGCTGGTGCTTTGGAGCAAATTAGGTCGATATGCCTGTGCATTAGGTGTGAATGTGAAGACTGAAATCTTTTTACTTGTGATAAGTTGTTTGATGTGTTTTTATAAGGGTATTTAAATTGTTCTTTTTTGGTCGTAAGTGTCATGACAACGATTTTTTTTAAATTAAATTTGCCATTTCTCACTTCGATCGCAAAACACTGAAAACGCTTCATTTAGTTTCTCTTGCTGCCGTAAATAAATCTTATTGCTTTTCTTTGAAGAGACACAGGTTTTTTTACATCACGCATATGATAGGGTGACCAAACAGCGCATGTATGATCAAGAATTGGTCTTATTAGGAATTTTTACATGCGGTAAGCTTGTGCTTTGGAGCAAATTAGGTCGATATGCCTGTGCATTAGGTGTGAATGTGAAGACTGAAATCTCTTTACTTGTGATAAGTTGTTTGATCTTTTTTATAAGTGTATTTAAACAGTTCTTTTTTGGTCGTGTCATGACAACGATTTTCTTGAAATTAAATTTGCCATTTCTCACTTCAATCGCAGAACACTGAAAACGCTTCATTTAGTTTCTCTTGCTGCCGTAAATAAACCTTATTGCTTTTTTTTTGAAGAGACTCAGGTTTTTTTTACATCACTCACATGATAGGGTGACGAAACAGGGCATGTATGCTCAAGAATTGATCTTATTAGGCATTTTTATATGCGGTAAGCTTGTGCTTTGGAGCAAATTAGGTCGATATGCCTGTGGATTAGGTGTGAATGTTACTCCCAGATACTGAAATCTCTTTACTTGTGATAAGTTGTTTGATCTGTTTTTATAAGTGTATTTAAATGGTTCTTTTTTGGTCGTGTCATGACAACTGTTTTCTTGAAATTAAATTTCCCATTTCTCACTTCAATCGCAGAACACTGAAAACACTTCAATTAGTTTCTATTGCTGCCGTAAATAAATCTTATTGCTTTTCTTTGAAGAGACTCAGGTTTTTTTACATCACTCACATGATAGGGTGACCAAACAGCGCATGTATGCTCAAGAATTGATCTTATTAGGCATTTTTATATGCGGTAAGCTTGTGCTTTGGAGCAAATTAGGTCGATATGCCTGTGGATTAGGTGTGAATGTTACTCCCAGATACTGAAATCTCTTTACTAGTGATAAGTTGTTTGATCTGTTTTTATAAGTGTATTTAAATGGTTCTTTTTTGGTCGTAAGTGTCATGACAACTGTTTTCTTGAAATTAAATTTGCCATTTCTCACTTGAATCGCAGAACACTGAAAACGCTTCATTTAGTTTCTCTTGCTGCTGTAAATAAATCTTATTGCTTTTCTTTGAAGAGACTCAGGTTTTTTTAGATCACGCACATGAAAGGGTGACCAAACAGGGCATGTATGCTCAAGAATTGGTCTTATTAGGCATTTTTATATGCGGTAAGCTTGTGCTTTGGAGCAAATTAGGTCGATATGCCTGTGCATTAGGTGGGAATGTTACTCCCAAATACTGAAATCTCTTTTGAAACTTGGGAAAAGCCCACCTAGGCGCAAATGATTTCACGACACAAAAAGAGACGAGGAGAGAACGGACAGGCGCCATTACTTCCAACTATTTATTGCTCGAAAAAACACATACATTTATAGTCTCAGGCAACGCCCACATCTACACACCACGTGCCTTATCGCAGCCCTGACTTATCGCCTAGCACGTACATTATTGCTCAGAAAATCGTACTCCGCCGCATACAACCTAACTGATGTGTCACTCACGCACAAGGCTGCCTTTTTCTTTATGTGAAAGGCTTCCAATAAAAGCCTCGCCTGCTTGAATTTGCTCTTGCCCAGAATCCTCGCCTTTTTCAGTCGAGGTGCACACTTGCACGTGTTAACGTGGCGCCTGTCCGTTGTCTCCTCGTCTCTTTTTGTGTCGTGAAATCATTTGCGCCTAGGTGGGTTTTTTCCCAAGTTTCAAGATGAATAAGCAACTAGCCCGTCAACATGCCTTACTGAAATCTCTTTACTTGTGATAAGTTGCTTGATCTGTTTTTATAGTGTATTTAAATGGTTCTTTTTTGGTCGTAAGTGTCATGACAACAGTTTTCTTGAAATTAAATTTACCATTTCTCACTTCAATCGCAGAACACTGAAAACGCTTCATTTAGTTTCTCTTGCTGCCGTAAATAAATCTTATTGCTTTTCTTTGAAGAGACTCAGGTTTTTTTACATCACGCACATGATAGGGTGACCAAACAGCGCATGTATGCTCAAGAATTGGACTTATTAGGCATTTTTATATGCGGTAAGCTTGTGCTTTGGAGCAAATTAGGTCGATATGCCTGTGGATTAGGTGTGAATGTTACTCCTAGATACTGAAATCTCTTTACTTGTGATAAGTTGTTTGATCTGTTTTTATAAGTGTATTTAAATGGTTCTTTTTTGGTCGTAAGTGTCATGACAACGATTTTCTTGAAATTAAATTTGCCATTTCTCACTTGAATCGCAGAACACTGAAAACGCTTCATTTAGTTTCTCTTGCTGCAGTAAATAAATCTTATTGCTTTTTTTGAAGAGACTCAGGTTTTTATTACATCACTCACATGATAGGGTGACCAGACAGGGCATGTATGGTCTAGAATTGATCTTATTAGACATTTTATATGCGGTAAGCTTGTGCTTTGGAGCAAATTAGGTCGATATGCCTGTGCATTAGGTGTGAATGTTACTCCCAAAGACTGAAATCTCTTTACTTGTGATAAGTTGTTTGAGCTGTTTTTATAAGTGTATTTAAATGGTTTTTTTTGGTCGTAAGTGTCATGACAACGATTTTCTTGAAATTAAATTTGCCATTTCTCACTTGAATCGCAGAACACTGAAAACGCTTCATTTAGTGTCTGTTCCTGCCGTAAATAAATCTTATTGCTTTTCTTTGAAGAGACTCAGGTTTTTTTTACATCACGCACATGATAGGGTGACCAAACAGTGCATGTATGCTCAAGAATTTGTCTTATTAGGCATATTTATATGGGGTAAGCTTGTGCTTTGGAGCAAATTAGGTCGATATGCCTGTGCATTAGGTGTGAATGTGAAGACTGAAATCTCTTTACTTGTGATAAGTTGTTTGATCTGTTTTCATAAGTGTATTTAAATGGTTCTTTTTTGGTCGTAAGTTTCATGACAACGATTTTCTTGAAATTAAATTTGCCATTTCTCACTTCAATCGCTGAACACTGAAAACGCTTCATTTAGTTTCTCTTGCTGCTGTAAATAAATCTTATTGCTTTTCTTTGAAGTGACTCAGGTTTTTTTGCATCACGCACATGATAGGGTGACCAAACAGCGCATGTATGCTCAAGAATTGGTCTTATTAGGCATTTTTATATGCGGTAAGCTGGTGCTTTGGAGCAAATTAGGTCGATATGCCTGTGCATTAGGTGTGAATGTGAAGACTGAAATCTCTTTACTTGTGATAAGTTGTTTGATGTGTTTTTATAAGGGTATTTAAATTGTTCTTTTTTGGTCGTAAGTGTCATGACAACGATTTTTTAAAATTAAATTTGCCATTTCTCACTTCGATCGCAAAACACTGAAAACGCTTCATTTAGTTTCTCTTGCTGCCGTAAATAAATCTTATTGCTTTTCTTTGAAGAGACACAGGTTTTTTTACATCACGCATATGATAGGGTGACCAAACAGCGCATGTATGATCAAGAATTGGTCTTATTAGGAATTTTTACATGCGGTAAGCTTGTGCTTTGGAGCAAATTAGGTCGATATGCCTGTGCATTAGGTGTGAATGTGAAGACTGAAATCTCTTTACTTGTGATAAGTTGTTTGATCTTTTTTATAAGTGTATTTAAATAGTTCTTTTTTGGTCGTGTCATGACAACGATTTTCTTGAAATTAAATTTGCCATTTCTCACTTCAATCGCAGAACACTGAAAACGCTTCATTTAGTTTCTCTTGCTGCCGTAAATAAATCTTATTGCTTTTTTTTGAAGAGACTCAGGTTTTTTTTACATCACTCACATGATAGGGTGACGAAACAGGGCATGTATGCTCAAGAATTGATCTTATTAGGCATTTTTATATGCGGTAAGCTTGTGCTTTGGAGCAAATTAGGTTGATATGCCTGTGGATTAGGTGTGAATGTTACTCCCAGATACTGAAATCTCTTTACTTGTGATAAGTTGTTTGATCTGTTTTTATAAGTGTATTTAAATGGTTCTTTTTTGGTCGTAAGTGTCATGACAACGATTTTCTTGAAATTAAATTTGCCATTTCTCACTTGAATCGCAGAACACTGAAAACGCTTCATTTAGTTTCTCTTGCTGCCGTAAATAAATCTTATTGCTTTTTTTTGAAGAGACTCAGGTTTTTTTTACATCACTCACATGATAGGGTGACGAAACAGGGCATGTATGCTCAAGAATTGATCTTATTAGGCATTTTTATATGCGGTAAGCTTGTGCTTTGGAGCAAATTAGGTCGATATGCCTGTGCATTAGGTGTGAATGTTACTCCCAGATACTGAAATCTCTTTACTTGTGATAAGTTGTTTGAGCTGTTTTTATAAGTGTATTTAAATGGTTTTTTTTTGGTCGTGTCATGACAACTGTTTTCTTGAAATTAAATTTGCCATTTCTCACTTGAATCGCAGAACACTGAAACGCTTCAATTAGTTTCTATTGCTGCCGTAAATAAATCTTATTGCTTTTCTTTGAAGACTCAGGTTTTTTTACATCACGCACATGATAGGGCGACCAAACAGCGCATGTATGCTCAAGAATTGGTCTTATTAGGCATTTTTATATGCGGTAAGCTTGTGCTTTGGAGCAAATTAGGTCGATATGCCTGTGCATTAGGTGGGAATGTTACACCCAAATACTGAAATCTCTTTTGAAACTTGGGAAAAACCCACCTAGGCGCAAATGATTTCACGACAAAAAAAGAGACGAGGAGAGAATGGACAGGGGCCATTACTTCCAACTATTTATTGCTCGAAAAAACACATACATTTATAGTCTCAGGCAACGCCCACATCTACACACCACGTGCCTTATCGCAGCCCTGACTTATCGGCTAGCACGTATATTTTATCTCAGAAAATCGTACTCCGCCGCATACAACCTAACTGATGTGTCACTCACGCACAAGGCTGCGTTTTTCTTTATGTGAAAGGCTTCCAATAAAAGCCTCGCCTGCTTGAATTTGCTCTTGCCCAGAATCCTCGCCTTTTTCAGTCGAGGTGCACACTT
Organism: Amblyomma mixtum; assembly: GCF_055824585.1. Taxonomy (NCBI): domain Eukaryota; kingdom Metazoa; phylum Arthropoda; class Arachnida; order Ixodida; family Ixodidae; genus Amblyomma; species Amblyomma mixtum. The sequence goes on from NC_143016.1 coordinate 204,858,290, forward strand.
GCACGTGTTAACGTGGCGCCTGTCCGTTGTCTCCTCGTCTCTTTTTGTGTCGTGAAATCATTTGTGCCTAGGTGGGTTTTTTCCCAAGTTTCAAGATGAATAACCAACTAGCCCGTCAACATGCCTTACTGAAATCTCTTTACTTGTGATAAGTTGCTTGATCTGTTTTTATAGTGTATTGAAATTGCTCTTTTTTGGTCGTAAGTGTCATGACAACGATTTTTTTGAAATTAAATTTGCCATTTCTCACTTCGATCGCAAAACACTGAAAACGCTTCATTAAGTTTCTCTTGCTGCCGTAAATAAATCTTATTGCTTTTCTTTGAAGAGACACAGGTTTTTTTACATCACGCACATGAAAGGGTGACCAAACAGCGCATGCATGCTCAAGAATTGGTCTTATTAGGCATTTTTATATGCGGTAAGCTTGTGCTTTGGAGCAAATTAGGTCGATATGCCTGTGCATTAGGTGTGTATGTGAAGACTGAAATCTCTTTACTTGTGATAAGTTGTTTGATGTGTTTTTATAAGGGTATTTAAATTGTTCTTTTTTGGTCGTAAGTGTCATGACAACGATTTTTCTGAAATTAAATTTGCCATTTCTCACTTCGATCGCAAAACACTGAAAACGCTTCATTTAGTTTCTCTTGCTGCCATAAATAAATCTTATTGCTTTTCTATGAAGAGACACAGGTTTTTTTACATCACGCACATGAAAGGGTGACCAAACAGCGCATGCATGCTCAAGAATTGGTCTTATTAGGCATTTTTATATGCGGTAAGCTTGTGCTTTGGAGCAAATTAGGTCGATATGCCTGTGCATTAGGTGTGAATGTGAAGACTGAAATCTCTTTACTTGTGATAACTTGTTTGATCTTTTTTATAAATGTATTTAAATGGTTATTTTTTGGTCGTGTCATGACAACGATTTTCTTGAAATTAAATTTGCCATTTCTCACTTCAATCGCAGAACACTGAAAACGCTTCATTTAGTTTCTCTTGCTGCTGTAAATAAATCTTATTGCTTTTCTTTGAAGAGACTCAGGTTTTTTTACATCACGCACATGATAGGGTGACCAAACAGCGCATGTATGCTCAAGAATTGGTCTTATTAGGCATTTTTATATGCGGTAAGCTGGTGCTTTGGAGCAAATTAGGTCGATATGCCTGTGCATTAGGTGTGAATGTGAAGACTGAAATATCTTTACTTGTGATAAGTTGTTTGATCTGTTTTTATAAGTGTATTTAAATGGTTCTTTTTTGGTCGTAAGTGTCATGACAACGATTTTCTTGAAATTAAATTTGCCATTTCTCACTTGAATCGCAGAACACTGAAAACGCTTCATTTAGTTTCTCTTGCTGCCGTAAATAAATCTTATTGCTTTTTTTGAAGAGACTCAGGTTTTTATTACATCACTCACATGATAGGGTGACCAGACAGGGCATGTATGGTCTAGAATTGATCTTATTAGACATTTTATATGCGGTAAGCTTGTGCTTTGGAGCAAATTAGGTCGATATGCCTGTGCATTAGGTGTGAATGTTACTCCCAAAGACTGAAATCTTTTTAATTGTGATAAGTTGTTTGAGCTGTTTTTATAAGTGTATTTAAATGGTTTTTTTTGGTCGTAAGTGTCATGACAACGATTTTCTTGAAATTAAATTTGCCATTTCTCACTTGAATCGCAGAACACTGAAACCGCTTCATTTAGTGTCTGTTCCTGCCGTAAATAAATCTTATTGCTTTTCTTTGAAGAGACTCAGGTTTTTTTTACATCACGCACATGATAGGGTGACCAAACAGTGCATGTATGCTCAAGAATTTGTCTTATTAGGCATATTTATATGGGGTAAGCTTGTGCTTTGGAGCAAATTAGGTCGATATGCCTGTGCATTAGGTGTGAATGTCAAGACTGAAATCTCTTTACTTGTGATAAGTTGTTTGATCTGTTTTTATAAGTGTATTTAAATGGTTCTTTTTTGGTCGTAAGTTTCATGACAACGATTTTCTTGAAATTAAATTTGCCATTTCTCACTTCAATCGCTGAACACTGAAAACGCTTCATTTAGTTTCTCTTGCTGCTGTAAATAAATCTTATTGCTTTTCTTTGAAGAGACTCAGGTTTTTTTACATCACGCACATGATAGGGTGACCAAACAGCGCATGTATGCTCAAGAATTGGTCTTATTAGGCATTTTTATATGCGGTAAGCTGGTGCTTTGGAGCAAATTAGGTCGATATGCCTGTGCATTAGGTGTGAATGTGAAGACTGAAATCTTTTTACTTGTGATAAGTTGTTTGATGTGTTTTTATAAGGGTATTTAAATTGTTCTTTTTTGGTCGTAAGTGTCATGACAACGATTTTTTTTAAATTAAATTTGCCATTTCTCACTTCGATCGCAAAACACTGAAAACGCTTCATTTAGTTTCTCTTGCTGCCGTAAATAAATCTTATTGCTTTTCTTTGAAGAGACACAGGTTTTTTTACATCACGCATATGATAGGGTGACCAAACAGCGCATGTATGATCAAGAATTGGTCTTATTAGGAATTTTTACATGCGGTAAGCTTGTGCTTTGGAGCAAATTAGGTCGATATGCCTGTGCATTAGGTGTGAATGTGAAGACTGAAATCTCTTTACTTGTGATAAGTTGTTTGATCTTTTTTATAAGTGTATTTAAACAGTTCTTTTTTGGTCGTGTCATGACAACGATTTTCTTGAAATTAAATTTGCCATTTCTCACTTCAATCGCAGAACACTGAAAACGCTTCATTTAGTTTCTCTTGCTGCCGTAAATAAACCTTATTGCTTTTTTTTTGAAGAGACTCAGGTTTTTTTTACATCACTCACATGATAGGGTGACGAAACAGGGCATGTATGCTCAAGAATTGATCTTATTAGGCATTTTTATATGCGGTAAGCTTGTGCTTTGGAGCAAATTAGGTCGATATGCCTGTGGATTAGGTGTGAATGTTACTCCCAGATACTGAAATCTCTTTACTTGTGATAAGTTGTTTGATCTGTTTTTATAAGTGTATTTAAATGGTTCTTTTTTGGTCGTGTCATGACAACTGTTTTCTTGAAATTAAATTTCCCATTTCTCACTTCAATCGCAGAACACTGAAAACACTTCAATTAGTTTCTATTGCTGCCGTAAATAAATCTTATTGCTTTTCTTTGAAGACTCAGGTTTTTTTACATCACGCACATGATAGGGCGACCAAACAGCGCATGTATGCTCAAGAATTGGTCTTATTAGGCATTTTTATATGCGGTAAGCTTGTGCTTTGGAGCAAATTAGGTCGATATGCCTGTGCATTAGGTGGGAATGTTACTCCCAAATACTGAAATCTCTTTTTGAAACTTGGGAAAAACCCACCTAGGCGCAAATGATTTCACGACACAAAAAGAGACGAGGAGAGAACGGACAGGGGCCATTACTTCCAACTATTTATTGCTCGAAAAAACACATACATTTATAGTCTCAGGCAACGCCCACATCTACACACCACGTGCCTTATCGCAGCCCTGACTTATCGCCTAGCACGTACATTATATCTCAGAAAATCGTACTCCGCCGCATACAACCTAACTGATGTGTCACTCACGCACAAGGCTGCGTTTTTCTTTATGTGAAAGGCTTCCAATAAAAGCCTCGCCTGCTTGAATTTGCTCTTGCCCAGAATCCTCGCCTTTTTCAGTCGAGGTGCACACTTGCACGTGTTAACGTGGCGCCTGTCCGTTGTCTCCTCGTCTCTTTTTGTGTCGTGAAATCATTTGCGCCTAGGTGGGTTTTTTCCCAAGTTTCAAGATGAATAAGCAACTAGCCCGTCAACATGCCTTACTGAAATCTCTTTACTTGTGATAAGTTGCTTGATCTGTTTTTATAGTGTATTTAAATGGTTCTTTTTTGGTCGTAAGTGTCATGACAACAGTTTTCTTGAAATTAAATTTACCATTTCTCACTTCGATCGCAAAACACTGAAAACGCTTCATTTAGTTTCTCTTGCTGCCGTAAATAAATCTTATTGCTTTTCTTTGAAGAGACACAAGTTTTTTTACATCACGCACATGAAAGGGTGACCAAACAGCGCATGCATGCTCAAGAATTGGTCTTATTAGGCATTTTTATATGCGGTAAGCTTGTGCTTTGGAGCAAATTAGGTCGATATGCCTGTGCATTAGGTGTGTATGTGAAGACTGAAATCTCTTTACTTGTGATAAGTTGTTTGATCTGTTTTTATAAGTGTATTTAAAATGTTCTTTTTGGTCGTAAGTTTCGTGACAACGATTTTCTTGAAATTAAATTTGCCATTTCTCACTTCAATCGCAGAACACTGAAAACGCTTCATTTAGTTTCTCTTGCTGCCGTAAATAAATCTTATTGCTTTTCTTTGAAGAGACTCAGGTTTTTTTTACATCACACACATGATAGGGTGACCAAACAGTGCATGTATGCTCAAGAATTGGTCTTATTAGGCATATTTATATGCGGTAAAATTGTGCTTTGTAGCAAATTAGGTCGATATGCCTGTGCATTAGGTGTGAATGTGAAGACTGAAATCTCTTTACTTGTGATAAGTTGTTTGATGTGTTTTTATAAGTGTATTTAAATGGTTCTTTTTTGGTCGTAAGTGTCATGACAACGATTTTCTTGAAATTAAATTTGCCATTTCTCACTTGAATCGCAGAACACTGAAATCGCTTCATTTAGTTTCTCTTGCTGCTGTAAATAAATCTTATTGCTTTTCTTTGAAGAGACTCAGGTTTATTTAGATCACGCACATGAAAGGGTGACCAAACAGGGCATGTATGCTCAAGAATTGGTCTTATTAGGCATTTTTATATGCGGTAAGCTTGTGCTTTGGAGCAAATTAGGTCGATATGTCTGTGCATTAGGTGGGAACGTTACTCCCAAATACTGAAATCTCTTTACTTGTGATAAGTTGTTTGATCTGTTTTTATAAGTGTATTTAAATGGTTCTTTTTTGGTCGTAAGTGTCATGACAACTGTTTTCTTGAAATTAAATTTGCCATTTCTCACTTGAATCGCAGAACACTGAAAACGCTTCATTTAGTTTCTCTTGCTGCTGCAAATAAATCTTATTGCTTTTCTTTGAAGAGACTCAGGTTTTTTTAGATCACGCACATGAAAGGGTGACCAAACAGGGCATGTATGCTCAAGAATTGGTCTTATTAGGCATTTTTATATGCGGTAAGCTTGTGCTTTGGAGCAAATTAGGTCGATATGCCTGTGCATTAGGTGGGAATGTTACTCCCAAATACTGAAATCTCTTTCGAAACTTGGGAAAAACCCACCTAGGCGCAAATGATTTCACGACACAAAAAGAGACGAGGAGAGAACGGACAGGCGCCATTACTTCCAACTATTTATTGCTCGAAAAAACACATACATTTATAGTCTCAGGCAACGCCCACATCTACACACCACGTGCCTTATCGCAGCCCTGACTTATCGCCTAGCACGTACATTATTGCTCAGAAAATCGTACTCCGCCGCATACAACCTAACTGATGTGTCACTCACGCACAAGGCTGCCTTTTTCTTTATGTGAAAGCCTTCCAATAAAAGCCTCGCCTGCTTGAATTTGCTCTTGCCCAGAATCCTCGCCTTTTTCAGTCGAGGTGCACACTTGCACGTGTTAACGTGGCGCCTGTCCGTTGTCTCCTCGTCTCTTTTTGTGTCGTGAAATCATTTGCGCCTAGGTGGGTTTTTTCCCAAGTTTCAAGATGAATAAGCAACTAGCCCGTCAACATGCCTTACTGAAATCTCTTTACTTGTGATAAGTTGCTTGATCTGTTTTTATAGTGTATTTAAATGGTTCTTTTTTGGTCGTAAGTGTCATGACAACAGTTTTCTTGAAATTAAATTTACCATTTCTCACTTCAATCGCAGAACACTGAAAACGCTTCATTTAGTTTCTCTTGCTGCCGTAAATAAATCTTATTGCTTTTCTTTGAAGAGACTCAGGTTTTTTTACATCACGCACATGATAGGGTGACCAAACAGCGCCTGTATGCTCAAGAATTGGTCTTATTAGGCATTTTTATATGCGGTAAGCTTGTGCTTTGGAGCAAATTAGGTCGATATGCCTGTGGATTAGGTGTGAATGTTACTCCCAGATACTGAAATCTCTTTACTTGTGATAAGTTGTTTGATCTGTTTTTATAAGTGTATTTAAATGGTTCTTTTTTTGGTCGTAAGTGTCATGACAACGATTTTCTTGAAATTAAATTTGCCATTTCTCACTTCAATCGCAGAACACTGAAAACGCTTTATTTTACATTCTCTTGCTGCCGTAAATAAATCTTATTGCTTTTCTTTGAAGAGACTCAGGTTTTTTTACATCACGCATATGATAGGGTGACCAAACAGCGCATGTATGATCAAGAATTGGTCTTATTAGGAATTTTTACATGCGGTAAGCTTGTGCTTTGGACCAAATTAGGTCGATATGCCTGTGGATTAGGTGTGAATATTACTCCCAGATACTGAAAGCTCTTTACTTGTATAAGTTGTTTGATCTGTTTTTATAAGTGTATTTAAATGGTTCTTTTTTGGTCCTAAGTGTCATGACAACGATTTTCTTGAAATTAAATTTGCCATTTCTCACTTCAATTGCAGAACACTGAAAACGCTTCATTTAGTTTCTCTTGCTGCCGTAAATAAATCTTATTGCTTTTTTTTGAAGAGACTCAGGTTTTTTTTACATCACTCACATGATAGGGTGACGAAACAGGGCATATATGCTCAAGAATTGATCTTATTAGGCATTTTTATATGCGGTAAGCTAGTGCTTTGGAGCAAATTAGGTCGATATGCCTGTGGATTAGGTGTGAATGTTACTCCCAGATACTGAAATCTCTTTACTTGTGATAAGTTGTTTGATCTGTTTTTATAAGTGTATTTAAATGGTTCTTTTTTGGTCGTAAGTGTCATGACAACGATTTTCTTGAAATTAAATTTGCCATTTCTCACTTCAATCGCAGAACACTGAAAACGCTTTATTTTACATTCTCTTGCTGCCGTAAATAAATCTTATTGCTTTTCTTTGAAGAGACTCAGGTTTTTTTACATCACGCATATGATAGGGTGACCAAACAGGGCATGTATGATCAAGAATTGGTCTTATTAGGAATTTTTACATGCGGTAAGCTTGTGCTTTGGAGCAAATTAGGTCGATATGCCTGTGGATTAGGTGTGAATATTACTCCCAGATACTGAAAGCTCTTTACTTGTGATAAGTTGTTTGATCTGTTTTTATAAGTGTATTTAAATGGTTCTTTTTTGGTCCTAAGTGTCATGACAACGATTTTCTTGAAATTAAATTTGCCATTTCTCACTTCAATTGCAGAACACTGAAAACGCTTCATTTAGTTTCTCTTGCTGCCGTAAATAAATCTTATTGCTTTTTTTTGAAGAGACTCAGGTTTTTTTTACATCACTCACATGATAGGGTGACGAAACAGGGCATGTATGCTCAAGAATTGATCTTATTAGGCATTTTTATATGCGGTAAGCTTGTGCTCTGGAGCAAATTAGGTCGATATGCCTGTGGATTAGGTGTGAATGTTACTCCCAGATACTGAAATCTCTTTACTTGTGATAAGTTGTTTGATCTGTTTTTATAAGTGTATTTAAATGGTTCTTTTTTGGTCGTAAGTGTCATGACAACTGTTTTCTTGAAATTAAATTTCCCATTTCTCACTTCAATCGCAGAACACTGAAAACACTGCAATTAGTTTCTCTTGCTGCCGTAAATAAATCTTATTGCTTTTCTTTGAAGACTCAGGTTTTTTTACATCACGCACATGATAGGGCGACCAAACAGCGCATGTATGCTCAAGAATTGGTCTTATTAGGCATTTTTATATGCGGTAAGCTTGTGCTTTGGAGCAAATTAGGTCGATATGCCTGTGCATTAGGTGGGAATGTTACTCCCAAATACTGAAATCTCTTTTGAAACTTGGGAAAAACCCACCTAGGGGCGAATGATTTCACGACACAAAAAGAGACGAGGAGACAACGGACAGGTGCCATTACTTCCAACTATTTATTGCTCGAAAAAACACATACATTTATAGTCTCAGGCAACGCCCACATCTACACACCACGTGCCTTATCGCAGCCCTGACTTATCGCCTAGCACGTACATTATTGCTCAGAAAATCGTACTCCGCCGCATACAACCTAACTGATGTGTCACTCACGCACAAGGCTGCCTTTTTCTTTATGTGAAAGGCTTCCAATAAAAGCCTCGCCTGCTTGAATTTGCTCTTGCCCAGAATCCTCGCCTTTTTCAGTCGAGGTGCACACTTGCACGTGTTAACGTGGCGCCTGTCCGTTGTCTCCTCGTCTCTTTTTGTGTCGTGGAATCATTTGCGCCTAGGTGGGTTTTTTTCCCAAGTTTCAAGATGAATAAGCAACTAGCCCGTCAACATGCCTTACTGAAATCTCTTTACTTGTGATAAGTTGCTTGATCTGTTTTTATAGTGTATTTAAATGGTTCTTTTTTGGTCGTAAGTGTCATGACAACAGTTTTCTTGAAATTAAATTTACCATTTCTCACTTCAATCGCAGAACACTGAAAACGCTTCATTTAGTTTCTCTTGCTGCCGTAAATAAATCTTATTGCTTTTCTTTGTAGAGACTCAGGTTTTTTTACATCACGCACATGATAGGGTGACCAAACAGCGCCTGTATGCTCAAGAATTGGTCTTATTAGGCATTTTTATATGCGGTAAGCTTGTGCTTTGGAGCAAATTAGGTCGATATGCCTGTGGATTAGGTGTGAATGTTACTCCCAGATACTGAAATCTCTTTACTTGTGATAAGTTGTTTGATCTGTTTTTATAAGTGTATTTAAATGGTTCTTTTTTGGTCGTAAGTGTCATGACAACGATTTTCTTGAAATTAAATTTGCCATTTCTCACTTCAATCGCAGAACACTGAAAACGCTTTATTTTACATTCTCTTGCTGCCGTAAATAAATCTTATTGCTTTTCTTTGAAGAGACTCAGGTTTTTTTACATCACGCATATGATAGGGTGACCAAACAGCGCATGTATGATCAAGAATTGGTCTTATTAGGAATTTTTACATGCGGTAAGCTTGTGCTTTGGAGCAAATTAGGTCGATATGCCTGTGGATTAGGTGTGAATATTACTCCCAGATACTGAAAGCTCTTTACTTGTGATAAGTTGTTTGATCTGTTTTTATAATGTATTTAAATGGTTCTTTTTTGGTCCTAAGTGTCATGACAACGATTTTCTTGAAATTAAATTTGCCATTTCTCACTTCAATTGCAGAACACTGAAAACGCTTCATTCAGTTTCTCTTGCTGCCGTAAATAAATCTTATTGCTTTTTTTTGAAGAGACTCAGGTTTTTTTTACATCACTCACATGATAGGGTGACGAAACAGGGCATGTATGCTCAAGAATTGATCTTATTAGGCATTTTTATATGCGGTAAGCTTGTGCTTTGGAGCAAATTAGGTCGATATGCCTGTGGATTAGGTGTGAATGTTACTCCCAGATACTGAAATCTCTTTACTTGTGATAAGTTGTTTGATCTGTTTTTATAAGTGTATTTAAATGGTTCTTTTTTGGTCGTAAGTGTCATGACAACGATTTTCTTGAAATTAAATTTGCCATTTCTCACTTCAATCGCAGAACACTGAAAACGCTTTATTTTACATTCTCTTGCTGCCGTAAATAAATCTTATTGCTTTTCTTTGAAGAGACTCAGGTTTTTTTACATCACGCATATGATAGGGTGACCAAACAGCGCATGTATGATCAAGAATTGGTCTTATTAGGAATTTTTACATGCGGTAAGCTTGTGCTTTGGAGCAAACTAGGTCGATATGCCTGTGGATTAGGTGTGAATATTACTCCCAGATACTGAAAGCTCTTTACTTGTGATAAGTTGTTTGATCTGTTTTTATAAGTGTATTTAAATGGTTCTTTTTTGGTCCTAAGTGTCATGACAACGATTTTCTTGAAATTAAATTTGCCATTTCTCACTTCAATTGCAGAACACTGAAAACGCTTCATTTAGTTTCTCTTGCTGCCGTAAATAAATCTTATTGCTTTTTTTTGAAGAGACTCAGGTTTTTTTTACATCACTCACATGATAGGGTGACGAAACAGGGCATGTATGCTCAAGAATTGATCTTATTAGGCATTTTTATATGCGGTAAGCTTGTGCTTTGGAGCAAATTAGGTCGATATGCCTGTGGATTAGGTGTGAATGTTACTCCCAGATACTGAAATCTCTTTACTTGTGATAAGTTGTTTGATCTGTTTTTATAAGTGTATTTAAATGGTTCTTTTTTGGTCGTAAGTGTCATGACAACGATTTTCTTGAAATTAAATTTGCCATTTCTCACTTCAATCGCAGAAAACTGAAAACGCTTTATTTTACATTCTCTTGCTGCCGTAAATAAATCTTATTGCTTTTCTTTGAAGAGACTCAGGTTTTTTTACATCACGCATATGATAGGGTGACCAAACAGCGCATGTATGATCAAGAATTGGTCTTATTAGGAATTTTTACATGCGGTAAGCTTGTGCTTTGGAGCAAACTAGGTCGATATGCCTGTGGATTAGGTGTGAATATTACTCCCAGATACTGAAAGCTCTTTACTTGTGATAAGTTGTTTGATCTGTTTTTATAAGTGTATTTAAATGGTTCTTTTTTGGTCGTAAGTGTCATGACAACGATTTTCTTGAAATTAAATTTGCCATTTCTCACTTCAATCGCAGAACACTGAAAACGCTTTATTTTACATTCTCTTGCTGCCGTAAATAAATCTTATTGCTTTTCTTTGAAGAGACTCAGGTTTTTTTACATCACGCATATGATAGGGTGACCAAACAGCGCATGTATGATCAAGAATTGGTCTTATTAGGAATTTTTACATGCGGTAAGCTTGTGCTTTGGAGCAAATTAGGTCGATATGCCTGTGGATTAGGTGTGAATATTACTCCCAGATACTGAAAGCTCTTTACTTGTGATAAGTTGTTTGATCTGTTTTTATAAGTGTATTTAAATGGTTCTTTTTTGGTCCTAAGTGTCATGACAACGATTTTCTTGAAATTAAATTTGCCATTTCTCACTTCAATTGCAGAACACTGAAAACGCTTCATTTAGTTTCTCTTGCTGCCGTAAATAAATCTTATTGCTTTTTTTTGAAGAGACTCAGGTTTTTTTTACATCACTCACATGATAGGGTGACGAAACAGGGCATGTATGCTCAAGAATTGATCTTATTAGGCATTTTTATATGCGGTAAGCTTGTGCTCTGGAGCAAATTAGGTCGATATGCCTGTGGATTAGGTGTGAATGTTACTCCCAGATACTGAAATCTCTTTACTTGTGATAAGTTGTTTGATCTGTTTTTATAAGTGTATTTAAATGGTTCTTTTTTGGTCGTAAGTGTCATGACAACTGTTTTCTTGAAATTAAATTTCCCATTTCTCACTTCAATCGCAGAACACTGAAAACACTGCAATTAGTTTCTCTTGCTGCCGTAAATAAATCTTATTGCTTTTCTTTGAAGACTCAGGTTTTTTTACATCACGCACATGATAGGGCGACCAAACAGCGCATGTATGCTCAAGAATTGGTCTTATTAGGCATTTTTATATGCGGTAAGCTTGTGCTTTGGAGCAAATTAGGTCGATATGCCTGTGCATTAGGTGGGAATGTTACTCCCAAATACTGAAATCTCTTTTGAAACTTGGGAAAAACCCACCTAGGGGCGAATGATTTCACGACACAAAAAGAGACGAGGAGACAACGGACAGGTGCCATTACTTCCAACTATTTATTGCTCGAAAAAACACATACATTTATAGTCTCAGGCAACGCCCACATCTACACACCACGTGCCTTATCGCAGCCCTGACTTATCGCCTAGCACGTACATTATTGCTCAGAAAATCGTACTCCGCCGCATACAACCTAACTGATGTGTCACTCACGCACAAGGCTGCCTTTTTCTTTATGTGAAAGGCTTCCAATAAAAGCCTCGCCTGCTTGAATTTGCTCTTGCCCAGAATCCTCGCCTTTTTCAGTCGAGGTGCACACTTGCACGTGTTAACGTGGCGCCTGTCCGTTGTCTCCTCGTCTCTTTTTGTGTCGTGGAATCATTTGCGCCTAGGTGGGTTTTTTCCCAAGTTTCAAGATGAATAAGCAACTAGCCCGTCAACATGCCTTACTGAAATCTCTTTACTTGTGATAAGTTGCTTGATCTGTTTTTATAGTGTATTTAAATGGTTCTTTTTTGGTCGTAAGTGTCATGACAACAGTTTTCTTGAAATTAAATTTACCATTTCTCACTTCAATCGCAGAACACTGAAAACGCTTCATTTAGTTTCTCTTGCTGCCGTAAATAAATCTTATTGCTTTTCTTTGTAGAGACTCAGGTTTTTTTACATCACGCACATGATAGGGTGACCAAACAGCGCCTGTATGCTCAAGAATTGGTCTTATTAGGCATTTTTATATGCGGTAAGCTTGTGCTTTGGAGCAAATTAGGTCGATATGCCTGTGGATTAGGTGTGAATGTTACTCCCAGATACTGAAATCTCTTTACTTGTGATAAGTTGTTTGATCTGTTTTTATAAGTGTATTTAAATGGTTCTTTTTTGGTCGTAAGTGTCATGACAACGATTTTCTTGAAATTAAATTTGCCATTTCTCACTTCAATCGCAGAACACTGAAAACGCTTTATTTTACATTCTCTTGCTGCCGTAAATAAATCTTATTGCTTTTCTTTGAAGAGACTCAGGTTTTTTTACATCACGCATATGATAGGGTGACCAAACAGCGCATGTATGATCAAGAATTGGTCTTATTAGGAATTTTTACATGCGGTAAGCTTGTGCTTTGGAGCAAATTAGGTCGATATGCCTGTGGATTAGGTGTGAATATTACTCCCAGATACTGAAAGCTCTTTACTTGTGATAAGTTGTTTGATCTGTTTTTATAAGTGTATTTAAATGGTTCTTTTTTGGTCCTAAGTGTCATGACAACGATTTTCTTGAAATTAAATTTGCCATTTCTCACTTCAATTGCAGAACACTGAAAACGCTTCATTCAGTTTCTCTTGCTGCCGTAAATAAATCTTATTGCTTTTTTTTGAAGAGACTCAGGTTTTTTTTACATCACTCACATGATAGGGTGACGAAACAGGGCATGTATGCTCAAGAATTGATCTTATTAGGCATTTTTATATGCGGTAAGCTTGTGCTTTGGAGCAAATTAGGTCGATATGCCTGTGGATTAGGTGTGAATGTTACTCCCAGATACTGAAATCTCTTTACTTGTGATAAGTTGTTTGATCTGTTTTTATAAGTGTATTTAAATGGTTCTTTTTTGGTCGTAAGTGTCATGACAACGATTTTCTTGAAATTAAATTTGCCATTTCTCACTTCAATCGCAGAACACTGAAAACGCTTTATTTTACATTCTCTTGCTGCCGTAAATAAATCTTATTGCTTTTCTTTGAAGAGACTCAGGTTTTTTTACATCACGCATATGATAGGGTGACCAAACAGCGCATGTATGATCAAGAATTGGTCTTATTAGGAATTTTTACATGCGGTAAGCTTGTGCTTTGGAGCAAACTAGGTCGATATGCCTGTGGATTAGGTGTGAATATTACTCCCAGATACTGAAAGCTCTTTACTTGTGATAAGTTGTTTGATCTGTTTTTATAAGTGTATTTAAATGGTTCTTTTTTGGTCCTAAGTGTCATGACAACGATTTTCTTGAAATTAAATTTGCCATTTCTCACTTGAATTGCAGAACACTGAAAACGCTTCATTTAGTTTCTCTTGCTGCCGTAAATAAATCTTATTGCTTTTTTTTGAAGAGACTCAGGTTTTTTTTACATCACTCACATGATAGGGTGACGAAACAGGGCATGTATGCTCAAGAATTGATCTTATTAGGCATTTTTATATGCGGTAAGCTTGTGCTTTGGAGCAAATTAGGTCGATATGCCTGTGGATTAGGTGTGAATGTTACTCCCAGATACTGAAATCTCTTTACTTGTGATAAGTTGTTTGATCTGTTTTTATAAGTGTATTTAAATGGTTCTTTTTTGGTCGTAAGTGTCATGACAACGATTTTCTTGAAATTAAATTTGCCATTTCTCACTTCAATCGCAGAAAACTGAAAACGCTTTATTTTACATTCTCTTGCTGCCGTAAATAAATCTTATTGCTTTTCTTTGAAGAGACTCAGGTTTTTTTACATCACGCATATGATAGGGTGACCAAACAGCGCATGTATGATCAAGAATTGGTCTTATTAGGAATTTTTACATGCGGTAAGCTTGTGCTTTGGAGCAAACTAGGTCGATATGCCTGTGGATTAGGTGTGAATATTACTCCCAGATACTGAAAGCTCTTTACTTGTGATAAGTTGTTTGATCTGTTTTTATAAGTGTATTTAAATGGTTCTTTTTTGGTCCTAAGTGTCATGACAACGATTTTCTTGAAATTAAATTTGCCATTTCTCACTTAAATTGCAGAACACTGAAAACGCTTCATTTAGTTTCTCTTGCTGCCGTAAATAAATCTTATTGCTTTTTTTTGAAGAGACTCAGGTTTTTTTTACATCACTCACATGATAGGGTGACGAAACAGGGCATGTATGCTCAAGAATTGATCTTATTAGGCATTTTTATATGCGGTAAGCTTGTGCTTTGGAGCAAATTAGGTCGATATGCCTGTGGATTAGGTGTGAATGTTACTCCCAGATACTGAAATCTCTTTACTTGTGATAAGTTGTTTGATCTGTTTTTATAAGTGTATTTAAATGGTTCTTTTTTGGTCGTAAGTGTCATGACAACTGTTTTCTTGAAATTAAATTTCCCATTTCTCACTTCAATCGCAGAACACTGAAAACACTGCAATTAGTTTCTCTTGCTGCCGTAAATAAATCTTATTGCTTTTCTTTGAAGACTCAGGTTTTTTTACATCACGCACATGATAGGGCGACCAAACAGCGCATGTATGCTCAAGAATTGGTCTTATTAGGCATTTTTATATGCGGTAAGCTTGTGCTTTGGAGCAAATTAGGTCGATATGCCTGTGCATTAGGTGGGAATGTTACTCCCAAATACTGAAATCTCTTTTGAAACTTGGGAAAAACCCACCTAGGGGCGAATGATTTCACGACACAAAAAGAGACGAGGAGACAACGGACAGGTGCCATTACTTCCAACTATTTATTGCTCGAAAAAACACATACATTTATAGTCTCAGGCAACGCCCACATCTACACACCACGTGCCTTATCGCAGCCCTGACTTATCGCCTAGCACGTACATTATTGCTCAGAAAATCGTACTCCGCCGCATACAACCTTACTGATGTGTCACTCACGCACAAGGCTGCCTTTTTCTTTATGTGAAAGGCTTCCAATAAAAGCCTCGCCTGCTTGAATTTGCTCTTGCCCAGAATCCTCGCCTTTTTCAGTCGAGGTGCACACTTGCACGTGTTAACGTGGCGCCTGTCCGTTGTCTCCTCGTCTCTTTTTGTGTCGTGGAATCATTTGCGCCTAGGTGGGTTTTTTCCCAAGTTTCAAGATGAATAAGCAACTAGCCCGTCAACATGCCTTACTGAAATCTCTTTACTTGTGATAAGTTGCTTGATCTGTTTTTATAGTGTATTTAAATGGTTCTTTTTTGGTCGTAAGTGTCATGACAACAGTTTTCTTGAAATTAAATTTACCATTTCTCACTTCAATCGCAGAACACTGAAAACGCTTCATTTAGTTTCTCTTGCTGCCGTAAATAAATCTTATTGCTTTTCTTTGTAGAGACTCAGGTTTTTTTACATCACGCACATGATAGGGTGACCAAACAGCGCCTGTATGCTCAAGAATTGGTCTTATTAGGCATTTTTATATGCGGTAAGCTTGTGCTTTGGAGCAAATTAGGTCGATATGCCTGTGGATTAGGTGTGAATGTTACTCCCAGATACTGAAATCTCTTTACTTGTGATAAGTTGTTTGATCTGTTTTTATAAGTGTATTTAAATGGTTCTTTTTTGGTCGTAAGTGTCATGACAACGATTTTCTTGAAATTAAATTTGCCATTTCTCACTTCAATCGCAGAACACTGAAAACGCTTTATTTTACATTCTCTTGCTGCCGTAAATAAATCTTATTGCTTTTCTTTGAAGAGACTCAGGTTTTTTTACATCACGCATATGATAGGGTGACCAAACAGCGCATGTATGATCAAGAATTGGTCTTATTAGGAATTTTTACATGCGGTAAGCTTGTGCTTTGGAGCAAATTAGGTCGATATGCCTGTGGATTAGGTGTGAATATTACTCCCAGATACTGAAAGCTCTTTACTTGTGATAAGTTGTTTGATCTGTTTTTATAAGTGTATTTAAATGGTTCTTTTTTGGTCCTAAGTGTCATGACAACGATTTTCTTGAAATTAAATTTGCCATTTCTCACTTCAATTGCAGAACACTGAAAACGCTTCATTCAGTTTCTCTTGCTGCCGTAAATAAATCTTATTGCTTTTTTTTGAAGAGACTCAGGTTTTTTTTACATCACTCACATGATAGGGTGACGAAACAGGGCATGTATGCTCAAGAATTGATCTTATTAGGCATTTTTATATGCGGTAAGCTTGTGCTTTGGAGCAAATTAGGTCGATATGCCTGTGGATTAGGTGTGAATGTTACTCCCAGATACTGAAATCTCTTTACTTGTGATAAGTTGTTTGATCTGTTTTTATAAGTGTATTTAAATGGTTCTTTTTTGGTCGTAAGTGTCATGACAACGATTTTCTTGAAATTAAATTTGCCATTTCTCACTTCAATCGCAGAACACTGAAAACGCTTTATTTTACATTCTCTTGCTGCCGTAAATAAATCTTATTGCTTTTCTTTGAAGAGACTCAGGTTTTTTTACATCACGCATATGATAGGGTGACCAAACAGCGCATGTATGATCAAGAATTGGTCTTATTAGGAATTTTTACATGCGGTAAGCTTGTGCTTTGGAGCAAACTAGGTCGATATGCCTGTGGATTAGGTGTGAATATTACTCCCAGATACTGAAAGCTCTTTACTTGTGATAAGTTGTTTGACCTGTTTTTATAAGTGTATTTAAATGGTTCTTTTTTGGTCCTAAGTGTCATGACAACGATTTTCTTGAAATTAAATTTGCCATTTCTCACTTCAATTGCAGAACACTGAAAACGCTTCATTTCGTTTCTCTTGCTGCCGTAAATAAATCTTATTGCTTTTTTTTGAAGAGACTCAGGTTTTTTTTACATCACTCACATGATAGGGTGACGAAACAGGGCATGTATGCTCAAGAATTGATCTTATTAGGCATTTTTATATGCGGTAAGCTTGTGCTTTGGAGCAAATTAGGTCGATATGCCTGTGGATTAGGTGTGAATGTTACTCCCAGATACTGAAATCTCTTTACTTGTGATAAGTTGTTTGATCTGTTTTTATAAGTGTATTTAAATGGTTCTTTTTTGGTCGTAAGTGTCATGACAACGATTTTCTTGAAATTAAATTTGCCATTTCTCACTTCAATCGCAGAAAACTGAAAACGCTTTATTTTACATTCTCTTGCTGCCGTAAATAAATCTTATTGCTTTTCTTTGAAGAGACTCAGGTTTTTTTACATCACGCATATGATAGGGTGACCAAACAGCGCATGTATGATCAAGAATTGGTCTTATTAGGAATTTTTACATGCGGTAAGCTTGTGCTTTGGAGCAAACTAGGTCGATATGCCTGTGGATTAGGTGTGAATATTACTCCCAGATACTGAAAGCTCTTTACTTGTGATAAGTTGTTTGATCTGTTTTTATAAGTGTATTTAAATGGTTCTTTTTTGGTCCTAAGTGTCATGACAACGATTTTCTTGAAATTAAATTTGCCATTTCTCACTTCAATTGCAGAACACTGAAAACGCTTCATTTAGTTTCTCTTGCTGCCGTAAATAAATCTTATTGCTTTGTTTTGAAGAGACTCAGGTTTTTTTTACATCACTCACATGATAGGGTGACGAAACAGGGCATGTATGCTCAAGAATTGATCTTATTAGGCATTTTTATATGCGGTAAGCTTGTGCTTTGGAGCAAATTAGGTCGATATGCCTGTGGATTAGGTGTGAATGTTACTCCCAGATACTGAAATCTCTTTACTTGTGATAAGTTGTTTGATCTGTTTTTATAAGTGTATTTAAATGGTTCTTTTTTGGTCGTAAGTGTCATGACAACGATTTTCTTGAAATTAAATTTGCCATTTCTCACTTCAATCGCAGAAAACTGAAAACGCTTTATTTTACACTCTCTTGCTGCCGTAAATAAATCTTATTGCTTTTCTTTGAAGAGACTCAGGTTTTTTTACATCACGCATATGATAGGGTGACCAAACAGCGCATGTATGATCAAGAATTGGTCTTATTAGGAATTTTTACATGCGGTAAGCTTGTGCTTTGGAGCAAACTAGGTCGATATGCCTGTGGATTAGGTGTGAATATTACTCCCAGATACTGAAAGCTCTTTACTTGTGATAAGTTGTTTGATCTGTTTTTATAAGTGTATTTAAATGGTTCTTTTTTGGTCCTAAGTGTCATGACAACGATTTTCTTGAAATTAAATTTGCCATTTCTCACTTCAATTGCAGAACACTGAAAACGCTTCATTTAGTTTCTCTTGCTGCCGTAAATAAATCTTATTGCTTTTTTTTGAAGAGACTCAGGTTTTTTTTACATCACTCACATGATAGGGTGACGAAACAGGGCATGTATGCTCAAGAATTGATCTTATTAGGCATTTTTATATGCGGTAAGCTTGTGCTTTGGAGCAAATTAGGTCGATATGCCTGTGGATTAGGTGTGAATGTTACTCCCAGGTACTGAAATCTCTTTACTTGTGATAAGTTGTTTGATCTGTTTTTATAAGTGTATTTAAATGGTTCTTTTTTGGTCGTAAGTGTCATGACAACTGTTTTCTTGAAATTAAATTTCCCATTTCTCACTTCAATCGCAGAACACTGAAAACACTGCAATTAGTTTCTCTTGCTGCCGTAAATAAATCTTATTGCTTTTCTTTGAAGACTCAGGTTTTTTTACATCACGCACATGATAGGGCGACCAAACAGCGCATGTATGCTCAAGAATTGGTCTTATTAGGCATTTTTATATGCGGTAAGCTTGTGCTTTGGAGCAAATTAGGTCGATATGCCTGTGCATTAGGTGGGAATGTTACTCCCAAATACTGAAATCTCTTTTGAAACTTGGGAAAAACCCACCTAGGGGCGAATGATTTCACGACACAAAAAGAGACGAGGAGACAACGGACAGGTGCCATTACTTCCAACTATTTATTGCTCGAAAAAACACATACATTTATAGTCTCAGGCAACGCCCACATCTACACACCACGTGCCTTATCGCAGCCCTGACTTATCGCCTAGCACGTACATTATTGCTCAGAAAATCGTACTCCGCCGCATACAACCTAACTGATGTGTCACTCACGCACAAGGCTGCCTTTTTCTTTATGTGAAAGGCTTCCAATAAAAGCCTCGCCTGCTTGAATTTGCTCTTGCCCAGAATCCTCGCCTTTTTCAGTCGAGGTGCACACTTGCACGTGTTAACGTGGCGCCTGTCCGTTGTCTCCTCGTCTCTTTTTGTGTCGTGGAATCATTTGCGCCTAGGTGGGTTTTTTCCCAAGTTTCAAGATGAATAAGCAACTAGCCCGTCAACATGCCTTACTGAAATCTCTTTACTTGTGATAAGTTGCTTGATTTGTTTTTATAGTGTATTTAAATGGTTCTTTTTTGGTCGTAAGTGTCATGACAACAGTTTTCTTGAAATTAAATTTACCATTTCTCACTTCAATCGCAGAACACTGAAAACGCTTCATTTAGTTTCTCTTGCTGCCGTAAATAAATCTTATTGCTTTTCTTTGTAGAGACTCAGGTTTTTTTACATCACGCACATGATAGGGTGACCAAACAGCGCCTGTATGCTCAAGAATTGGTCTTATTAGGCATTTTTATATGCGGTAAGCTTGTGCTTTGGAGCAAATTAGGTCGATATGCCTGTGGATTAGGTGTGAATGTTACTCCCAGATACTGAAATCTCTTTACTTGTGATAAGTTGTTTGATCTGTTTTTATAAGTGTATTTAAATGGTTCTTTTTTGGTCGTAAGTGTCATGACAACGATTTTCTTGAAATTAAATTTGCCATTTCTCACTTCAATCGCAGAACACTGAAAACGCTTTATTTTACATTCTCTTGCTGCCGTAAATAAATCTTATTGCTTTTCTTTGAAGAGACTCAGGTTTTTTTACATCACGCATATGATAGGGTGACCAAACAGCGCATGTATGATCAAGAATTGGTCTTATTAGGAATTTTTACATGCGGTAAGCTTGTGCTTTGGAGCAAATTAGGTCGATATGCCTGTGGATTAGGTGTGAATATTACTCCCAGATACTGAAAGCTCTTTTCTTGTGATAAGTTGTTTGATCTGTTTTTATAAGTGTATTTAAATGGTTCTTTTTTGGTCCTAAGTGTCATGACAACGATTTTCTTGAAATTAAATTTGCCATTTCTCACTTCAATTGCAGAACACTGAAAACGCTTCATTCAGTTTCTCTTGCTGCCGTAAATAAATCTTATTGCTTTTTTTTGAAGAGACTCAGGTTTTTTTTACATCACTCACATGATAGGGTGACGAAACAGGGCATGTATGCTCAAGAATTGATCTTATTAGGCATTTTTATATGCGGTAAGCTTGTGCTTTGGAGCAAATTAGGTCGATATGCCTGTGGATTAGGTGTGAATGTTACTCCCAGATACTGAAATCTCTTTACTTGTGATAAGTTGTTTGATCTGTTTTTATAAGTGTATTTAAATGGTTCTTTTTTGGTCGTAAGTGTCATGACAACGATTTTCTTGAAATTAAATTTGCCATTTCTCACTTCAATCGCAGAACACTGAAAACGCTTTATTTTACATTCTCTTGCTGCCGTAAATAAATCTTATTGCTTTTCTTTGAAGAGACTCAGGTTTTTTTACATCACGCATATGATAGGGTGACCAAACAGCGCATGTATGATCAAGAATTGGTCTTATTAGGAATTTTTACATGCGGTAAGCTTGTGCTTTGGAGCAAACTAGGTCGATATGCCTGTGGATTAGGTGTGAATATTACTCCCAGATACTGAAAGCTCTTTACTTGTGATAAGTTGTTTGATCTGTTTTTATAAGTGTATTTAAATGGTTCTTTTTTGGTCCTAAGTGTCATGACAACGATTTTCTTGAAATTAAATTTGCCATTTCTCACTTCAATTGCAGAACACTGAAAACGCTTCATTTAGTTTCTCTTGCTGCCGTAAATAAATCTTATTGCTTTTCTTTGAAGAGACTCAGGTTTTTTTACATCACGCACATGATAGGGTGACCAAACAGCGCATGTATGCTCAAGAATTGGTCTTATTAGGCATTTTTATATGCGGTAAGCTTGTGCTTTGGAGCAAATTAGGTCGATATGCCTGTGGATTAGGTGTGAATGTTACTCCCAGATACTGAAATCTCTTTACTTGTGATAAGTTGTTTGATCTGTTTTTATAAGTGTATTTAAATGGTTCTTTTTGGTCGTAAGTGTTATGACAACAGTTTTCTTGAAATTAAATTTCCCATTTCTCACTTCAATCGCAGAACACTGAAAACACTTCAATTAGTTTCTCTTGCTGCCGTAAATAAATCTTATTGCTTTTCTTTGAAGACTCAGGTTTTTTTACATCACGCACATGATAGGGCGACCAAACAGCGCATGTATGCTCAAGAATTGGTCTTATTAGGCATTTTTATATGCGGTAAGCTTGTGCTTTGGAGCAAATTAGGTCGATATGCCTGTGCATTAGGTGGGAATGTTACTCCCAAATACTGAAATCTCTTTTGAAACTTGGGAAAAACCCACCTAGACGCAAATGATTTCACGACACAAAAAGAGACGAGGAGACAACGGACAGGCGCCATTACTTCCAACTATTTATTGCTCGAAAAAACACATACATTTATAGTCTCAGGCAACGCCCACATCTACACACCACGTGCCTTATCGCAGCCCTAACTTATCGCCTAGCACGTACATTATTGCTCAGAAAATCGTACTGCGCCGCATACAACCTAACTGATGTTTCACTCACGCACAAGGCTGCGTTTTTCTTTATGTGAAAGGCTTAAAATAAAAGCCTCGCCTGCTTGAATTTGCTCTTGCCCAGAATCCTCGCCTTTTTCAGTCGAGGTGCACACTTGCACGTGTTAACGTGGCGCCTGTCCGTTGTCTCCTCGTCTCTTTTTGTGTCGTGAAATCATTTGCGCCTAGGTGGGTTTTTTCCCAAGTTTCAAGATGAATAAGCAACTAGCCCGTCAACATGCCTTACTGAAATCTCTTTACTTGTGATAAGTTGCTTGATCTGTTTTTATAGTGTATTTAAATGGTTCTTTTTTGGTCGTAAGTGTCATGACAACAGTTTTCTTGAAATTAAATTTACCATTTCTCACTTCAATTGCAGAACACTGAAAACGCTTCATTTAGTTTCTCTTGCTGCCGTAAATAAATCTTATTGCTTTTCTTTGAAGAGACTCAGGTTTTTTTACATCACGCACATGATAGGGTGACCAAACAGCGCATGTATGCTCAAGAATTTGTCTTATTAGGCATATTTATATGCGGTAAGCTTGTGCTTTGGAGCAAATTAGGTCGATATGCCTGTGCATTAGGTGTGAATGTGAAGACTGAAATCTCGTTACTTGTGATAAGTTGTTTGATCTGTTTTTATAAGTGTATTTAAATGGTTCTTTTTTGGTCGTAAGTTTCATGACAACGATTTTCTTGAAATTAAATTTGCCATTTCTCGCTTCAATCGCAGAACACTTAAAACGCTTCATTTAGTTTCTCTTGCTGCTGTAAATAAATCTTATTGCTTTTCTTTGAAGAGACTCAGGTTTTTTTACATCACGCACATGATAGGGTGACCAAACAGCGCATGTATGCTCAAGAATTGGTCTTATTAGGCATTTTTATATGCGGTAAGCTGGTGCTTTGGAGCAAATTAGGTCGATATGCCTGTGCATTAGGTGTGAATGTGAAGACTGAAATCTCTTTACTTGTGATAAGTTGTTTGATGTGTTTTTATAAGGGTATTTAAATTGTTCTTTTTTGGTCGTAAGTGTCATGACAACGATTTTTTAAAAATTAAATTTGCCATTTCTCACTTCGATCGCAAAATACTGAAAACGCTTCATTTAGTTTCTCTTGCTGCCGTAAATAAATCTTATGGCTTTTATTTGAAGAGACACAGGTTGTTTTACATCACGCACATGAAAGGGTGACCTAACAGCGCATGCATGCTCAAGAATTGGTCTTATTAGGCATTTTTATATGCGGTAAGCTTGTGCTTTGGAGCAAATTAGGTCGATATGCCTGTGCATTAGGTGTGAATGTGAAGATTGAAATCTCTTTACTTGTGATAAGTTGTTTGATCTTTTTTATAAGTGTATTTAAATGGTTCTTTTTTGGTCGTGTCATGAGAACGATTTTCTTGAAATTAAATTTGCCATTTCTCACTTCAATCGCAGAACACTGAAAACGCTTCATTTAGTTTCTCTTGCTGCCGTAAATAAATCTTGTTGCTTTTTTTTGAAGAGACTCAGGTTTTTTTTACATCACTCACATGATAGGGTGACGAAACAGGGCATGTATGCTCAAGAATTGATCTTATTAGGCATTTTTATATGCGGTAAGCTAGTGCTTTGGAGCAAATTAGGTCGATATGCCTGTGGATTAGGTGTGAATGTTACTCCCAGATACTGAAATCTCTTTACTTGTGATAAGTTGTTTGATCTGTTTTTATAAGTGTATTTAAATGGTTCTTTTTTGGTCGTAAGTGTCATGACAAAGATTTTCTTGAAATTAAATTTGCCATTTCTCACTTCAATCGCAGAACACTGAAAACGCTTTATTTTACATTCTCTTGCTGCCGTAAATAAATCTTATTGCTTTTCTTTGAAGAGACTCAGGTTTTTTTACATCACGCATATGATAGGGTGACCAAACAGCGCATGTATGATCAAGAATTGGTCTTATTAGGAATTTTTACATGCGGTAAGCTTGTGCTTTGGAGCAAATTAGGTCGATATGCCTGTGGATTAGGTGTGAATATTACTCCCAGATACTGAAAGCTCTTTACTTGTGATAAGTTGTTTGATCTGTTTTTATAAGTGTATTTAAATGGTTCTTTTTTGGTCGTAAGTGTCATGACAACAGTTTTCTTGAAATTAAATTTACCATTTCTCACTTCAATCGCAGAACACTGAAAACGCTTCATTTAGTTTCTCTTGCTCCGTAAATAAATCTTATTGCTTTTCTTTGTAGAGACTCAGGTTTTTTTACATCACGCACATGATAGGGTGACCAAACAGCGCATGTATGATCAAGAATTGGTCTTATTAGGAATTTTTACATGCGGTAAGCTTGTGCTTTGGAGCAAATTAGATCGATATGCCTGTGGATTAGGTGTGAATATTACTCCCAGATACTGAAAGCTCTTTACTTGTGATAAGTTGTTTGATCTGTTTTTATAAGTGTATTTAAATGGTTCTTTTTTGGTCCTAAGTGTCATGACAACGATTTTCTTGAAATTAAATTTGCCATTTCTCACTTCAATTGCAGAACACTGAAAACGCTTCATTCAGTTTCTCTTGCTGCCGTAAATAAATCTTATTGCTTTTTTTTGAAGAGACTCAGGTTTTTTTTACATCACTCACATGATAGGGTGACGAAACAGGGCATGTATGCTCAAGAATTGATCTTATTAGGCATTTTTATATGCGGTAAGCTTGTGCTTTGGAGCAAATTAGGTCGATATGCCTGTGGATTAGGTGTGAATGTTACTCCCAGATACTGAAATCTCTTTACTTGTGATAAGTTGTTTGATCTGTTTTTATAAGTGTATTTAAATGGTTCTTTTTTGGTCGTAAGTGTCATGACAACGATTTTCTTGAAATTAAATTTGCCATTTCTCACTTCAATCGCAGAACACTGAAAACGCTTTATTTTACATTCTCTTGCTGCCGTAAATAAATCTTATTGCTTTTCTTTGAAGAGACTCAGGTTTTTTTACATCACGCATATGATAGGGTGACCAAACAGCGCATGTATGATCAAGAATTGGTCTTATTAGGAATTTTTACATGCGGTAAGCTTGTGCTTTGGAGCAAACTAGGTCGATATGCCTGTGGATTAGGTGTGAATATTACTCCCAGATACTGAAAGCTCTTTACTTGTGATAAGTTGTTTGATCTGTTTTTATAAGTGTATTTAAATGGTTCTTTTTTGGTCCTAAGTGTCATGACAACGATTTTCTTGAAATTAAATTTGCCATTTCTCACTTCAATTGCAGAACACTGAAAACGCTTCATTTAGTTTCTCTTGCTGCCGTAAATAAATCTTATTGCTTTTTTTTGAAGAGACTCAGGTTTTTTTTACATCACTCACATGATAGGGTGACGAAACAGGGCATGTATGCTCAAGAATTGATCTTATTAGGCATTTTTATATGCGGTAAGCTTGTGCTTTGGAGCAAATTAGGTCGATATGCCTGTGGATTAGGTGTGAATGTTACTCCCAGATACTGAAATCTCTTACTTGTGATAAGTTGTTTGATCTGTTTTTATAAGTGTATTTAAATGGTTCTTTTTTGGTCGTAAGTGTCATGACAACTGTTTTCTTGAAATTAAATTTCCCATTTCTCACTTCAATCGCAGAACACTGAAAACACTGCAATTAGTTTCTCTTGCTGCCGTAAATAAATCTTATTGCTTTTCTTTGAAGACTCAGGTTTTTTTACATCACGCACATGATAGGGCGACCAAACAGCGCATGTATGCTCAAGAATTGGTCTTATTAGGCATTTTTATATGCGGTAAGCTTGTGCTTTGGAGCAAATTAGGTCGATATGCCTGTGCATTAGGTGGGAATGTTACTCCCAAATACTGAAATCTCTTTTGAAACTTGGGAAAAACCCACCTAGGGGCGAATGATTTCACGACACAAAAAGAGACGAGGAGACAACGGACAGGTGCCATTACTTCCAACTATTTATTGCTCGAAAAAACACATACATTTATAGTCTCAGGCAACGCCCACATCTACACACCACGTGCCTTATCGCAGCCCTGACTTATCACCTAGCACGTACATTACTGCTCAGAAAATCGTACTCCGCCGCATACAACCTAACTGATGTGTCACTCACGCACAAGGCTGCGTTTTTCTTTATGTGAAAGGCTTAAAATAAAAGCCTCGCCTGCTTGAATTTGCTCTTGCCCAGAATCCTCGCCTTTTTCAGTCGAGGTGCACACTTGCACGTGTTAACGTGGCGCCTGTCCGTTGTCTCCTCGTCTCTTTTTGTGTCGTGAAATCATTTGCGCCTAGGTGGGTTTTTTCCCAAGTTTCAAGATGAATAACCAACTAGCCCGTCAACATGCCTTACTGAAATCTCTTTACTTGTGATAAGTTGCTTGATCTGTTTTTATAGTGTATTTAAATGGTTCTTTTTTGGTCGTAAGTGTCATGACAACAGTTTTCTTGAAATTAAATTTACCATTTCTCACTTCAATTGCAGAACACTGAAAACGCTTCATTTAGTTTCTCTTGCTGCCGTAAATAAATCTTATTGCTTTTCTTTGAAGAGACTCAGGTTTTTTTACATCACGCACATGATAGGGTGACCAAACAGCGCATGTATGCTCAAGAATTTGTCTTATTAGGCATATTTATATGCGGTAAGCTTGTGCTTTGGAGCAAATTAGGTCGATATGCCTGTGCATTAGGTGTGAATGTGAAGACTGAAATCTCGTTACTTGTGATAAGTTGTTTGATCTGTTTTTATAAGTGTATTTAAATGGTTCTTTTTTGGTCGTAAGTTTCATGACAACGATTTTCTTGAAATTAAATTTGCCATTTCTCGCTTCAATCGCAGAACACTGAAAACGCTTCATTTAGTTTCTCTTGCTGCTGTAAATAAATCTTATTGCTTTTCTTTGAAGAGACTCAGGTTTTTTTACATCACGCACATGATAGGGTGACCAAACAGCGCATGTATGCTCAAGAATTGGTCTTATTAGGCATTTTTATATGCGGTAAGCTGGTGCTTTGGAGCAAATTAGGTCGATATGCCTGTGCATTAGGTGTGAATGTGAAGACTGAAATCTCTTTACTTGTGATAAGTTGTTTGATGTGTTTTTATAAGGGTATTTAAATTGTTCTTTTTTGGTCGTAAGTGTCATGACAACGATTTTTTTAAAATTAAATTTGCCATTTCTCACTTCGATCGCAAAATACTGAAAACGCTTCATTTAGTTTCTCTTGCTGCCGTAAATAAATCTTATGGCTTTTCTTTGAAGAGACACAGGTTTTTTTACATCACGCACATGAAAGGGTGACCTAACAGCGCATGCATGCTCAAGAATTGGTCTTATTAGGCATTTTTATATGCGGTAAGCTTGTGCTTTGGAGCAAATTAGGTCGATATGCCTGTGCATTAGGTGTGAATGTGAAGATTGAAATCTCTTTACTTGTGATAAGTTGTTTGATCTTTTTTATAAGTGTATTTAAATGGTTCTTTTTTGGTCGTGTCATGAGAACGATTTTCTTGAAATTAAATTTGCCATTTCTCACTTCAATCGCAGAACACTGAAAACGCTTCATTTAGTTTCTCTTGCTGCCGTAAATAAATCTTGTTGCTTTTTTTTGAAGAGACTCAGGTTTTTTTTACATCACTCACATGATAGGGTGACGAAACAGGGCATGTATGCTCAAGAATTGATCTTATTAGGCATTTTTATATGCGGTAAGCTAGTGCTTTGGAGCAAATTAGGTCGATATGCCTGTGGATTAGGTGTGAATGTTACTCCCAGATACTGAAATCTCTTTACTTGTGATAAGTTGTTTGATCTGTTTTTATAAGTGTATTTAAATGGTTCTTTTTTGGTCGTAAGTGTCATGACAAAGATTTTCTTGAAATTAAATTTGCCATTTCTCACTTCAATCGCAGAACACTGAAAACGCTTTATTTTACATTCTCTTGCTGCCGTAAATAAATCTTATTGCTTTTCTTTGAAGAGACTCAGGTTTTTTTACATCACGCATATGATAGGGTGACCAAACAGCGCATGTATGATCAAGAATTGGTCTTATTAGGAATTTTTACATGCGGTAAGCTTGTGCTTTGGAGCAAATTAGGTCGATATGCCTGTGGATTAGGTGTGAATATTACTCCCAGATACTGAAAGCTCTTTACTTGTGATAAGTTGTTTGATCTGTTTTTATAAGTGTATTTAAATGGTTCTTTTTTGGTCGTAAGTGTCATGACAACAGTTTTCTTGAAATTAAATTTACCATTTCTCACTTCAATCGCAGAACACTGAAAACGCTTCATTTAGTTTCTCTTGCTGCCGTAAATAAATCTTATTGCTTTTCTTTGAAGAGACTCAGGTTTTTTTACATCACGCACATGATAGGGTGACCAAACAGCGCATGTATGCTCAAGAATTGGTCTTATTAGGCATTTTTATATGCGGTAAGCTTGTGCTTTGGAGCAAATTAGGTCGATATGCCTGTGGATTAGGTGTGAATGTTACTCCCAGATACTGAAATCTCTTTACTTGTGATAAGTTGTTTGATCTGTTTTTATAAGTGTATTTAAATGGTTCTTTTTGGTCGTAAGTGTTATGACAACAGTTTTCTTGAAATTAAATTTCCCATTTCTCACTTCAATCGCAGAACACTGAAAACACTTCAATTAGTTTCTCTTGCTGCCGTAAATAAATCTTATTGCTTTTCTTTGAAGACTCAGGTTTTTTTACATCACGCACATGATAGGGCGACCAAACAGCGCATGTATGCTCAAGAATTGGTCTTATTAGGCATTTTTATATGCGGTAAGCTTGTGCTTTGGAGCAAATTAGGTCGATATGCCTGTGCATTAGGTGGGAATGTTACTCCCAAATACTGAAATCTCTTTTGAAACTTGGGAAAAACCCACCTAGACGCAAATGATTTCACGACACAAAAAGAGACGAGGAGACAACGGACAGGCGCCATTACTTCCAACTATTTATTGCTCGAAAAAACACATACATTTATAGTCTCAGGCAACGCCCACATCTACACACCACGTGCCTTATCGCAGCCCTAACTTATCGCCTAGCACGTACATTATTGCTCAGAAAATCGTACTGCGCCGCATACAACCTAACTGATGTTTCACTCACGCACAAGGCTGCGTTTTTCTTTATGTGAAAGGCTTAAAATAAAAGCCTCGCCTGCTTGAATTTGCTCTTGCCCAGAATCCTCGCCTTTTTCAGTCGAGGTGCACACTTGCACGTGTTAACGTGGCGCCTGTCCGTTGTCTCCTCGTCTCTTTTTGTGTCGTGAAATCATTTGCGCCTAGGTGGGTTTCTTCCCAAGTTTCAAGATGAATAACCAACTAGCCCGTCAACATGCCTTACTGAAATCTCTTTACTTGTGATAAGTTGCTTGATCTGTTTTTATAGTGTATTTAAATGGTTCTTTTTTGGTCGTAAGTGTCATGACAACAGTTTTCTTGAAATTAAATTTACCATTTCTCACTTCAATGGCAGAACACTGAAAACGCTTCATTTAGTTTCTCTTGCTGCTGTAAATAAATCTTATTGCTTTTCTTTGAAGAGACTCAGGTTTTTTTACATCACGCACATGATAGGGTGACCAAACAGCGCATGTATGCTCCAGAAATGGTCTTATTAGGCATTATTATATGCGGTAAGCTGGTGCTTTGGAGCAAATTAGGTCGATATGCCTGTGCATTAGGTATGAATGTGAAGACTGAAATCTCTTTACTTGTGATAAGTTGTTTGATGTGTTTTTATAAGTGTATTTAAATGGTTTTTTTTGGTCGTAAGTGTCATGACAACGATTTTCTTGAAATTAAATTTGCCATTTCTCACTTGAATCGAAGAACACTGAAAACGCTTCATTTAGTTTCTGTTCCTGCCGTAAATAAATCTTATTGCTTTTCTTTGAAGAGACTCAGGTTTTTTTTTATTCACGCACATGATAGGGTGACCAAACAGTGCATGTATGCTCAAGAATTTGTCTTATTAGGCATATTTATATGCGGTAAGCTTGTGCTTTGGAGCAAATTAGGTCGATATGCCTGTGCATTAGGTGTGAATGTGAAGACTGAAATCTCTTTACTTGTGATAAGTTGTTTGATCTGTTTTTATAAGTGTATTTAAATGGTTCTTTTTTGGTCGTAAGTTTCATGACAACGATTTTCTTGAAATTAAATTTGCCATTTCTCACTTCAATCGCAGAACACTGAAAACGCTTCATTTAGTTTCTCTTGCTGCTGTAAATAAATCTTATTGCTTTTCTTTGAAGAGACACAGGTTTTTTTACATCACGCACATGAAAGGGTGACCAAACAGCGCATGCATGCTCAAGAATTGGTCTTATTAGGCATTTTTATATGCGGTAAGCTTGTGCTTTGGAGCAAATTAGGTCGATATGCCTGTGCATTAGGTGTGAATGTGAAGACTGAAATCTCTTTACTTGTGATAAGTTGTTTGATGTGTTTTTATATGTGTATTTAAATGGTTCTTTTTTGGTCGTAAGTGTCATGACAACGATTTTCTTGAAATTAAATTTGCCATTTCTCACTTGAATCGCAGAACACTGAAAACGCTTCATTTAGTTTCTCTTGCTGCTGTAAATAAATCTTATTGCTTTTCTTTGAAGAGACTCAGGTTTTTTTAGATCACGCACATGATAGGGCGACCAAACAGCGCATGTATGCTCAAGAACTGGTCTTATTAGGCATTTTTATATGCGGTAAGCTTGTGCTTTGGAGCAAATTAGGTCGATATGCCTGTGCATTAGGTGGGAATGTTACTCCCAAATACTGAAATCTCTTTTGAAACTTGGGAAAAACCCACCTAGACGCAAATGATTTCACGACACAAAAAGAGACGAGGAGACAACGGACAGGCGCCATTACTTCCAACTATTTATTGCTCGAAAAAACACATACATTTATAGTCTCAGGCAACGCCCACATCTACACACCACGTGCCTTATCGCAGCCCTAACTTATCGCCTAGCACGTACATTATTGCTCAGAAAATCGTACTCCGCCGCATACAACCTAACTGATGTGTCACTCACGCACAAGGCTGCGTTTTTCTTTATGTGAAAGGCTTAAAATAAAAGCCTCGCCTGCTTGAATTTGCTCTTGCCCAGAATCCTCGCCTTTTTCAGTCGAGGTGCACACTTGCACGTGTTAACGTGGCGCCTGTCCGTTGTCTCCTCGTCTCTTTTTGTGTCGTGAAATCATGTGCGCCTAGGTGGGTTTTTTCCCAAGTTTCAAGATGAATAACCAACTAGCCCGTCAACATGCCTTACTGAAATCTCTTTACTTGTGATAAGTTGCTTGATCTGTTTTTATAGTGTATTTAAATGGTTCTTTTTTGGTCGTAAGTGTCATGACAACAGTTTTCTTGAAATTAAATTTGCCATTTCTCACTTGAATCGCAGAACACTGAAAACGCTTCATTTAGTTTCTCTTGCTGCCGTAAATAAATCTTATTGATTTTTTTGAAGAGACTCAGGTTTTTATTACATCACTCACATGATAGGGTGACCAAACAGGGCATGTATGCTCTAGAATTGATCTTATTAGACATTTTATATGCGGTAAGCTTGTGCTTTGGAGCAAATTAGGTCGATATGCCTGTGCATTAGGTGTGAATGTTACTCCCAAAGACTGAAATCTCTTTACTTGTGATAAGTTGTTTGAGCTGTTTTTATAAGTGTATTTAAATGGTTTTTCTTGGTCGTAAGTGTCATGACAACGATTTTCTTGAAATTAAATTTGCCATTTCTCACTTGAATCGCAGAACACTGAAAACGCTTCATTTATTTTCTGTTCCTGCCGTAAATAAATCTTATTGCTTTTCTTTGAAGAGACTCAGGTTTTTTCTACATCACGCACATGATAGGGTGACCAAACAGTGCATGTATGCTCAAGAATTTGTCTTATTAGGCATATTTATATGCGGTAAGCTTGTGCTTTGGAGCAAATTAGGTCGATATGCCTGTGCATTAGGTGTGAATGTGAAGACTGAAATCTCTTTACTTGTGATAAGTTGTTTGATCTGTTTTTATAAGTGTATTTAAATGGTTCTTTTTTGGTCGTAAGTTTCATGACAACGATTTTCTTGAAATTAAATTTGCCATTTCTCACTTCAATCGCAGAACACTGAAAACGCTTCATTTAGTTTCTCTTGCTGCTGTAAATAAATCTTATTGCTTTTCTTTGAAGAGACTCAGGTTTTTATACATCACGCACATGATAGGATGACCAAACAGCGCATGTATGCTCAAGAAATGGTCTTAATAGGCATTATTATATGCGGTAAGCTGGTGCTTTGGAGCAAATTAGGTCGATATGCCTGTGCATTAGGTATGAATGTGAAGACTGAAATCTCTTTACTTGTGATAAGTTGTTTGATGTGTTTTTATAAGGGTATTTAAATTGTTCTTTTTTGGTCGTAAGTGTCATGACAACGATTTTTTTGAAATTAAATTTGCCATTTCTCACTTCGATCGCAAAACACTGAAAACGCTGATCGCAAAACACTGACTGACGAAAATTGAAACCGATTGCGCGTGCTTCTCTGATGTCAAAAATGAAGTAGAGAGCATCAGGGCAACGACTAAGGAGTGTAAGGATTTCGTCTTGACATTGTCTACCCGGATTGACGAAGCGGAAAACAGGTCACGTCGATGTAATTTGATATTTTACGGTCTGGAAGACAAAGGCAAGGAAGCATGGGATGTTTCCGAGAAACATGTCATCGACCTTTGTGCGGAGCAGCTGGAAGAATCTGTTGAACCACGAGATATTGAGCGCGCTCATCGGTTAGGTGGCTTTCAAAACGGCAAGACTAGGCCAATAATTGTTAAGTTTGCTCATTTTAAGGATAAGCAGCGCATAATCTCTGCAAGTGGCAAGCTGAAAAACAGTGGCTTCAGTATTGCTGAGGATTTCTCGCCCCGAACACGACTTGCTCGTAAACGCCTCGTCGAATTCGGCCTTAGTCTAAATCTCAGCACAAAATTTAAACTGCGATACGACACGCTGCTCGTGGGAAACAAGATTTACGTGTTTGACCATGATTCCGACAAAGTTATTAAACTAACAAAATAGCAACCAGTCACAACAAAGCGCAAAACCAGCCATCATGACCCATATCCTTTATCATTTTTGTTAGCCAATATTCGAAGTGTCATCCCTAAACGAGATCGCTTATGCAGCCTAATTTCTTCGTCTTCTTCCAATATCGTTTTACTAACAGAAACGTGGCTTAGTTCAAACATTCGTGACTCTGAGATTCTGCCTTCACTATCAGGTTTTGACGTTTTTCGCAAAGACAGAGATGACAGCATGCGCGGTGGTGGTGTCCTTATAGCCACGAAATCGGAACTGCGTTGTTCCCGCTTAGCTATCTCATCCCCGCTTGAAATGATTTGGCTCATTTGCACTGAAATTTTTCCAAACGTCATCGTTGGTGTCTGCTACCGCCCGCCCAGTTATGATAGTTCCTTTGTACCTCTCTTCCATGACGCGCTGAGCACCATCACCACCACACACCAAAACACTCCTATCATGCTCTTTGGCGATTTCAACTTTCCGTCAATAAACTGGTCTGATACAGCGTCCATGCTAACCAAATGTACACTACCAAGCGAATTCCTAAACACGTGCCTTACGTTCGGTTTAACACAGTTAGTTACCACTCCTACGCGTGTAACAGATCACTCCGCCAACATTTTGGACCTTGTTCTAACGACTCATCCAGAGAATTTTTCCTCCATAACTTGTATGCATGGCCTGAGTGATCATTTGGCAGTTCACACTACCTTCTCTTGCAGCATGAATAATCACAAAAGAATTAAAAAGACAATTACACTTTATGATAAAGGCAATTACGTAAGCATAAATCGCGACTTAACAGCCTTCTTAGATAAGTTTACACCTGGGTTTCCTTCTCGCTCCGTCGAATCAAACTGGATACTTTTCAAATCGGAATTTCAGCGTCTCTTAAAGCTATATATACCAACCATAGAAATAACCGAGCGGGCTGGTTCCCCATGGTTTAACGTATCGCTAAAACGACTAAATAACAAGAAAAAACGCTTATTTCGAAAGGCTAAGCTCACTAACTCTCCCCTAGCATGGACGAAGTATTACAGCGCCGAAAAACACTACAACACTCAAACAGTGCAAGCAAAACGTACCTTCTTCTCCAACACTTTACCATCAATGCTACAAAATAACCCCAAGCGATTTTGGAAAACCATTATGCCTCATGAACCTTCTGTCATTACGCTCTGTGATAATTCCGGATTTCCGATTAATGATTCTGATGTGCCGAGTGTCCTTAACTCTGCGTTTTCTTCTGTGTTCACCAATGAGCCTGCCGATAACCTTCCCGATATCCCATTTTTGGATCATCCAGTCATGGAAAGCATATCATTTGAACCTCAAGGCATTGCAAAAATTATTGACTCGCTAACCAATACTTCGTCCTCAGGTATCGACGCCATAAATTCAAAAGTTCTGAACAATACTAAAGATATTAGCAGTGTGATCTTGTCGCTCATTTTTCAGCAATCGCTATCATCAGGATCTTTACCACGTGACTGGCGTATCGGCAAAATCATTCCAGTGTTCAAAAAAGGTAACCGTTCATCCCCGTTAAATTATCGCCCGATTTCACTCACCTGCGTTTGCTGCAAAATCATGGAGCATATTTTGTACTCGCATGTTGCTGCCTTTTTAACTTCTGTAAATTTCTTCCATCCTAATCAACATGGATTCCTTAAAGGTCGCTCATGTGAGAGACAGCTTGCCCTTTTCCTACACAATTTACACTCGTACTTAGACCGTAATATTCATTGTGACGCTGTGTTCCTTGATTTCGAAAAGGCGTTCGATAAAGTTTCTCATGGTCGCTTAATACACAAACTCTCCCGTCTGAATCTGCACCCCTTCATCGTTAATTGGATTAGTGCCTTTTTAACTGACCGTCATCAGTTCGTATATGCTAATAGTCACTCATCATCTCTTTCACCTGTGAAGTCTGGCGTCCCACAGGAAAGTGTACTAGGTCCCCTTCTTTTCCTAATATATATTAATGATCTTCCACTTAGTCTTTCTTCCAACGTCTGACTGTTTGCTGATGATTGTGTCATATATCGCCCCATAACAAATTCTTCAGATATCGTCACTCTTCAAGAAGACCTTTCAAAAGTGCAACATTGGTGTAACACGTGGCTCATGTCTCTTAATATTTCAAAGACCTCACTGATTTCTTTTCACCGTCGTCCCAACTTCATCGCGCCAGTGTACACTATTAATAACTGCCCAATTTCTTCCGTCAGTCATTACAAATACTTAGGCGTCCATATCTCTCGTGATCTAACTTGGACTCTCCATATCACCAACATAACTAACTCCGCAAACAGTGTCCTTGGGTATCTTCGGCGCAACCTTGCTCTAGCACCAAGTTCTCTCAAATCGCTCGCTTACAAGACTTTCGTCAGACCTAAACTTGAATATGCTAACTCTGTCTGGGATCCCCATCAGGCTAACCTAATTAATACCATTGAGTCTGTTCAGAATCGTGCCGCGAGGTTCATCTCATCTGACTACTCCTATCATACCAGCATCTCAGGTCTGAAATCACGATTGCAATTGCCTACACTAGTCACCCGTCGGAACACAGCACGTCTCTGCTTATTTCATAAATTCTTCCACAACTTTACAGAAGCCAACCAATTAATTCCACGTGTCCATCGCATTTCCCGCCATAACCACCCGAACGCTGTTTACCCTGAACGTGCCCATACCACCACATTCCAGCAATCATTTTTCTTAAAGACTGCCCGTGACTGGAATAACCTCCCTGCTGAAGTGGCCACCATCATGATTCACCGACTTTTCAAGACCACCATCGAGGAAGCCCATTCATCAATGTAATATTTGTCCATTTCTTATTAATGTATAATATTTTTGTTTTGCCGTGTTATCCCCACCCCTCATGTAATGTCCCGAAAGGGACCTTTGAGGAATAATAAATAAATAAATAAATAAATAAAAACGCTTCATTTAGTTTCTCTTGCTGCCGTAAATAAATCTTATTGCTTTTCTTTGAAGAGACACAGGTTTTTTTACATCACGCACATGAAAGGGTGACCAAACAGCGCATGCATGCTCAAGAATTGGTCTTATTAGGCATTTTTATATGCGGTAAGCTTGTGCTTTGGAGCAAATTAGGTCGATATGCCTGTGCATTAGGTGTGAATGTGAAGACTGAAATCTCTTTACTTGTGATAAGTTGTTTGATCTGTTTTTATAAGTGTATTTAAATGGTTCTTTTTTGGTCGTAAGTTTCATGACAACGATTTTCTTGAAATTAAATTTGCCATTTCTCACTTCAATCGCAGAACACTGAAAACGCTTCATTTAGTTTCTCTTGCTGCTGTAAATAAATCTTATTGCTTTTCTTTGAAGCGACTCAGGTTTTTTTACATCACGCACATGATAGGATGACCAAAAAGCGCATGTACGCTCAAGAAATGGTCTTATTAGGCATTATTATATGCGGTAAGCTGGTGCTTTGGAGCAAATTAGGTCGATATGCCTGTGCATTAGGTATGAATGTGAAGACTGAAATCTCTTTACTTGTGATAAGTTGTTTGATGTGTTTTTATAAGGGTATTTAAATTGTTCTTTTTTGGTCGTAAGTGTCATGACAACGATTTTTTTGAAGTTAAATTTGCCATTTCTCACTGCGATCGCAAAACACTGAAAACGCTTCATTTAGTTTCTCTTGCTGCCGTAAATAAATCTTATTGCTTTTCTTTGAAGAGACACAGGCTTTTTTACATCACGCACATGAAAGGGTGACCAAACAGCGCATGCATGCTCAAGAATTGGTCTTATTAGGCATTTTTATATGCGGTAAGCTTGTGCTTTGGAGCAAATTAGGTCGATATGCCTGTGCATTAGGTGTGAATGTGAAGACTGAAATCTCTTTACTTGTGATAAGTTGTTTGATCTTTTTTATAAGTGTATTTAAATGGTTCTTTTTTGGTCGTGTCATGACAACGATTTTCTTCAAATTAAATTTGCCATTTCTCACTTCAATCGCAGAACACTGAAAACGCTTCATTTAGTTTCTCTTGCTGCCGTAAATAAATCTTATTGCTTTTCTTTGAAGAGACTCAGGTTTTTTTTTTACATCACGCACATGATAGGGTGACCAAACATCGTTCAAAATCGTTCAATCGTTCAAAAGCTAGAAAGAGTTCAGAATTTGGCCGTTCGTTTTGTTTTCAATAACTATGGGCGATATTTTAGTGTAACGAGCGCGAAAAAATCTTTGGGTTGGGACTCACTTCAAAAACGTAGGAAAGTACTGCGTTTAAAATTATTTCATAATATATTTCATTCTAGAACTGGAATAGACAGAACCAAATATATAGCCAACCCTGATTACGTGTCTTTACGTAGAGATCATTCACTTAAAGTTAAAGAATACAGGTGCCGGACTGACCTTTTTAAAATGTCTTTTTTCCCCAAAACGGTTTCGGAATGGAACAAGCTGCCTGAGGAAGTAGTGTCCATATTATCAAATGATTCATTTTCTTTCATGCTGTGACATTTGTTTGTGTATAATAATTCCGTGTTCTTTCTAACTCATTGTTATCTTTTTTTTGTAACCACCTGCACGCGGTGGCATTTGTGTACTTTTTCTTCTACCCCCCCACTGTAATGCCAGCCAATGGCGCTGTGGGTATGATGATAAATAAATAAATGTATGCTCAAGAATTGGTCTTATTAGGCATATTTATATGCGGTAAAATTGTGCTTTGTAGCAAATTAGGTCGATATGCCTGTGCATTAGGTGTGAATGTGAAGACTGAAATCTCTTTACTTGTGATAAGTTGTTTGATGTGTTTTTATAAGTGTATTTAAATGGTTCTTTTTTGGTCGTAAGTGTCATGACAACGATTTTCTTGAAATTAAATTTGCCATTTCTCACTTGAATCGCAGAACACTGAAAACGCTTCATTTAGTTTCTCTTGCTGCTGTAAATAAATCTTATTGCTTTTCTTTGAAGAGACTCAGGTTTTTTTAGATCACGCACATGAAAGGGTGACCAAACAGGGCATGTATGCTCAAGAATTGGTCTTATTAGGCATTTTTATATGCGGTAAGCTTGTGCTTTGGAGCAAATTAGGTCGATATGCCTGTGCGTTAGGTGGGAATGTTACTCCCAAATACTGAAATCTCTTTTGAAACTTGGGAAAAACCCACCTAGGCGCAAATGATTTCACGACACAAAAAGAGACGTGGAGACAACGGACAGGCGCCATTACTTCCAACTATTTATTGCTCGAAAAAACACATACATTTATAGTCTCAGGCAACGCCCACATCTACACACCACGTGCCTTATCGCAGCCCTGACTTATCGCCTAGCACGTACATTATTGCTCAGAAAATCGTACTCCGCCGCATACAACCTAACTGATGTGTCACTCACGCACAAGGCTGCCTTTTTCTTTATGTGAAAGGCTTCCAATAAAAGCCTCGCCTGCTTGAATTTGCTCTTGCCCAAAATCCTCGCCTTTTTCAGTCGAGGTGCACACTTGCACGTGTTAACGTGGCGACTGTCCGTTGTCCCCTCGTCTCTTTTTGTGTCGTGAAATCATTTGCGCCTAGGTGGGTTTTTTCCCAAGTTTCAATTTGAATAACCAACTAGCCCGTCAACATGCCTTACTGAAATCTCTTTACTTGTGATAAGTTGCTTGATCTGTTTTTATAGTGTATTTAAATGGTTCTTTTTTGGTCGTAAGTGTCATGACAACAGTTTTCTTGAAATTAAATTTACCATTTCTCACTTCAATCGCAGAACACTGAAAACGCTTCATTTAGTTTCTCTTGCTGCCGTAAATAAATCTTATTGGTTTTCTTTGAAGAAACTCAGGTTTTTTTACATCACGCACATGATAGGGTGACCAAACAGCGCATGTATGCTCAAGAATTGGTCTTATTAGGCATTTTTATATTTTTTTTTACATCACTCACATGATAGGGTGACGAAACAGGGCATGTATGCTCAAGAATTGATCTTATTAGGCATTTTTATATGCGGTTAACTTGTGCTTTGGAGCAAATTAGGTCGATATGCCTGTGGATTAGGTGTGAATGTTACTCCCAGATACTGAAATATTTTTACTTGTGATAAGTTGTTTGATCTGTTTTTATAAGTGTATTTAAATGGTTCTTTTTTGGTCGTAAGTGTCATGACAACGATTTTCTTGAAATTAAATTTCCCATTTCTCACTTCAATCGCAGAACACTGAAAACACTTCAATTAGTTTCTCTTGCTGCCGTAAATAAATCTTATTGCTTTTCTTTGAAGACTCAGGTTTCTTTACATCACGCACATGATAGGGCGACCAAACAGCGCATGTATGCTCAAGAATTGGTCTTATTAGGCATTTTTATATGCAGTAAGCTTGTGCTTTGGAGCAAATTAGGTCAATATGCCTGTGCATTAGATGGGAATGTTACTCCCAAATACTGAAATCTCTTTTGAAACTTGGGAAAAACCCACCTAGACGCAAATGATTTCACGACACAAAAAGAGACGAGGAGACAACAGACAGGCGCCATTACTTCCAACTATTTATTTCTCGAAAAAACACATACATTTATAGTCTCAGGCAACGCCCACATCTACACACCACGTGCCTTATCGCAGCCCTGACTTATCGCCTAGCACGTACATTATTGCTCAGAAAATCGTACTCCGCCGCATACAACCTAACTGAAGTGTCACTCACGCACAAGGCTGCGTTTTTCTTTATGTGAAAGGCTTAAAATAAAAGCCTCGCCTGCTTGAATTTGCTCTTGCCCAGAATCCTCGCCTTTTTCATTCGAGGTGCACACTTGCACGTGTTAACGTGGCGCCTGTCCGTTGTCTCCTCGTCTCTTTTTGTGTCGTGAAATCATGTGCGCCTAGGTGGGTTTTTTCCCAAGTTTCAAGATGAATAACCAACTAGCCCGTCAACATGCCTTACTGAAATCTCTTTACTTGTGATAAGTTGCTTGATCTGTTTTTATAGTGTATTTAAATGGTTCTTTTTTGGTCGTACGTGTCATGACAACAGTTTTCTTGAAATTAAATTTACCATTTTTCACTTCAATCGCAGAACACTGAAAACGCTTCATTTAGTTTCTCTTGCTGCCGTAAATAAATCTTATTGCTTTTCTTTGAAGAGACTCAGGTTTTTTTACATCACGCACATGATAGGGTGACCAAACAGCGCATGTATGCTCAAGAATTGGTCTTATTAGGCATTTTTATATGCGGTAAGGTTGTGCTTTGGAGCAAATTAGGTCGATATGCCTGTGGATTAGGTGTGAATGTTACACCCAATACTGAAATCTCTTTACTTGTGATAAGTTGTTTGATCTGTTTTTATAAGTGTATTTAAATGGTTCTTTTTTGGTCGTAAGTGTCATCACAACGATTTTCTTGAAATTAAATTTGCCATTTCTCACTTCAATCGCAGAACTCTGAAAACGCTTTATTTTACATTCTCTTGCTGCCGTAAATAAATCTTATTGCTTTTCTTTGAAGAGACTCAGGTTTTTTTACATCACTCACATGATAGGGTGACGAAACAGGGCATGTATGTTCAAGAATTGATCTTATTAGGCATTTTTATATGCGGTAAGCTTGTGCGTTGGAGCAAATTAGGTCGATATGCCTGTGGATTAGGTGTGAGTGTTACTCCCAGATACTGAAATCTCTTTACTTGTGATAGGTTGTTTGATCTGTTTTTATAAGTGTATTTAAATGGTTCTTTTTTG
Source organism: Amblyomma mixtum (assembly GCF_055824585.1). Taxonomy (NCBI): domain Eukaryota; kingdom Metazoa; phylum Arthropoda; class Arachnida; order Ixodida; family Ixodidae; genus Amblyomma; species Amblyomma mixtum. Next base: position 204,899,398 of record NC_143016.1, read on the forward strand.
GTCGTAAGTTTCATGACAACGATTTTCTTGAAATTAAATTTGCCATTTCTCACTTGAATCGCAGAACACTGAAAACGCTTCATTTAGTTGCTCTTGCTGCCGTAAATAAATCTTATTGCTTTTTCTTGAAGAGACTCAGGTTTTTTTTTACATCACTCACATGATAGGGTGACGAAACAGGGCATGTATGCTCAAAAATTGATCTTATTAGGCATTTTTATATGCGGTTAGCTTGTGCTTTGGAGCAAATTAGGTCGATATGCCTGTGGATTAGGTGTGAATGTTACTCCCAGATACTGAAATATTTTTACTTGTGATAAGTTGTTTGATCTGTTTTTATAAGTGTATTTAAATGGTTCGTTTTTAGTCGTAAGTGTCATGACAACAATATTCTTGAAATTAAATTTGCCATTTCTCACTAGAATCGCAAAACACTGAAAACGCTTCATTTAGTTTCTCTAGCTGCCGTAAATAAATCTTATTGCTTTTTTCGAAGAGACTCATGTTTTTTTACATCACTCACATGATAGGGTGACCAAACAGGGTATGTATGCTCTAGAATTGATCTTATTAGGCATTTTTATATGCGGTAAGCTTGTGCTTTGGAGCAAATTAGGTCGATATGCCTGTGCATTAGGTGTGAATGTTACTCCCAAAGACTGAAATCTCTTTAATTGTGATAAGTTGTTTGAGCTGTTTTTATAAGTGTATTTAAATGGTTTTTTTGGTCGTAAGTGTCATGACAACGATTTTCATGAAATTAAATTTGCCATTTCTCACTTGAATAGCAGAACACTGAAAACGCTTCATTTAGTTTCTCTTCCTGCGTAAATAAATCTTATTGCTTTTCTTTGAAGAGACTCAGGTTTTTTTTACATCACGCACATGATAGGGTGACCAAACAGTGCATGTATGCTCAAGAATTGGTCTTATTAGGCATATTTATATGCGGTAAGCTTGTGCTTTGGAGCAAATTAGGTCGATATGCCTGTGCATTAGGTGTGAATGTGAAGACTGAAATCTCTTTACTTGTGATAAGTTGTTTGATCTGTTTTTATAAGTGTATTTAAATGGTTCTTTTTGGTCGTAAGTGTCATGACAACGATATTCTTGAAATTAAATTTGCCATTTATCACTTCGATCGCAAAACACTGAAAACGCTTCATTTAGTTTCTCTTGCTGCCGTAAATAAATCTTATTGCTTTTCTTTGAAGGGACACAGGTTTTTTTTACATCACGCACATGAAAGGGTGACCAAACAGCGCATGCATGCTCAAGAATTGATCTTATTAGGCATTTTTATATGCGGTGTCATGACAACGATTTTCTTGAAATTAAATTTGCCATTTATCACTTCAATCGCAGAACACTGAAAACGCTTCATTTAGTTTCTCTTGCTGCCGTAAATAAATCTTATTGCTTTTCTTTGAAGAGACTCAGGTTTTTTTACATCACTCACATGATAGGGTGACGAAACAGGGCATGTATGTTCAAGAATTGATCTTATTAGGCATTTTTATATGCGGTAAGCTTGTGCGTTGGAGCAAATTAGGTCGATATGCCTGTGGATTAGGTGTGAGTGTTACTCCCAGATACTGAAATCTCTTTACTTGTGATAGGTTGTTTGATCTGTTTTTATAAGTGTATTTAAATGGTTCTTTTTTGGTCGTAAGTTTCATGACAACGATTTTCTTGAAATTAAATTTGCCATTTCTCACTTGAATCGCAGAACACTGAAAACGCTTCATTTAGTTGCTCTTGCTGCCGTAAATAAATCTTATTGCTTTTTCTTGAAGAGACTCAGGTTTTTTTTTACATCACTCACATGATAGGGTGACGAAACAGGGCATGTATGCTCAAAAATTGATCTTATTAGGCATTTTTATATGCGGTTAGCTTGTGCTTTGGAGCAAATTAGGTCGATATGCCTGTGGATTAGGTGTGAATGTTACTCCCAGATACTGAAATATTTTTACTTGTGATAAGTTGTTTGATCTGTTTTTATAAGTGTATTTAAATGGTTCGTTTTTAGTCGTAAGTGTCATGACAACAATATTCTTGAAATTAAATTTGCCATTTCTCACTAGAATCGCAAAACACTGAAAACGCTTCATTTAGTTTCTCTAGCTGCCGTAAATAAATCTTATTGCTTTTTTCGAAGAGACTCATGTTTTTTTACATCACTCACATGATAGGGTGACCAAACAGGGTATGTATGCTCTAGAATTGATCTTATTAGGCATTTTTATATGCGGTAAGCTTGTGCTTTGGAGCAAATTAGGTCGATATGCCTGTGCATTAGGTGTGAATGTTACTCCCAAAGACTGAAATCTCTTTAATTGTGATAAGTTGTTTGAGCTGTTTTTATAAGTGTATTTAAATGGTTTTTTTGGTCGTAAGTGTCATGACAACGATTTTCATGAAATTAAATTTGCCATTTCTCACTTGAATAGCAGAACACTGAAAACGCTTCATTTAGTTTCTCTTCCTGCGTAAATAAATCTTATTGCTTTTCTTTGAAGAGACTCAGGTTTTTTTTACATCACGCACATGATAGGGTGACCAAACAGTGCATGTATGCTCAAGAATTGGTCTTATTAGGCATATTTATATGCGGTAAGCTTGTGCTTTGGAGCAAATTAGGTCGATATGCCTGTGCATTAGGTGTGAATGTGAAGACTGAAATCTCTTTACTTGTGATAAGTTGTTTGATCTGTTTTTATAAGTGTATTTAAATGGTTCTTTTTGGTCGTAAGTGTCATGACAACGATATTCTTGAAATTAAATTTGCCATTTATCACTTCGATCGCAAAACACTGAAAACGCTTCATTTAGTTTCTCTTGCTGCCGTAAATAAATCTTATTGCTTTTCTTTGAAGGGACACAGGTTTTTTTTACATCACGCACATGAAAGGGTGACCAAACAGCGCATGCATGCTCAAGAATTGATCTTATTAGGCATTTTTATATGCGGTGTCATGACAACGATTTTCTTGAAAAAATTTGCCATTTATCACTTCAATCGCAGAACACTGAAAACGCTTCATTTAGTTTCTCTTGCTGCCGTAAATAAATCTTATTGCTTTTCTTTGAAGAGACTCAGGTTTTTTTACATCACGCACATGATAGGGTGACCAAACAGCGCATGTATGATCAAGAATTGGTCTTATTAGGCATTTTTATATGCAGTAAGCTTGTGCTTTTGAGCAAATTAGGTCGATATGCCTGTGGATTAGGTGTGAATGTTATTCCCAGATACTGAAATCTCTTTACTTGTGATAAGTTGTTTGATCTGTTTTTATAAGTGTATTTAAATGGTTCGTTTTTGGTCGTAAGTGTCATGACAACAATTTTCTTGAAATTAAATTTGCCATTTCTCACTTGAATCGCAGAACACTGAAAACGCTTCATTTAGTTTCTCTTGCTGCCGTAAATAAATCTTATTGCTTTTTTTGAAGAGACTCAGGTTTTTTTTACATCACTCACATCATAGGGTGACCAAACAGGGTATGTATGCTCTAGAATTGATCTTATTAGGCATTTTTATATGCGGTAAGCTTGTGGTTTGGAGCAAATTAGGCCGATATGCCTGTGCATTAGGTGTGAATGTTACTCCCAAAGACTGAAATCTCTTTAATTGTGATAAGTTGTTTGAGCTTTCTTTATAAGTGTATTTAAATGGTTTTTTTGGTCGTAAGTGTCATGACAACGATTTTCTTGAAATTAAATTTGCCATTTCTCACTTGAATAGCAGAACACTGAAAACTCTTCATTTAGTTTCTCTTCCTGCCGTAAATAAATCTTATTGCTTTTCTTTGAAGAGACACAGGTTTTTTTACATCACGCACATGAAAGGGTGACCAAACAGCGCATGCATGCTCAAGAATTGATCTTATTAGGCATTTTTATATGCGGTAAGCTTGTGCTTTGGAGCAAATTAGGTCATATGCCTGTGCATTAGATATGAATGTTACTCCCAGATACTGAAATCTCTTTACTTGTGATAAGTTGTTTGATCTGTTTTTATAAGTGTATTTAAATGGTTCTTTTTTGGTCGTAAGTGTCATGACAACGATTTTCTTGAAATTAAATTTGCCATTTATCACTTCAATCGCAGAACACTGAAAACGCTTCATTTAGTTTCTCTTGCTGCCGTAAATAAATCTTATTGCTTTTTTTGAAGAGACTCAGGTTTTTATTACATCACTCACATGATAGGGTGACCAAACAGGGCATGTATGCTCTAGAATTGATCTTATTAGGCATTTTATATGCGGTAAGCTTGTGCTTTGGAGCAAATTAGGTCGATATGCCTGTGCATTAGGTGTGAATGTTACTCCCAAAGACTGAATTCTCTTTACTTGTGATAAGTTGTTTGAGCTGTTTTTATAAGTGTATTTAAATGGTTTTTTTTGGTCGTAAGTGTCATGACAACGATTTTCTTGAAATTAAATTTGCCATTTCTCACTTGAATCGCAGAACACTGAAAACGCTTCATTTAGTTTCTGTTCCCGCCGTATATAAATCTTATTGCTTTTCTTTGAAGAGACTCAGGTTTTTTTTTACATCACGCACATGATAGGGTGACCAAACAGTGCATGTATGCTCAAGAATTTGTCTTATTAGGCATATTTATATGCGGTAAGCTTGTGCTTTGGAGCAAATTAGGTCGATATGCCTGTGCATTAGGTGTGAATGTGAAGACTGAAATCTCTTTACTTGTGATAAGTTGTTTGATCTGTTTTTATAAGTGTAGTTAAATGGTTTTTTTTGGTCGTAAGTGTCATGACAACGATTTTCTTGAAATTAAATTTGCCATTTCTCACTTCAATCGCAGAACACTGAAAACGCTTCATTTAGTTTCTCTTGCTGCTGTAAATAAATCTTATTGCTTTTCTTTGAAGAGACTCAGGTTTTTTTACATCACGCACATTATAGGGTGACCAAACAGCGCATGTATGCTCAAGAATTGGTCTTATTAGGCATTTTTATATGCGGTAAGCTGGTGCTTTGGAGCAAATTAGGTCGATATGCCTGTGCATTAGGTGTGAATGTGAAGACTGAAATCTCTTTACTTGTGATAAGTTGTTTGATGTGTTTTTATAAGTGTATATAAATTGTTGTTTTTTGGTCGTGTCATTTTTTATTTATTTATTTATTTATTCAAGTACCTACATATCGCCCTGGTGGGCATTACAGTAGGGGGGACGAGGCAGAAAACTGGAACACTTGTCAGCGCCAAAGTTCTAAAGTGTAAACAGTACAGGCATCAAATACATTGTCCTGATGGGCATTGCAGAATTGAGGAACGATAGAAACCCATTTCAAAGCATCAGAGTGATAACAAATACAAGAAACAAACGCGGACAATCAATAATTGCTCCAAAGTAATAAATAAACACACGCAACATACACGGGTAATCAATGAGTAGACACAAAGGGGAAAGATGAAGAAAGTTACGCGTAATGACTAAGTGCATCGACAAACTTTGCACGATCAGCAGTTTCAACAATGTCAGGACGCAGCTGGTTCCATTTACTGATAGTGCACGGAAAAAACGACTTCTTATAAACAGATGTGCGGGCAAAAATTTCTTTAATCTTTAGGCTGTGATCTCGCCGCTCAGATACATAACCCGGTGTCTGTAAATATCTACTTTTAGCTAACGGTGTTTCGTTGTACAGAACGTCCCGCAAGAATAAAAGGCGAAATCGTTCACGGCGCAGGGAAAGGTCCTCCCAGTTAATCTGACGTTTTATACCGGAGATGCTGCTGGGAAATTGGTAACAACTAGTTACAAAGCGAGCGGCACGATTCTGAATGGCTTCTATACTGTTAATAAGATGCTGTGTGGGAGGGTCCCACACAATACAGGCATATTCAAGAATAGGGCGGACATTGGTAACGTAAAGTGTTTCCCTAACGTTTTGTGGAGCTTGTTTGAAGTTTCTTTTAATAAAGTCCAGAACGCGACCTGCCTTCTGGGTTATACATTGAACGTGATGATTCCATGTTAAGTCTGAAGAAAATGTGACACCTAGGTATTTAGCTTCGTTAACTGACGCGAGGGGCTGACCATCGATGTAATAATTTGACTGCATGAAATTACGCTTTCTGGTGAAACGGATATAAGAGCACTTGGAAACGTTTAGAGACATAAGCCAGTTTTGACACCAATGGGATATTCTATGGAGGTCGGACTGTAAAGCTAATCGATCTGAATCATGTTTAATTTCCCTGTATAAAACACAATCATCAGCGTAGAGCCTGATTTTTGAAGTTATTCCAGTACCAATGTCATTAACGTAAATTAAAAAAGAAGAGGCCCTAATACAGAGCCCTGTGGTACCCCGGATGTCACAGAAGCGGTAGCAGATTCAGCTCCATTTACGATTACTTTCTGCGAACGGCCAGTTAGGTAATTTTGCAGCCAGAAAAGAATATGCTGAGGTAAACCGAGAGCAGATAGTTTGCAAAAGAGAAGAGCGTGACAAACTTTGTCGAATGCTTTCTGAAAATCAAGGAGAATGCAGTCAGTTTGGAAACCATTATCGAATGAGCTAAATATGTCTTCAGAAAATTCAATTAGTTGGGTAACACACGACCTCCCTGATCTAAACCCATGCTGATAATCTACAAAGAAATTGTTATTATCAAGATGGGAACAAATATTAGTCTAAATTATGTGTTCAAGTGTCTTACAGGAAACGCTAGTTAAGGAAATTGGTCTGTAATTTGAGACGCAGTCCCTCAGTCCTTTCTTATGAATTGGAACTACATTCCCTATTTTCCATTCATGGGGGAGTTCAGTTGTGGCCAGAGATTTTGCGAACACTATGGATAAATAATAAGATATAATGTCTGCACAAGATTTAAGAACAAAGTTCGGTATTCCATCAGGGCCAGGAGCAGAATTGTGTTTTAGCTTTCGCAGAAGATTAAAGATACCAGACCTACTAATCATAATGTCAGGCATGGTCTCAGTACCCGTAGTAACTGAAGTAAGCCCTGGTGCTAAGTCCGAGAAAACAGAGGTGAAATACTGATTAAAACAGGTTGCCTTATCTGCATCACTAGTAAGAATGTTACCTTCATCTTTTATCGGAGGTATTCCGACCTCGTCTTTGTTATTGGCTTTAACTAAATGCCACAGAGTTTTTGGATTACTTGCAATTTTCGGTCCTAGTGAAACAAAGAACTCTTTTTTTGCTATTTTGATTTTAGACTTGATTTCCGCACTCAACCGCTCAAGTCTCTGAAAAGCAGGAGAGTTAGTCTGGTCTCTATAGGTTCTAAACATGCGATTTCTTTTGTTAATAAGTGTCTTTATTTCTTTCGTGAACCATGGCTTAGACCTTCTGCGTTTTACCGAAAGTATTTGGTAAGGTATATAAGTATCAATTAAGCTCAGGACCTTATCTTTGAAGTCGGACCACAATTCATCTACATTTCGGCTACCGCTAATCTGAACAAAGCTGTCGAGTTCACATTGTAGGGCAACGATAATACTATTATAATCTCCTCTTTCGAAGTTGTAGACTTTGCGAGGCCGCGGCACAGGAATGATCGGTTTTGGACTTACAACGCGGGCTACTACAACGTCATGATCGCTTATTCCAGGCACAACCGAGAGAGAGTCGAGCAATGAAGGGGAGTTTGAAAACAAGAGATCAAGAATAGAACTTGTCCCTCTTTGTCGTCTGGTCGGAGTTGCCACAAATTGAAAAAGACCATGTGTTGAGATAAGATTATTAAAGGCGTAGGACAAAGACGAGTGGGAGGAGAGCACTGGTAATTTATTCTGCCACTGAACGTCAGGCATGTTAAAGTCCCCTCCGATCAGGAAATAATCAGTTGTAACTTTCAGCAAAACATTCGAAAGGGCATTGAGGGAATGGGAGTCGTTATTAGGCGGGCGATAAAAAGCGCCGATAGTAAGGTATTCATGATTTTCAAGCACCAATTTACACCACACCGATTCACATTTGATATCACCAGTAGTGACCGCAAAGCTTGCTATATTTTGCCTTACGAGCAAGAACACGCCTCCTCCGTGTGTGTTTCTATCTTTTCGGTAAGACACATATTCAGAAGGAAACACTTCAGCGCTGCAAATGGATTCATCTAACCATGATTCGCAGGCGATAACAACATCCGTGTTCGAAGAAGATATTAAAGCAGCTAGTTCATCACTTTTATTCTTTACACTTCGACAATTGATAAGCATGACACTGATGCCTGCCTGATGAGAGGAAAAACGGGGGTTAGATTTAATACGAGCATCACATGCAGGTTGACGCGGTCGAGATTGATTGCGTGCTACTTTTTTTGTAGAATCACAGTATCTGAGCTAGCATCGTAGACATAGCTTTTACCATCAATGACAAGTTTGTTGTGCCGCAATTTATAAGATAAGTCTTGGCCACTTGCAAAATCAAGCAGCTTTTTGCGGGCGAGACGAAGTGGGCGTGAAAGGTCTTCGCGAACATAAAAGTCAGTATCTTTGAGCTTGTGACACAAACCAAGAACAGCATCCTTGTCTTTAAATCTGGCAAAACGCACAATAATGGGGCGACTTTTGTCCTCTTGGAAAGAGCCAACCCTGTGAGCATGATCTATGTTAACTGGGTCGATTGAGATACCAAGTTTAGTAGCACAAAGGGAGACAACAGCCTCTTCGGATTGCTTCCACGTCACAGATACGTTATCTTTGAAACCAAAAAAGAGAAGATTGTTCTTTCGAAGTCTGTTTTCGGCATCATCAAGAGTAGCCTTCAAGGTCGCTATTTCGGTAGACGGGACTTGCGCAGTGTCGCCAGTTGAATTCACATTAACACATTGCTCCAGTACTTTGACTCTCTCCGAAAGGCCTTTGATTTCTTCATCAGTAGAACTTTGTCTATTGCGTATTTCCGCAAGGTCCGATAGAATCTGCACCTGGCCCGACTCAATTCTACTTATGGCTTGTAGAACCATTGACAGATCTAGAGTATCTGTCTGCGTACAGGAATCACATGCAACTGAGGGGCCAGGATTTAACTCGACATCACCTGATAAGAAAATGAGCAATTTGGAAAGGTAAACATTGCACACAAGCAGCGCAGAGCACTCAGCGAAGCGCAATAACCATTTTTTAACATGAAAGAGCTCAATGGGGCACGACACTGCGAAAAAGCAAGGGTTTGACGTCTTAATGCAAAGAGAATTCTGACGGTAACTAACCTGTACGAAAAGCACAAGTGAGCGCATGGTGCGACGAGCAGTGTCGTGTCCCAATGGAAATGCCGGTGGTGGGCGTTTAAATACGTCTGCTGCAGTTCCAGGTTGGCAGACGTGAATTCCACTGTGTTCCAACCTTGGCATGAAGACCGGGCTTTTTCGTGGGGGCGGAGAGGCGTGCAATTCCAGGCTTGCATGCTCCAGCAGATAAGGCGATGAGGGGCAGTCGATGAAATCACCCGCACGTCGTGAACAGGTAGCGAAGATTACCTGTACGAAAAGCACAAGTGAGCGCATGGTGCGACGAGCGGCAATTTCCTCACTGGCGTCCCAGAACCCTCCTCGCAGCGCCGCCTCTCCTCCTCCGCTCTTTTCTCCCTTCTCCTCTTTTTTTCTTTCACGGCTGTTGCGCTCTTCGGTCTATTCCTCCGGCGAGTCTGCCTCCGCGCACCGCCGCCGCGAATCTGCGCGTCTTCTGAACCGCGGCCTGGTCAGCGCGCCTCTCAATGTGCTGACGCATGAACACGTAGGTGGTGGTGGAAACCTTTATTGCCAATGATGTAAATCGTAGGGGGCGCCTGGTTTGCCGCAAAAGTTTGCATGATTACGAGAATTGGTCTGGGTATCGGGCATGCAGCAGTATTGGGTATTGAGCAGTCCGGGTTTGTAGTTGTCGCCATGAAATGTGCAGCCTGCGCTATGGTGAGGGACGGAGCGGGGGGTGCGTATTCCCTTCTTTTGTCTCGGTAATACGAGAGAATATCACGGAAGGAGACCAGGTAGTGCGCGGGCCGCGGGCGAACGGACCGTCGTGTGAATCGCCCTTTAACGTCATTTTAAGTACGTGCGCAGTCGCCTTCTTTGCGCGAGGAACGTGCCGGCCACACATATGGCTAGAAGGGCAACGCGAAAATCGCGAGCCGGCCGCCCTAGAAGCTCGCCAGGAGCAGAACAGCTGTGAAAGACAATACGAGCAGAATCGCTTTATTAAGGCGAAAGCCTTTAATGCCTCATACTGTCGTGAGCAGGGAATGCACTACCTGGTCTCCTTCCGTGATATTCTCTCGTATTACCGAGACAAAAGAAGGGAATACGCACCCCTCGCTCCGTCCCTCACCATAGCGCAGGCTGCACATTGGCGACAACTACAAACCCGGACTGCTCAATACCCAATACTGCTGCATGCCCGATACCCAGACCAATGCTCGTAATCATGAAAACTTTTGCGGCAAACCAGGCGCCCCCTACGATTTACATCATTGGCAATAAACGTTTCCACCACCACCTACGTGTTCATGCGTCAGCACATTGAGAGGCGCGCTGACCAGGTCCAGAAGACGCGCAGATTCGCGGCGGCGGTGCGCGGAGGCAGACTCGCCGGAGGAATAGACCGAAGAGCGCAACAGCCGTGAAAGAAAAAAAGAGAAGGGAGAAAAGAGCGGAGGAGGAGAGGCGGCGCTGCGAGGAGGGTTCTGGGACGCCAGTGAGGAAATTGCCCGACGAGCAGTGTCGTGTCCCCTCGATGACAACGATTTTTTTTAAATTAAATTTGCCATTTCTCACTTCGATCGCAAAACACTGAAAACGCTTCATTTAGTTTCTGTTCCTGCCGTAAATAAATCTTATTGCTTTTCTTTGAAGAGACTCAGGTTTTTTTACATCACGCACATGATAAGGTGACCAAACAGCGCATGTATGATCAAGAATTGGTCTTATTAGGCATTTTTATATGCGGTAAGCTTGTGCTTTTGAGCAAATTAGGTCGATATGCCTGTGGATTAGGTGTGAATGTTATTCCCGAATACTGAAATCTCTTTACTTGTGATAAGTTGTTTGATCTGTTTTTATAAGTGTATTTAAATGGTTCGTTTTTGGTCGTAAGTGTCATGACAACGATTTTCTTGAAATTAAATTTGCCATTTCTCACTTGAATCGCAGAACACTGAAAACGCTTCATTTAGTTTCTCTTGCTGCCGTAAATAAATCTTATTGCTTTTTTTGAAGAGACTCAGGTTTTTTTTACATCACTCACATGATAGGGTGACCAAACAGGGTATGTATGCTCTAGAATTGATCTTATTAGGCATTTTTATATGCAGTAAGCTTGTGCTTTGGAGCAAATTAGGTCGATATGCCTGTGCATTAGATGGGAATGTTACTCCCAAATACTGAAATCTCTTTTGAAACTTGGGAAAAACCCACCTAGACGCAAATGATTTCACGACACAAAAAGAGACGAGGAGACAACAGACAGGCGCCATTACTTCCAACTATTTATTTCTCGAAAAAACACATACATTTATAGTCTCAGGCAACGCCCACATCTACACACCACGTGCCTTATCGCAGCCCTGACTTATCGCCTAGCACGTACATTATTGCTCAGAAAATCGTACTCCGCCGCATACAACCTAACTGATATGTCACTCACGCACAAGGCTGCGTTTTTCTTTATGTGAAAGGCTTAAAATAAAAGCCTCGCCTGCTTGAATTTGCTCTTGCCCAGAATCCTCGCCTTTTTCAGTCGAGGTGCACACTTGCACGTGTTAACGTGGCGCCTGTCCGTTGTCTCCTCGTCTCTTTTTGTGTCGTGAAATCATTTGCGCCTAGGTGGGTTTTTTCCCAAGTTTCAAGATGAATAACCAACTAGCCCGTCAACATGCCTTACTGAAATCTCTTTACTTGTGATAAGTTGCTTGATCTGTTTTTATAGTGTATTTAAATGGTTCTTTTTTGGTCGTACGTGTCATGACAACAGTTTTCTTGAAATTAAATTTACCATTTCTCACTTCAATCGCAGAACACTGAAAACGCTTCATTTAGTTTCTCTTGCTGCCGTAAATAAATCTTATTGCTTTTCTTTGAAGAGACTCAGGTTTTTTTACATCACGCACATGATAGGGTGACCAAACAGCGCATGTATGCTCAAGAATTGGTCTTATTAGGCATTTTTATATGCGGTAAGGTTGTGCTTTGGAGCAAATTAGGTCGATATGCCTGTGGATTAGGTGTGGATGTTACACCCAATACTGAAATCTCTTTACTTGTGATAAGTTGTTTGATCTGTTTTTATAAGTGTATTTAAATGGTTCTTTTTTGGTCGTAAGTGTCATCACAACGATTTTCTTGAAATTAAATTTGCCGTTTCTCACTTCAATCGCAGAACTCTGAAAACGCTTTATTTTACATTCTCTTGCTGCCGTAAATAAATCTTATTGCTTTTCTTTGAAGAGACTCAGGTTTTTTTACATCACTCACATGATAGGGTGACGAAACAGGGCATGTATGCTCAAGAATTGATCTTATTAGGCATTTTTATATGCGGTAAGCTTGTGCGTTGGAGCAAATTAGGTCGATATGCCTGTGGATTAGGTGTGAGTGTTACTCCCAGATACTGAAATCTCTCTACTTGTGATAGGTTGTTTGATCTGTTTTTATAAGTGTATTTAAATGGTTCTTTTTTGGTCGTAAGTTTCATGACAACGATTTTCTTGAAATTAAATTTGCCATTTCTCACTTGAATCGCAGAACACTGAAAACGCTTCATTTAGTTGCTCTTGCTGCCGTAAATAAATCTTATTGCTTTTTTTGAAGAGACTCAGGTTTTTTTTTACATCACTCACATGATAGGGTGACGAAACAGGGCATGTATGCTCAAAAATTGATCTTATTAGGCATTTTTATATGCGGTTAGCTTGTGCTTTGGAGCAAATTAGGTCGATATGCCTGTGGATTAGGTGTGAATGTTACTCCCAGATACTGAAATATTTTTACTTGTGATAAGTTGTTTGATCTGTTTTTATAAGTGTATTTAAATGGTTCGTTTTTAGTCGTAAGTGTCATGACAACAATATTCTTGAAATTAAATTTGCCATTTCTCACTAGAATCGCAAAACACTGAAAACGCTTCATTTAGTTTCTCTAGCTGCCGTAAATAAATCTTATTGCTTTTTTCGAAGAGACTCATGTTTTTTTACATCACTCACATGATAGGGTGACCAAACAGGGTATGTATGCTCTAGAATTGATCTTATTAGGCATTTTTATATGCGGTAAGCTTGTGCTTTGGAGCAAATTAGGTCGATATGCCTGTGCATTAGGTGTGAATGTTACTCCCAAAGACTGAAATCTCTTTAATTGTGATAAGTTGTTTGAGCTGTTTTTATAAGTGTATTTAAATGGTTTTTTTGGTCGTAAGTGTCATGACAACGATTTTCATGAAATTAAATTTGCCATTTCTCACTTGAATAGCAGAACACTGAAAACGCTTCATTTAGTTTCTCTTCCTGCGTAAATAAATCTTATTGCTTTTCTTTGAAGAGACTCAGGTTTTTTTTACATCACGCACATGATAGGGTGACCAAACAGTGCATGTATGCTCAAGAATTGGTCTTATTAGGCATATTTATATGCGGTAAGCTTGTGCTTTGGAGCAAATTAGGTCGATATGCCTGTGCATTAGGTGTGAATGTGAAGACTGAAATCTCTTTACTTGTGATAAGTTGTTTGATCTGTTTTTATAAGTGTATTTAAATGGTTCTTTTTTGGTCGTAAGTGTCATGACAACGATATTCTTGAAATTAAATTTGCCATTTATCACTTCGATCGCAAAACACTGAAAACGCTTCATTTAGTTTCTCTTGCTGCCGTAAATAAATCTTATTGCTTTTCTTTGAAGAGACACAGGTTTTTTTTACATCACGCACATGAAAGGGTGACCAAACAGCGCATGCATGCTCAAGAATTGATCTTATTAGGCATTTTTATATGCGGTGTCATGACAACGATTTTCTTGAAATTAAATTTGCCATTTATCACTTCAATCGCAGAACACTGAAAACGCTTCATTTAGTTTCTCTTGCTGCCGTAAATAAATCTTATTGCTTTTCTTTGAAGAGACTCAGGTTTTTTTACATCACGCACATGATAGGGTGACCAAACAGCGCATGTATGATCAAGAATTGGTCTTATTAGGCATTTTTATATGCAGTAAGCTTGTGCTTTTGAGCAAATTAGGTCGATATGCCTGTGGATTAGGTGTGAATGTTATTCCCAGATACTGAAATCTCTTTACTTGTGATAAGTTGTTTGATCTGTTTTTATAAGTGTATTTAAATGGTTCGTTTTTGGTCGAAAGTGTCATGACAACAATTTTCTTGAAATTAAATTTGCCATTTCTCACTTGAATCGCAGAACACTGAAAACGCTTCATTTAGTTTCTCTTGCTGCCGTAAATAAATCTTATTGCTTTTTTTGAAGAGACTCAGGTTTTTTTTACATCACTCACATGATAGGGTGACCAAACAGGGTATGTATGCTCTAGAATTGATCTTATTAGGCATTTTTATATGCGGTAAGCTTGTGGTTTGGAGCAAATTAGGTCGATATGCCTGTGCATTAGGTGTGAATGTTACTCCCAAAGACTGAAATCTCTTTAATTGTGATAAGTTGTTTGAGCTTTTTTTATAAGTGTATTTAAATGGTTTTTTTGGTCGTAAGTGTCATGACAACGATTTTCTTGAAATTAAATTTGCCATTTCTCACTTGAATAGCAGAACACTGAAAACTCTTCATTTAGTTTCTCTTCCTGCCGTAAATAAATCTTATTGCTTTTCTTTGAAGAGACACAGGTTTTTTTACATCACGCACATGAAAGGGTGACCAAACAGCGCATGCATGCTCAAGAATTGATCTTATTAGGCATTTTTATATGCGGTAAGCTTGTGCTTTGGAGCAAATTAGGTCGATATGCCTGTGCATTAGGTGTGAATGTGAAGACTGAAATCTCTTTACTTGTGATAAGTTGTTTGATCTGTTTTTATAAGTGTATTTAAATGGTTCTTTTTTGGTCGTAAGTGTCATGACAACGATATTCTTGAAATTAAATTTGCCATTTATCACTTCGATCGCAAAACACTGAAAACGCTTCATTTAGTTTCTCTTGCTGCCGTAAATAAATCTTATTGCTTTTCTTTGAAGAGACACAGGTTTTTTTTACATCACGCACATGAAAGGGTGACCAAACAGCGCATGCATGCTCAAGAATTGATCTTATTAGGCATTTTTATATGCGGTGTCATGACAACGATTTTCTTGAAATTAAATTTGCCATTTATCACTTCAATCGCAGAACACTGAAAACGCTTCATTTAGTTTCTCTTGCTGCCGTAAATAAATCTTATTGCTTTTCTTTGAAGAGACTCAGGTTTTTTTACATCACGCACATGATAGGGTGACCAAACAGCGCATGTATGATCAAGAATTGGTCTTATTAGGCATTTTTATATGCAGTAAGCTTGTGCTTTTGAGCAAATTAGGTCGATATGCCTGTGGATTAGGTGTGAATGTTATTCCCAGATACTGAAATCTCTTTACTTGTGATAAGTTGTTTGATCTGTTTTTATAAGTGTATTTAAATGGTTCGTTTTTGGTCGTAAGTGTCATGACAACAATTTTCTTGAAATTAAATTTGCCATTTCTCACTTGAATCGCAGAACACTGAAAACGCTTCATTTAGTTTCTCTTGCTGCCGTAAATAAATCTTATTGCTTTTTTTGAAGAGACTCAGGTTTTTTTTACATCACTCACATGATAGGGTGACCAAACAGGGTATGTATGCTCTAGAATTGATCTTATTAGGCATTTTTATATGCGGTAAGCTTGTGGTTTGGAGCAAATTAGGTCGATATGCCTGTGCATTAGGTGTGAATGTTACTCCCAAAGACTGAAATCTCTTTAATTGTGATAAGTTGTTTGAGCTTTTTTTATAAGTGTATTTAAATGGTTTTTTTGGTCGTAAGTGTCATGACAACGATTTTCTTGAAATTAAATTTGCCATTTCTCACTTGAATAGCAGAACACTGAAAACTCTTCATTTAGTTTCTCTTCCTGCCGTAAATAAATCTTATTGCTTTTCTTTGAAGAGACACAGGTTTTTTTACATCACGCACATGAAAGGGTGACCAAACAGTGCATGTATGCTCAAGAATTGGTCTTATTAGGCATATTTATATGCGGTAAGCTTGTGCTTTGGAGCAAATTAGGTCGATATGCCTGTGCATTAGGTGTGAATGTGAAGACTGAAATCTCATTACTTGTGATAAGTTGTTTGAGCTGTTTTTATAAGTGTATTTAAATGTTTTTTTTGGTTGTAAGTGTCATGACAACGATTTTCTTGAAATTAAATTTGCCATTTCTCACTTGAATCGCAGAACACTGAAAACGCTTCATTTAGTTTCTCTTGCTGCCGTAAATAAATCTTATTGCTTTTTTGAAGAGACTCAGGTTTTTTTTACATCACTCACATGATAGGGTGACCAAACAGGGTATGTATGCTCTAGAATTGATCTTATTAGGCATTTTTATATGCGGTAAGCTTGTGCTTTGGAGCAAATTAGGTCGATATGCCTGTGCATTAGGTGTGAATGTTACTCCCAAAGACTGAAATCTCTTTACTTGTGATAAGTTGTTTGAGCTGTTTTTATAAGTGTATTTAAATGGTTTTTTTGGTCGTAAGTGTCATGACAACAATTTTCTTGAAATTAAATTTGCCATTTCTCACTTGAATCGCAGAACACTGAAAACGCTTCATTTAGTTTCTCTTCCTGCCGTAAATAAATCTTATTGCTTTTCTTTGAAGAGACTCAGGTTTTTTTTACATCACGCACATGATAGGGTGACCAAACAGTGCATGTATGCTCAAGAATTGGTCTTATTAGGCATATTTATATGCGGTAAGCTTGTGCTTTGGAGCAAATTAGGTCGATATGCCTGTGCATTAGGTGTGAATGTGAAGACTGAAATCTCATTACTTGTGATAAGTTGTTTGATCTGTTTTTATAAGTATTTAAATGGTTCTTTTTTGGTCGTAAGTGTCATGACAACGATATTCTTGAAATTAAATTTGCCATTTATCACTTCAATCGCAGAACACTGAAAACGCTTCATTTAGTTTCTCTTGCTGCCGTAAATAAATCTTATTGCTTTTCTTTGAAGAGACACAGGTTTTTTTCCATCACGCACATGAAAGGGTGACCAAACAGCGCATGCATGCTCAAGAATTGATCTTATTAGGCATTTTTATATGCGGTAAGCTTGTGCTTTGGAGCAAATTAGGTCATATGCCTGTGCATTAGATGTGAATGTTACTCCCAGATACAGAAATCTCTTTACTTGTGATAAGTTGTTTGATCTGTTTTTATAAGTGTATTTAAATGGTTCGTTTTTAGTCGTAAGTGTCATGACAACAATATTCTTGAAATTAAATTTGCCATTTCTCACTAGAATCGCAAAACACTGAAAACGCTTCATTTAGTTTCTCTAGCTGCCGTAAATAAATCTTATTGCTTTTTTCGAAGAGACTCATGTTTTTTTACATCACTCACATGATAGGGTGACCAAACAGGGTATGTATGCTCTAGAATTGATCTTATTAGGCATTTTTATATGCGGTAAGCTTGTGCTTTGGAGCAAATTAGGTCGATATGCCTGTGCATTAGGTGTGAATGTTACTCCCAAAGACTGAAATCTCTTTAATTGTGATAAGTTGTTTGAGCTGTTTTTATAAGTGTATTTAAATGGTTTTTTTGGTCGTAAGTGTCATGACAACGATTTTCATGAAATTAAATTTGCCATTTCTCACTTGAATAGCAGAACACTGAAAACGCTTCATTTAGTTTCTCTTCCTGCGTAAATAAATCTTATTGCTTTTCTTTGAAGAGACTCAGGTTTTTTTTACATCACGCACATGATAGGGTGACCAAACAGTGCATGTATGCTCAAGAATTGGTCTTATTAGGCATATTTATATGCGGTAAGCTTGTGCTTTGGAGCAAATTAGGTCGATATGCCTGTGCATTAGGTGTGAATGTGAAGACTGAAATCTCTTTACTTGTGATAAGTTGTTTGATCTGTTTTTATAAGTGTATTTAAATGGTTCTTTTTTGGTCGTAAGTGTCATGACAACGATATTCTTGAAATTAAATTTGCCATTTATCACTTCGATCGCAAAACACTGAAAACGCTTCATTTAGTTTCTCTTGCTGCCGTAAATAAATCTTATTGCTTTTCTTTGAAGAGACACAGGTTTTTTTTACATCACGCACATGAAAGGGTGACCAAACAGCGCATGCATGCTCAAGAATTGATCTTATTAGGCATTTTTATATGCGGTGTCATGACAACGATTTTCTTGAAATTAAATTTGCCATTTATCACTTCAATCGCAGAACACTGAAAACGCTTCATTTAGTTTCTCTTGCTGCCGTAAATAAATCTTATTGCTTTTCTTTGAAGAGACTCAGGTTTTTTTACATCACGCACATGATAGGGTGACCAAACAGCGCATGTATGATCAAGAATTGGTCTTATTAGGCATTTTTATATGCAGTAAGCTTGTGCTTTTGAGCAAATTAGGTCGATATGCCTGTGGATTAGGTGTGAATGTTATTCCCAGATACTGAAATCTCTTTACTTGTGATAAGTTGTTTGATCTGTTTTTATAAGTGTATTTAAATGGTTCGTTTTTGGTCGAAAGTGTCATGACAACAATTTTCTTGAAATTAAATTTGCCATTTCTCACTTGAATCGCAGAACACTGAAAACGCTTCATTTAGTTTCTCTTGCTGCCGTAAATAAATCTTATTGCTTTTTTTGAAGAGACTCAGGTTTTTTTTACATCACTCACATGATAGGGTGACCAAACAGGGTATGTATGCTCTAGAATTGATCTTATTAGGCATTTTTATATGCGGTAAGCTTGTGGTTTGGAGCAAATTAGGTCGATATGCCTGTGCATTAGGTGTGAATGTTACTCCCAAAGACTGAAATCTCTTTAATTGTGATAAGTTGTTTGAGCTTTTTTTATAAGTGTATTTAAATGGTTTTTTTGGTCGTAAGTGTCATGACAACGATTTTCTTGAAATTAAATTTGCCATTTCTCACTTGAATAGCAGAACACTGAAAACTCTTCATTTAGTTTCTCTTCCTGCCGTAAATAAATCTTATTGCTTTTCTTTGAAGAGACACAGGTTTTTTTACATCACGCACATGAAAGGGTGACCAAACAGCGCATGCATGCTCAAGAATTGATCTTATTAGGCATTTTTATATGCGGTAAGCTTGTGCTTTGGAGCAAATTAGGTCGATATGCCTGTGCATTAGGTGTGAATGTGAAGACTGAAATCTCTTTACTTGTGATAAGTTGTTTGATCTGTTTTTATAAGTGTATTTAAATGGTTCTTTTTTGGTCGTAAGTGTCATGACAACGATATTCTTGAAATTAAATTTGCCATTTATCACTTCGATCGCAAAACACTGAAAACGCTTCATTTAGTTTCTCTTGCTGCCGTAAATAAATCTTATTGCTTTTCTTTGAAGAGACACAGGTTTTTTTTACATCACGCACATGAAAGGGTGACCAAACAGCGCATGCATGCTCAAGAATTGATCTTATTAGGCATTTTTATATGCGGTGTCATGACAACGATTTTCTTGAAATTAAATTTGCCATTTATCACTTCAATCGCAGAACACTGAAAACGCTTCATTTAGTTTCTCTTGCTGCCGTAAATAAATCTTATTGCTTTTCTTTGAAGAGACTCAGGTTTTTTTACATCACGCACATGATAGGGTGACCAAACAGCGCATGTATGATCAAGAATTGGTCTTATTAGGCATTTTTATATGCAGTAAGCTTGTGCTTTTGAGCAAATTAGGTCGATATGCCTGTGGATTAGGTGTGAATGTTATTCCCAGATACTGAAATCTCTTTACTTGTGATAAGTTGTTTGATCTGTTTTTATAAGTGTATTTAAATGGTTCGTTTTTGGTCGTAAGTGTCATGACAACAATTTTCTTGAAATTAAATTTGCCATTTCTCACTTGAATCGCAGAACACTGAAAACGCTTCATTTAGTTTCTCTTGCTGCCGTAAATAAATCTTATTGCTTTTTTTGAAGAGACTCAGGTTTTTTTTACATCACTCACATGATAGGGTGACCAAACAGGGTATGTATGCTCTAGAATTGATCTTATTAGGCATTTTTATATGCGGTAAGCTTGTGGTTTGGAGCAAATTAGGTCGATATGCCTGTGCATTAGGTGTGAATGTTACTCCCAAAGACTGAAATCTCTTTAATTGTGATAAGTTGTTTGAGCTTTTTTTATAAGTGTATTTAAATGGTTTTTTTGGTCGTAAGTGTCATGACAACGATTTTCTTGAAATTAAATTTGCCATTTCTCACTTGAATAGCAGAACACTGAAAACTCTTCATTTAGTTTCTCTTCCTGCCGTAAATAAATCTTATTGCTTTTCTTTGAAGAGACACAGGTTTTTTTACATCACGCACATGAAAGGGTGACCAAACAGTGCATGTATGCTCAAGAATTGGTCTTATTAGGCATATTTATATGCGGTAAGCTTGTGCTTTGGAGCAAATTAGGTCGATATGCCTGTGCATTAGGTGTGAATGTGAAGACTGAAATCTCATTACTTGTGATAAGTTGTTTGAGCTGTTTTTATAAGTGTATTTAAATGTTTTTTTTGGTTGTAAGTGTCATGACAACGATTTTCTTGAAATTAAATTTGCCATTTCTCACTTGAATCGCAGAACACTGAAAACGCTTCATTTAGTTTCTCTTGCTGCCGTAAATAAATCTTATTGCTTTTTTGAAGAGACTCAGGTTTTTTTTACATCACTCACATGATAGGGTGACCAAACAGGGTATGTATGCTCTAGAATTGATCTTATTAGGCATTTTTATATGCGGTAAGCTTGTGCTTTGGAGCAAATTAGGTCGATATGCCTGTGCATTAGGTGTGAATGTTACTCCCAAAGACTGAAATCTCTTTACTTGTGATAAGTTGTTTGAGCTGTTTTTATAAGTGTATTTAAATGGTTTTTTTGGTCGTAAGTGTCATGACAACAATTTTCTTGAAATTAAATTTGCCATTTCTCACTTGAATCGCAGAACACTGAAAACGCTTCATTTAGTTTCTCTTCCTGCCGTAAATAAATCTTATTGCTTTTCTTTGAAGAGACTCAGGTTTTTTTTACATCACGCACATGATAGGGTGACCAAACAGTGCATGTATGCTCAAGAATTGGTCTTATTAGGCATATTTATATGCGGTAAGCTTGTGCTTTGGAGCAAATTAGGTCGATATGCCTGTGCATTAGGTGTGAATGTGAAGACTGAAATCTCATTACTTGTGATAAGTTGTTTGATCTGTTTTTATAAGTATTTAAATGGTTCTTTTTTGGTCGTAAGTGTCATGACAACGATATTCTTGAAATTAAATTTGCCATTTATCACTTCAATCGCAGAACACTGAAAACGCTTCATTTAGTTTCTCTTGCTGCCGTAAATAAATCTTATTGCTTTTCTTTGAAGAGACACAGGTTTTTTTCCATCACGCACATGAAAGGGTGACCAAACAGCGCATGCATGCTCAAGAATTGATCTTATTAGGCATTTTTATATGCGGTAAGCTTGTGCTTTGGAGCAAATTAGGTCATATGCCTGTGCATTAGATGTGAATGTTACTCCCAGATACAGAAATCTCTTTACTTGTGATAAGTTGTTTGATCTGTTTTTATAAGTGTATTTAAATGGTTCTTTTTTAGTCGTAAGTGTCATGACAACGATTTTCTTGAAATTAAATTTGCCATTTATCACTTCAATCGCAGAACACTGAAAACGCTTCATTTAGTTTCTCTTGCTGCCGTAAATAAATCTTATTGCTTTTCTTTGAAGAGACTCAGGTTTTTTTACATCACGCACATGATAGGGTGACCAAACAGCGCATGTATGATCAAGAATTGGTCTTATTAGGCATTTTTATATGCGGTAAGCTTGTGCTTTTGAGCAAATTTAGTCGATATGCCTGTGGATTAGGTGTTAATGTTATTCCCAGATACTGAAATCTCTTTACTTGTGATAAGTTGTTTGATCTGTTTTTATAAGTGTATTTAAATGGTTCGTTTTTGGTCGTAAGTGTCATGACAACGATTTTCTTGAAATTAAATTTGCCATTTCTCACTTGAATCGCAGAACACTGAAAACGCTTCATTTAGTTTCTCTTGCTGCCGTAAATAAATCTTATTGCTTTTTTTGAAGAGACTCAGGTTTTTTTTACATCACTCACATGATAGGGTGACCAAACAGGGTATGTATGCTCTAGAATTGATCTTATTAGGCATTTTTATATGCGGTTTGCTTGTGCTTTGGAGCAAATTAGGTCGATATGCCTGTGCATTAGGTGTGAATGTTACTCCCAAAGACTGAAATCTCTTTACTTGTGATAAGTTGTTTGAGCTGTTTTTATAAGTGTATTTAAATGGTTTTTTTGGTCGTAAGTGTCATGACAACGATTTTCTTGAAATTAAATTTGCCATTTCTCACTTGAATCGCAGAACACTGAAAACGCTTCATTTAGTTTCTCTTGCTGCCGTAAATAAATCTTATTGCTTTTTTTGAAGAGACTCAGGTTTTTTTACATCACTCACATGATAGGGTGACCAAACAGGGTATGTATGCTCTAGAATTGATCTTATTAGGCATTTTTATATGCGGTAAGCTTGTGCTTTGGAGCAAATTAGGTCGATATGCCTGTGCATTAGGTGTGAATGTTACTCCCAGATTCTGAAATCTCTTTACTTGTGATAAGTTGTTTGATCTGTTTTTATAAGTGTATTTAAATGGTTCTTTTTTGGTCGTAAGTGTCATGACAACGATTTTCTTGAAATTAAATTTGCCATTTATCACTTCAATCGCAGAACACTGAAAACGCTTCATTTAGTTTCTCTTGCTGCCGTAAATAAATCTTATTGCTTTTCTTTGAAGAGACTCAGGTTTTTTTACATCACGCATATGATAGGGTGACCAAACAGCGCATGTATGATCAAGAATTGGTCTTATTAGGCATTTTTATATGCGGTAAGCTTGTGCTTTTGAGCAAATTAGGTCGATATGCCTGTGGATTAGGTGTGAATGTTATTCCCGGATACTGAAATCTCTTTACTTGTGATAAGTTGTTTGATCTGTTTTTATAAGTGTATTTAAATGGTTCGTTTTTGGTCGTAAGTGTCATGACAACGATTTTCTTGAAATTAAATTTGCCATTTCTCACTTGAATCGCAGAACACTGAAAACGCTTCATTTAGTTTCTCTTGCTGCCGTAAATAAATCTTATTGCTTTTTTGAAGAGACTCAGGTTTTTTTTACATCACTCACATGATAGGGTGACCAAACAGGGTATGTATGCTCTAGAATTGATCTTATTAGGCATTTTTATATGCGGTAAGCTTGTGCTTTGGAGCAAATTAGGTCGATATGCCTGTGCATTAGGTGTGAATGTTACTCCCAAAGACTGAAATCTCTTTACTTGTGATAAGTTGTTTGAGCTGTTTTTATAAGTGTATTTAAATGGTTTTTTTGGTCGTGGGCACGGCGGAGGCGTTGGAACCATGCGGCTAACAAATCCGTTCCTGTTTTTTGTCCAGGCCGTGTTTTTCGTGAACGTGGAACCCGCATCACAGGGGGCGTACCACGACAGCACTGGAAATTGGACCGACCATCGTGTTTCCGGCGTGATTTCTTCATCGGAATGCATCGCGAAGACCAAACTGATAGGACTGCGCAACTGGACACCACTACTGCATGCGCATCGCACGCCACCATCGACTACGTCACCAGTCACAGCACATAAAAGAGAAGCTTCTGCCCGGTTCGCGACCAGTGGGCACGGCGGAGGCGTTGGAACCATGCGGCTAACAAATCCGTTCCTGTTTTTTGTCCAGGCCGTGTTTTTCGTGAACGTGGAACCCGCATCACAGGGGGCGTACCACGACAGCACTGGAAATTGGACCGACCATCGTGTTTCCGGCGTGATTTCCTCATCGGAATGCATCGCGAAGACCAAACTGATAGGACTGCGCAACTGGACACCACTACTGCATGCGCATCGCACGCCACCATCGACTACGTCACCAGTCACAGCACATAAAAGAGAAGCTTCTGCCCGGTTCGCGACCAGTGGGCACGGCGGAGGCGTTGGAACCATGCGGCTAACAAATCCGTTCCTGTTTTTTGTCCAGGTAAGAGACAAACAGCCTGTTTACTCTTACCGCAGTGACAATGTGTGCCTACTGCTTCTGCCGTGCCCACGGCCGTTAGTTACGCTCCTTACAGCAATGTATCATTGTTTTGTTGACGTGCTTGCTATGTGTGGTGACGTAGAACCAAACCCAGGTCCTTCGACGCAGGAAATGCTGCAAACAATAATGGAAGATCTTAAACAGCTGAAACAAAATACAAGCTCTACTAACACGAGACTGTCTGCTATCGAAAAGAAGCTAGACGATATTTCCTCAACGGTTACTGACTACACCTCTAAAGTAGAATCACTGGAAAAAACTGTCGACAGTCTACTTATGAAAGTAGACGACCTAGAGAATAGAAGCAGGCGGAACAACCTAATTGTGTTTGGCGTTAAGGAAACCGAGGACGAAACACCCCAAGACCTTGAGAACATGGTCTGCAAGGATGTTCTTCTGGACCGGTTGAAAATTTCGGATGTGGCTATTGAGCGTATCCACAGAATAGGGAAGCCAGCTGAGGACAAATGCAGACCAGTTATCTTTAAGCTAGTTGACGGGAGGGTCAAAGAGAGAATTCTCAAAAGCTGTAGAAATCTGAAAAACTCAGGCTATAGTATATCCGAGGACTTCTCCCCTCGCGTTCAGTCAATACGAAAGAAGCTCTGGGAAAGTGCGAAAGAGGAAAGGTTGAAAGAAGAGAAGGTCATGCTCAAGTTTGACAAAATTAAAATAAACGGCAAACTGTATCGATGGGACGACGCCCGCAATGAAAGAGTTCCCTGCGCTCCAAAGTGATGGTCTGTTTCCAAACTCGTGTCCGCACAAAGTAACACACAGAGCTCAGGAGCACTAAGAACACAGACATCCTTGAATTCCTTTTCCGTGCTTAACATTAATGCTAGAAGCATAGTAAATAAATTCGACGAACTTGAAAGCCTCCTCTTCACACACGATCCTGACGCTGCTGTTCTGACAGAAACATGGCTTCATGATGCAATTCCGAATGATGCAGTTATCACATCCGATCAATACGAAATCGTTCGTCGCGACCGCACTTCAAGAGGGGGCGGTGTCGCTATTCTGATAAAGAAAGGCATTGACTATACGCTGATACCGCATCACACCAACACTGAAATGGTTTGGGTTGTTCTCCGTCTTCTTCAGCTTAGTCTTTTAATAGGTGTTATTTATCGACCACCGAATGCTGATACTTCTGTACTGGACAACTTGCACGACTTTTTAAATGAACATACAAAGCGCTATAGCCATGTTATCGTATGCGGCGATTTTAACTTGCCAAACATCAACTGGGATTCTCTGTGCGATCAAACTTTGTGTGCTAACTCGGATGCTTTGCTCAGCATTGCTTTCAACTATAACTTAAACCAGGTTGTTCAGAAACCTACGCGCATTACAGAAAATACCAGTTCTCTTCTTGACCTAGTGTTTATATCGGACCCTGTTAGTCAATTGGGCTTTTCGACAGATGTCTTTCCCGGAATATCAGACCATGAAGCGGTGCTCTTTAAAAGCGAATTGCTGCGACCAGTAATTGTTCATCAGGCAGGAAAAGTGTTTCGCGACTTCAACAATGCTCAGGATGAAAGCGTTCTAGATCAGCTTGAAGTTACGTATGAATCCTTTGCCAAAAAATACACTGATGGGCGTACAAGTGTGAACGACTTGTGGTTAGAATTCAAAAGTACGGTTCATCAATGTATCAACAAGTACGTGCCGCTTAAACATAAGAAGCTGAAAATCGCGTGTCCCTGGATAACACGCGAGATCATACAGTTAAAACGTCGCGTGAAGCGCTTATCAAGGTCAAGCAATAAAGTTGGTGGTGCTTTGCCGGCTCTTCGGGCTGAACTGCGTTCAAAAATAAAATCTTCACGGTACCACTTTTTTAATGTCAAGATGCACAATTTTCTAAAAACTGACCCCCAAAAGTTCTGGAGGCATCTGTCACAGAAAAAAGACCCGGTTAACAAACTTCTCCTTAACAACACAGTTGTTACCGACTCCCTCCGTTTAGCGACTGCCTTCAATGAGCACTTTTCTTCTGTATTCCTGAGTAACAGCAACTCAGTCTCCGAATCTCGAACTAGCCATTTCAATCTGCCAGACCTAATTATTAACGAGGAGGGTATTGTTTCGGCTCTATTGGAGTTGAACACAAAAAAATCCTCTGGACCAGACGATATCCCTAACGCTTTTCTGTACAGATATGCTGAGTGGTGCGCTAAATACCTTTTCATTATTTTTACTGAAAGTCTCAGGACAGGAGAAATTCCAAACGACTGGAAAACAGCAAAGGTGGTACCCATTCACAAATCAGGAGACAAGCTTTGCGTGAAGAATTACAGGCCAATTTCTTTGTTATGTACGTCCAGTAAGGTATTAGAACATTTTATTTTCAAGCACATAAGTTCATTCCTAGAGGGAAGCGGTTTTTTTATTGAAAACCAGCATGGGTTTCGGCAAGGCTTGTCGACAGTGACGCAGCTTATTCATATTACCAATGAAATTATGATGTCGCTAGACAATAATGGACAGGTAGATTTAATTTTCATTGACTTCGAAAAAGCGTTTGACCGGGTATCGCATGGCAATCTTTTGTTAAAAATAAGGTGGTGGTTAAATAATCGGCAAGTAGTCCAATGGTTAGATTCCTACCTTACACAGCGGCATCAGTTTGTTCAGATATCTGAATCTAATTCCACAAAAGCGCCAGTACTTTCAGGAGTTCCCCAGGGCTCAGTCCTTGGGCCGCTTCTCTTCCTTATTTATTTGAACGACCTGTCCTTCAACTCACGCATACGCTGTCGGTTCTTCGCCGACGACTGTGTTATATACCATAGTATCACATCAGTCGAAGACCAGACACTCCTAACCGACTACTTAACAGCAGTTTCCAGCTGGTGTTGTACTTGGCAAATGGGTATAAACAGTTCAAAATGTGGAAAAATGACAGTAACACGAAAGAAGCAACCGCTCCAATGCACATACAAAATCAATGGCCTTCCGATCAACTCAGTGACTCAGGTGAAATATCTTGGGGTAACCATGACATCCAACCTGAACTGGAGCGTACACATCCAGTCCATTGTCTCAGCAGCGTCCAAAAAACTTCGGTTTTTAAAGCACCGCCTAAAGCATTGCACGAGCAAAACTAAACTGACAGCATACACATCACTTGTGCGTCCAGTGCTCGAATACGCCGACGCTGTATGGGATCCGCACACAAAAACGGATATAAAAATTCTTGAAGGCGTCCAGAGGAAAGCACTCCGGTTTATTTACCACGCTTATGGTCGGCAGGTCTCGGTATCTGATTTGCTCAACAGATCTGGGCTTCCCACGCTTGAATCCCGTCGAAAGCAGCACCGACTAAAAATGTTGTTCAATATCATACATAATAAAACAAAACTGAATTTTCAGAGTTACATGCAATACAACACAACACGCCCCACCCGTAACAAACACGAACGGACTATCTTGATGCCACGATGCCGAACAAAAGCATATTCTTGTTCCTTCTTTCCACGCACCATTTCCGAATGGAACCGACTGCCAAGCGATATCACCAACCTGGTATCTTCAGAATCTTTTTTGTCTGCTGTTTCGGCTCATGTATCGCAGTAGCGCGTCTAGTACACAGTGTATTTCGATTTCCTTGTTTTTATTCTGTTCACTTAGTCTGTCTGACGTCGGATGATTTGCCTGTACTTTTTTGCTTCCCATTGGTCTTATTGAATTTTGTTCTCGTACTGTAATCGCCCTTTGTTGCTGTTATTTGGTTGTTACTACTTTGTAATTTTTTCTTTTTTTTTCTTTGTGCACTCCTGCCTTGACCGCCAAAGGGCAGTCGGCAGTATTTATGAAATAAATAAATAAATAAATAAATAAATAAATAAGTATCATGACAACAATTTTCTTGAAATTAAATTTGCCATTTCTCACTTGAATCGCAGAACACTGAAAACGCTTCATTTAGTTTCTCTTCCTGCCGTAAATAAATCTTATTGCTTTTCTTTGAAGAGACTCAGGTTTTTTTTACATCACGCACATGATAGGGCGACCAAACAGTGCATGTATGCTCAAGAATTGGTCTTATTAGGCATATTTATATGCGGTAAGCTTGTGCTTTGGAGCAAATTAGGTCGATATGCCTGTGCATTAGGTGTGAATGTGAAGACTGAAATCTCATTACTTGTGATAAGTTGTTTGATCTGTTTTTATAAGTGTATTTAAATGGTTCTTTTTTGGTCGTAAGTGTCATGACAACGATATTCTTGAAATTAAATTTGCCATTTATCACTTCAATCGCAGAACACTGAAAACGCTTCATTTAGTTTCTCTTGCTGCCGTAAATAAATCTTATTGCTTTTCTTTGAAGAGACACAGGTTTTTTTACATCACGCACATGAAAGGGTGACCAAACAGCGCATGCATGCTCAAGAATTGATCTTATTAGGCATTTTTATATGCGGTAAGCTTGTGCTTTGGAGCAAATTAGGTCATATGCCTGTGCATTAGATGTGAATGTTACTCCCAGATACAGAAATCTCTTTACTTGTGATAAGTTGTTTGATCTGTTTTTATAAGTGTATTTAAATGGTTCTTTTTTAGTCGTAAGTGTCATGACAACGATTTTCTTGAAATTAAATTTGCCATTTATCACTTCAATCGCAGAACACTGAAAACGCTTCATTTAGTTTCTCTTGCTGCCGTAAATAAATCTTATTGCTTTTCTTTGAAGAGACTCAGGTTTTTTTACATCACGCACATGATAGGGTGACCAAACAGCGCATGTATGATCAAGAATTGGTCTTATTAGGCATTTTTATATGCGGTAAGCTTGTGCTTTTGAGCAAATTTAGTCGATATGCCTGTGGATTAGGTGTTAATGTTATTCCCAGATACTGAAATCTCTTTACTTGTGATAAGTTGTTTGATCTGTTTTTATAAGTGTATTTAAATGGTTCGTTTTTGGTCGTAAGTGTCATGACAACGATTTTCTTGAAATTAAATTTGCCATTTCTCACTTGAATCGCAGAACACTGAAAACGCTTCATTTAGTTTCTCTTGCTGCTGTAAATAAATCTTATTGCTTTTTTTGAAGAGACTCAGGTTTTTTTTACATCACTCACATGATAGGGTGACCAAACAGGGTATGTATGCTCTAGAATTGATCTTATTAGGCATTTTTATATGCGGTTTGCTTGTGCTTTGGAGCAAATTAGGTCGATATGCCTGTGCATTAGGTGTGAATGTTACTCCCAAAGACTGAAATCTCTTTACTTGTGATAAGTTGTTTGAGCTGTTTATATAAGTGTATTTAAATGGTTTTTTTGGTCGTAAGTGTCATGACAACGATTTTCTTGAAATTAAATTTGCCATTTCTCACTTGAATCGCAGAACACTGAAAACGCTTCATTTAGTTTCTCTTCCTGCCGTAAATAAATCTTATTGCTTTTCTTTGAAGAGACTCAGGTTTTTTTACATCACGCACATGATAGGGTGACCAAACAGTGCATGTATGCTCAAGAATTGGTCTTATTAGGCATATTTATATGCGGTAAGCTTGTGCTTTGGAGCAAATTAGGTCGATATGCCTGTGCATTAGGTGTGAATGTGAAGACTGAAATCTCTTTACTTGTGATAAGTTGTTTGATCTGTTTTTATAAGTGTATTTAAATGGTTCTTTTTTGGTCGTAAGTGTCATGACAACGATAATCTTGAAATTAAATTTGCCATTTATCACTTCAATCGCAGAACACTGAAAACGCTTCATTTAGTTTCTCTTGCTGCCGTAAATAAATCTTATTGCTTTTCTTTGAAGAGACTCAGGTTTTTTTACATCACGCACATGATAGGGTGACCAAACAGCGCATGTATGATCAAGAATTGGTCTTATTAGGCATTTTTATATGCGGTAAGCTTGTGCTTTTGAGCAAATTAGGTCGATATGCCTGTGGATTAGGTGTGAATGTTATTCCCAGATACTTAAATCTCTTTACTTGTGATAAGTTGTTTGATCTCTTTTTATAAGTGTATTTAAATGGTTCTTTTTTGGTCGTAAGTTTCATGACGATTTTCTTGAAATTAAATTTGCCATTTCTCACTTCAATCGCAGAACAGTGAAAACGCTTCATTTAGTTTCTTTTGCTGCTGTAAATAAATCTTATTGCTTTTCTTTGAAGAGACTCAGGTTTTTTTACATCACGCACATGATAGGGTGACCAAACAGCGCATGTATGCTCAAGAATTGGTCTTATTAGGCATTTTTATATGCGGTAAGCTGGTGCTTTGGAGCAAATTAGGTCGATATGCCTGTGCATTAGGTGTGAATGTGAAGACTGAAATCTCTTTACTTGTGATAAGTTGTTTGATGTGTTTTTATAAGTGTATTTAAACGGTTCTTTTTTGGTCGTAAGTGTCATGACAACGATTTTCTTGAAATTAAATTCGCCATTTATCACTTCAATCGCAGAACACTGAAAACGCTTCATTTAGTTTCTCTTGCTGCCGTAAATAAATCTTATTGCTTTTTTTGAAGAGACTCAGGTTTTTTTTACATCACTCACATGATAGGGTGACCAAACAGGGTATGTATGCTCTAGAATTGATCTTATTAGGCATTTTTATATGCGGTTTGCTTGTGCTTTGGAGCAAATTAGGTCGATATGCCTGTGCATTAGGTGTGAATGTTACTCCCAAAGACTGAAATCTCTTTACTTGTGATAAGCTGTTTGATCTGTTTTTATAAGTGTATTTAAACGGTTCTTTTTTGGTCGTAAGTGTCATGACAACGATATTCTTGAAATTAAATTCGCCATTTATCACTTCAATCGCAGAACACTGAAAACGCTTCATTTAGTTTCTCTTGCTGCCGTAAATAAATCTTATTGCTTTTCTTTGAAGAGACTCAGGTTTTTTTACATCATGCACATGATAGGGTGACCAAACAGCGCATGTATGATCAAGAATTGGTCTTATTAGGCATTTTTATATGCGGTAAGCTTGTGCTTTGGAGCAAATTAGGTCATATGCCTGTGCATTAGATGTGAATGTTACTCCCAGATACTGAAATCTCTTTACTTGAGATAAGTTGTTTGATCTGTTTTGATAAGTGTATTTAAATGGTTCTTTTTTGGTCGTAAGTGTCATGACAACGATTTTCTTGAAATTAAATTTGCCATTTATCACTTCAATCGCAGAACACTGAAAACGCTTCATTTAGTTTCTCTTGCTGCCGTAAATAAATCTTATTGCTTTTCTTTGAAGAGACTCAGGTTTTTTTACATCACGCACATGATAGGGTGACCAAACAGCGCATGTATGATCAAGAATTGGTCTTATTAGGCATTTTTATATGCGGTAAGCTTGTGCTTTTGAGCAAATTAAGTCGATATGCCTGTGGATTAGGTGTTAATGTTATTCCCAGATACTGAAATCTCTTTACTTGTGATAAGTTGTTTGATCTGTTTTTATAAGTGGATTTAAATGGTTCGTTTTTGGTCGTAAGTGTCATGACAACGATTTTCTTGAAATTAAATTTGCCATTTCTCACTTGAATCGCAGAACACTGAAAACGCTTCATTTAGTTTCTCTTGCTGCCGTAAATAAATCTTATTGTTTTTTTTGAAGAGACTCAGGTTTTTTTTACATCACTCACATGATAGGGTGACCAAACAGGGTATGTATGCTCTAGAATTGATCTTATTAGGCATTTTTGTATGCGGTTTGCTTGTGCTTTGGAGCAAATTAGGTCGATATGCCTGTGCATTAGGTGTGAATGTTACTCCCAAAGACTGAAATCTCTTTACTTGTGATAAGCTGTTTGAGCTGTTTTTATAAGTGTATTTAAATGGTTTTTTTGGTCGTAAGTGTCATGACAACGAATTTCGTGAAATTAAATTTGCCATTTCTCACTTGAATCGCAGAACACTGAAAACGCTTCATTTAGTTTCTCTTCCTGCCGTAAATAAATCTTATTGCTTTTCTTTGAAGAGACTCAGGTTTTTTTTACATCACGCACA
The DNA here is from genome assembly GCF_055824585.1 of Amblyomma mixtum. Classification (NCBI taxonomy): domain Eukaryota; kingdom Metazoa; phylum Arthropoda; class Arachnida; order Ixodida; family Ixodidae; genus Amblyomma; species Amblyomma mixtum. Next base: position 204,931,764 of record NC_143016.1, read on the forward strand.
TGATAGGGTGACCAAACAGTGCATGTATGCTCAAGAATTGGTCTTATTAGGCATATTTATATGCGGTAAGCTTGTGCTTTGGAGCAAATTAGGTCGATATGCCTGTGCATTAGGTGTGAATGTGAAGACTGAAATCTCTTTACTTGTGATAAGTTGTTTGATCTGTTTTTATAAGTGTATTTAAATGGTTCTTTTTTGGTCGTAAGTGTCATGACAACGGTTTTCTTGAAATTAATTTTGCCATTTCTCATTTCGATCGCAAAGCACTGAAAACGCTTCATTTAGTTTCTCTTGCTGCCGTAAATAAATCTTATTGCTTTTCTTTGAAGAGACACAGGTTTTTTAACATCACGCACATGAAAGGGTGACCAAACAGCGCATGCATGCTCAAGAATTGATCTTATTAGGCATTTTTATATGCGGTAAGCTTGTGCTTTGGAGCAAATTAGGTCGATATGCCTGTGGATTAGGTGTGAATGTTACTCCCGGATACTGAAATCTCTTTACTTGTGATAAGTTGTTTGATCTGTTTTTATAAGTGTATTTAAACGGTTCTTTTTTGGTCGTAAGTGTCATGACAACGATTTTCTTGAAATTAAATTCGCCATTTATCACTTCAATCGCAGAACACTGAAAACGCTTCATTTAGTTTCTCTTGCTGCCGTAAATAAATCTTATTGCTTTTTTTGAAGAGACTCAGGTTTTTTTTTACATCACTCACATGATAGGGTGACCAAACAGGGTATGTATGCTCTAGAATTGATCTTATTAGGCATTTTTATATGCGGTTTGCTTGTGCTTTGGAGCAAATTAGGTCGATATGCCTGTGCATTAGGTGTGAATGTTACTCCCAAAGACTGAAATCTCTTTACTTGTGATAAGTTGTTTGAGCTGTTTTTATAAGTGTATTTAAATGGTTTTTTTGGTCGTAAGTGTCATGACAACGATATTCTTGAAATTAAATTTGCCATTTATCACTTCAATCGCAGAACACTGAAAACGCTTCATTTACTTTCTCTTGCTGCCGTAAATAAATCTTATTGCTTTTCTTTGAAGAGACTCAGGTTTTTTTACATCACGCACATGATAGGGTGACCAAACAGTGCATGTATGCTCAAGAATTGGTCTTATTAGGCATATTTATATGCGGTAAGTTTGTGCTTTGGAGCAAATTAGGTCGATATGCCTGTGCATTAGGTGTGAATGTGAAGACTGAAATCTCTTTACTTGTGATAAGTTGTTTGATCTGTTTTTATAAGTGTATTTAAATGGTTCTTTTTTGGTCGTAAGTGTCATGACAACGATATTCTTGAAATTAAATTTGCCATTTATCACTTCAATCGCAGAACACTGAAAACGCTTCATTTACTTTCTCTTGCTGCCGTAAATAAATCTTATTGCTTTTCTTTGAAGAGACTCAGGTTTTTTTACATCACGCACATGATAGGGTGACCAAACAGCGCATGTATGATCAAGAATTGGTCTTATTAGGCATTTTTATATGCGGTAAGCTTGTGCTTTTGAGCAAATTAGGTCGATATGCCTGTGGATTAGGTGTGAATGTTATTCCCAGATACTTAAATCTCTTTACTTGTGATAAGTTGTTTGATCTCTTTTTATAAGTGTATTTAAATGGTTCTTTTTTGGTCGTAAGTTTCATGACGATTTTCTTGAAATTAAATTTGCCATTTCTCACTTCAATCGCAGAACAGTGAAAACGCTTCATTTAGTTTCTTTTGCTGCTGTAAATAAATCTTATTGCTTTTCTTTGAAGAGACTCAGGTTTTTTTACATCACGCACATGATAGGGTGACCAAACAGCGCATGTATGCTCAAGAATTGGTCTTATTAGGCATTTTTATATGCGGTAAGCTGGTGCTTTGGAGCAAATTAGGTCGATATGCCTGTGCATTAGGTGTGAATGTGGAGACTGAAATCTCTTTACTTGTGATAAGTTGTTTGATGTGTTTTTATAAGTGTATTTAAATGGTTCTTTTTTGGTCGTAAGTGTCATGACAACGGTTTTCTTGAAATTAAATTTGCCATTTCTCACTTCGATCGCAAAACACTGAAAACGCTTCATTTAGTTTCTCTTGCTGCCGTAAATAAATCTTATTGCTTTTCTTTGAAGAGACACAGGTTTTTTAACATCACGCACATGAAAGGGTGACCAAACAGCGCATGCATGCTCAAGAATTGATCTTATTAGGCATTTTTATATGCGGTAAGCTTGTGCTTTGGAGCAAATTAGGTCGATATGCCTGTGGATTAGGTGTGAATGTTACTCCCGGATACTGAAATCTCTTTACTTGTGATAAGTTGTTTGATCTGTTTTTATAAGTGTATTTAAACGGTTCTTTTTTGGTCGTAAGTGTCATGACAACGATATTCTTGAAATTAAATTCGCCATTTATCACTTCAATCGCAGAACACTGAAAACGCTTCATTTAGTTTCTCTTGCTGCCGTAAATAAATCTTATTGCTTTTCTTTGAAGAGACTCAGGTTTTTTTACATCACGCACATGATAGGGTGACCAAACAGCGCATGTATGATCAAGAATTGGTCTTATTAGGCATTTTTATATGCGGTAAGCTTGTGCTTTGGAGCAAATTAGGCCATATGCCTGTGCATTAGATGTGAATGTTACTCCCAGATACTGAAATCTCTTTACTTGTGATAAGTTGTTTGATCTGTTTTTATAAGTGTATTTAAATGGTTCTTTTTTGGTCGTAAGTGTCATGACAACGATTTTCTTGAAATTAAATTTGCCATTTATCACTTCAATCGCAGAACACTGAAAACGCTTCATTTAGTTTCTCTTGCTGCCGTAAATAAATCTTATTGCTTTTCTTTGAAGAGACTCAGGTTTTTTTACATCACGCACATGATAGGGTGACCAAACAGGGTATGTATGCTCTAGAATTGATCTTATTAGGCATTTTTATATGCGGTAAGCTTGTGCTTTGGAGCAAATTAGGTCGATATGCCTGTGGATTAGGTGTGAATGTTATTCCCAGATACTTAAATCTCTTTACTTGTGATAAGTTGTTTGATCTCTTTTTATAAGTGTATTTAAATGGTTCTTTTTTGGTCGTAAGTTTCATGGCGATTTTCTTGAAATTAAATTTGCCATTTCTCACTTCAATCGCAGAACAGTGAAAACGCTTCATTTAGTTTCTTTTGCTGCTGTAAATAAATCTTATTGCTTTTCTTTGAAGAGACTCAGGTTTTTTTACATCACGCACATGATAGGGTGACCAAACAGCGCATGTATGCTCAAGAATTGGTCTTATTAGGCATTTTTATATGCGGTAAGCTGGTGCTTTGGAGCAAATTAGGTCGATATGCCTGTGCATTAGGTGTGAATGTGAAGACTGAAATCTCTTTACTTGTGATAAGTTGTTTGATGTGTTTTTATAAGTGTATTTAAATGGTTCTTTTTTGGTCGTAAGTGTCATGACAACGATATTCTTGAAATTAAATTTGCCATTTATCACTTCAATCGCAGAACACTGAAAACGCTTCATTTAGTTTCTCTTGCTGCCGTAAATAAATCTTATTGCTTTTCTTTGAAGAGACTCAGGTTTTTTTACATCACGCACATGATAGGGTGACCAAACAGCGCATGTATGATCAAGAATTGGTCTTATTAGGCATTTTTATATGCGGTAAGCTTGTGCTTTTGAGCAAATTAGGTCGATATGCCTGTGGATTAGGTGTGAATGTTATTCCCAGATACTTAAATCTCTTTACTTGTGATAAGTTGTTTGATCTCTTTTTATAAGTGTATTTAAATGGTTCTTTTTTGGTCGTAAGTTTCATGACGATTTTCTTGAAATTAAATTTGCCATTTCTCACTTCAATCGCAGAACAGTGAAAACGCTTCATTTAGTTTCTTTTGCTGCTGTAAATAAATCTTATTGCTTTTCTTTGAAGAGACTCAGGTTTTTTTACATCACGCACATGATAGGGTGACCAAACAGCGCATGTATGCTCAAGAATTGGTCTTATTAGGCATTTTTATATGCGGTAAGCTGGTGCTTTGGAGCAAATTAGGTCGATATGCCTGTGCATTAGGTGTGAATGTGAAGACTGAAATCTCTTTACTTGTGATAAGTTGTTTGATGTGTTTTTATAAGTGTATTTAAATGGTTCTTTTTTGGTCGTAAGTGTCATGACAACGGTTTTCTTGAAATTAAATTTGCCATTTCTCACTTCGATCGCAAAACACTGAAAACGCTTCATTTAGTTTCTCTTGCTGCCGTAAATAAATCTTATTGCTTTTCTTTGAAGAGACACAGGTTTTTTAACATCACGCACATGAAAGGGTGACCAAACAGCGCATGCATGCTCAAGAATTGATCTTATTAGGCATTTTTATATGCGGTAAGCTTGTGCTTTGGAGCAAATTAGGTCGATATGCCTGTGGATTAGGTGTGAATGTTACTCCCGGATACTGAAATCTCTTTACTTGTGATAAGTTGTTTGATCTGTTTTTATAAGTGTATTTAAACGGTTCTTTTTTGGTCGTAAGTGTCATGACAACGATATTCTTGAAATTAAATTCGCCATTTATCACTTCAATCGCAGAACACTGAAAACGCTTCATTTAGTTTCTCTTGCTGCCGTAAATAAATCTTATTGCTTTTCTTTGAAGAGACTCAGGTTTTTTTACATCACGCACATGATAGGGTGACCAAACAGCGCATGTATGATCAAGAATTGGTCTTATTAGGCATTTTTATATGCGGTAAGCTTGTGCTTTGGAGCAAATTAGGTCATATGCCTGTGCATTAGATGTGAATGTTACTCCCAGATACTGAAATCTCTTTACTTGTGATAAGTTGTTTGATCTGTTTTTATAAGTGTATTTAAATGGTTCTTTTTTGGTCGTAAGTGTCATGACAACGATTTTCTTGAAATTAAATTTGCCATTTATCACTTCAATCGCAGAACACTGAAAACGCTTCATTTAGTTTCTCTTGCTGCCGTAAATAAATCTTATTGCTTTTCTTTGAAGAGACTCAGGTTTTTTTACATCACGCACATGATAGGGTGACCAAACAGCGCATGTATGATCAAGAATTGGTCTTATTAGGCATTTTTATATGCGGTAAGCTTGTGCTTTTGAGCAAATTAAGTCGATATGCCTGTGGATTAGGTGTTAATGTTATTCCCAGATACTGAAATCTCTTTACTTGTGATAAGTTGTTTGATCTGTTTTTATAAGTGTATTTAAATGGTTCGTTTTTGGTCGTAAGTGTCATGACAACGATTTTCTTGAAATTAAATTTGCCATTTCTCACTTGAATCGCAGAACACTGAAAACGCTTCATTTAGTTTCTCTTGCTGCCGTAAATAAATCTTATTGCTTTTTTTGAAGAGACTCAGGTTTTTTTTACATCACTCACATGATAGGGTGACCAAACAGGGTATGTATGCTCTAGAATTGATCTT